>NC_025998.2:24116203-24197802 GCF_000442705.2 Elaeis guineensis | reverse complement strand
CCTAGATTGATTTTGATGATTACAAAGCAGATTGAAGGGATACAATATTTTAAAATGAAAAAGTCCTTATGCTCTTCAAGGACAAAATCATAATTTTCACTAAAATCCTGATTTGATAGTATCATTTTGGTAGAACAAATGATTTGAAATCTATTGGTGAAAATTTCATTGTGTTTGGACTTATATTTTTGAAGTTATGAAGGTTTGAAGTGCATGAGTCGACTCATGAGTCAACTCATGGCACTATGAGCTGATTGGCACGCAAAAATTCTCCTTGGCACGCTAGTTTTCTGGCTTGGCACGACCTGTGAGTCGACTCATGAGTCGACCCACAAAGACATGAGTCGACTCATGAGTCGACCCCTGCTAATTTGAGCCAAGAAATTCCAGAAAAGCATTCTCTGGTTTTTGCAACAGAGGTCGACTCATGAGTCGACCCTGAAGCATGAGTCGACTCATGAGTCGACCCCTGCGACAGGAAATGTCAGCAACGGCTATTTTTTTGCCCGTTTTAATTGCCATTTATGCTTCCTAAAAATCCTCTAACAGCTCTTATCTGCCTAAATTA
Source organism: Elaeis guineensis (assembly GCF_000442705.2). Classification (NCBI taxonomy): domain Eukaryota; kingdom Viridiplantae; phylum Streptophyta; class Magnoliopsida; order Arecales; family Arecaceae; genus Elaeis; species Elaeis guineensis. The sequence goes on along the minus strand of NC_025998.2, from coordinate 24,197,234 downwards.
TTTCTCTTGCTTCTAATGCTACAAAATACTTTAAATGATGAAAAGAAATTGCAGATTAAATAGCGGATCAAACGTGAAATCAAATAAGAAGAGAAAGAGAAAAAAAAGAGAAGAACAGAAGAGAGGATCCGAAATTTGCAAGAAAAAGCCTGAGATCAACGAAATATCCATAGAGAAAAAGAGAGAGGATCCACAATATACCAGAGAGATTGTGAAAGAGAAAAGGAAGATCTTTCAAGGAGAGAATTCTTCACGCCTATCGTTTCAACCTTGATCTAGAGATCGTTCAAAGCTTTCAAGAGATCTTCAATCAACAATCAACCTCTTCTCAAGCGTTCAACCGTTCATTCATCTTGAGAAAATCTGAAAAAGGGGTTCTTCATTTGAGTAAAGCTTTTATTGTTATATTTGCTCATTTAAGGAGCTGTTATTGTATTCATCTGTGCTCTAAATATTCTTACTCTTTGTGAGTTTTTGCTCTTGTTTTTGGAGGATTTTCAAAATAAGGAAAGGTTGATCCGAACCTGAAATCGGAGTGTTTTGGGTTTGCTTGTACCCGGGAAATAAGTGTTCTAGCTTGGGATAGCTAGGGTCGGAGTTTCCGACGTCTTGTATTCTAGCTTGGGATAGCTAGTGTCGGAGTTTCCGACGTTTTGTATTCGGGTTGAATACAAAGGATAGTGGATTGAAATTCTCAAGTGGGATCTTGGAGAGTGGATGTAGGTGCAAGGTTAGCACCGAACTACTATAAATTCTTGTGTTTGTGGTGTGCTTTATTGCTTTATCTTATTTCTTTATTATATCCTTGCAATACTGCTTTAGGTAATTAATATTGATTTAAAGCCATTGTTTTGTTCTTCATAATTATCTGTTGGGCTTAAAATTTTTAGAAACCCAATTCACCCCCCCCTCTTGGGTTGCATAGCTGGGCAACAAGTGGTATCAGAGCCAGTGCTCTAGCCCTTCTTTGATCTAACAATCAAAGAGCCAAAGATCTATGGCAACCCATGTTGGAACTTCTCTAGCTGAGGGGCAATCAACAAACCGACCTCCACTTTTCAATGGGTCTAATTACACCTATTGGAAAGCTCGGATAAAGATTTTCATACAAGCATTCAACTATGATATGTGGAGTATCATAGTGAATGGTCCTCACACACCCACCAAGATTATAGATGGTGAGGAGTCAACCAAACCCGAGAAAGAATGGGATGAGGTTGACAAGAAATTGGCACAATTAAATGCCAAAGCTATGAATGTTCTTTATTGTGCACTAGATGCTAGTGAATTTAATCGCATTTCTACTTGTGCATCTGCTAAAGAAATATGGAATAGGTTAGAAGTCACCCATGAGGGAACAAATTAAGTAAAAGAGTCTAAAATAAACATGCTTGTACATAAATATGAATTGTTCAAAATAGAGCATGATGAGTCCATAACTGCTATGTTTACTCGTTTTACTGATATAATCAATGGTTTAAAGAGTCTTGGCAAATCTTATACTAACAGTGAACTTGTAAGGAAGATTCTCAGGTCACTGCCAAGAACTTGGGAAGCCAAGGTGACTGCCATCCAAGAAGCAAAGGACTTGAACACTCTACCTTTAGAAGAGCTTCTTGGATCCTTGATGACTCATGAACTTAGCATGATGCAACATCAAGAGGATGAAATCAAAAAGAAAAGAACCATTGCCCTCAAATCCATAACTTCACCTGATTATGAAACAGATGACTCTGAAGATGAAGATCAGGATGAGGAGATGGCTCTCATCACCCAAAAATTCAAGAAGTTTCTAAGAAAAAGGAAACAGGGGATGAGAAAGAAATTTACAAAAATGGATCAAAGCATAGAAAAGGAGAAAGATCAAACCCCTATATGCTACGAGTGCAAGAAGCCAGGATATTTCAGATCCGAATGTCCTCAATTGAAGAAAGGTCCAAAGAAATTCAAAAAGAAGGCAATGATGGCGACCTGGAGTGCGAGTGATGACTCAAGCTCCGACGAGGAAACCTCAACCGAACAAGCCAATCTGTGCCTGATGGCACATGAAAATGAGGTAACTTCTGAATCCACTAGTGAATTTACTTTTGAAGAATTGCATGAAGCTTTCTATGATTCAATTGATGAATTAAAGAAACTAGGGAAGAAAAACAAAGAGCTGAAATTGGAAAATCAGTCCTTAGTGAAACAAGCTGAAATTCTTTCAATTGAAAAATTCACATTGATTCAAGAAAATCAAAACTTTAAGGATGAAATTAACAGGCTGAAATCTATGGTAGATAAGTTCACCTTAAGTTCAAACAAGCTAAATATGATCCTTGATAATCAGAAAGCTATATATGATAAGGCTGGACTTGGTTATAAACCCCTGAAGAAACAAAAATTTTTGAAGGATATTTATGCAAATTATTCAAGCAAAAAGCCTACAAATATTACTTGTTTTAAATGTGGAAGAATAGGACATAAATCATACACATGTCTTATTAACAAATATGCAAACACAAAGAAAATATGGGTTCCAAAAGGAACCATTCTGACTAACCTGAAAGGACCCAAGAAAGTTTGGGTACCTAAGACAGAAACTTGATCTGTGCTTGCAGGTGTGTCTAGCATCCCAAGAAGGAAACAGGAAATGGTATCTTGACAGCGGATGCTCGAGACACATGACTGGTGATGAATCATAATTCATCACGCTTGATGCTAAGGATGGAGGGATGGTCACCTTTGGAGATAATGGCAAAGGAAAGATCATCGGGATAGGTAACATTGGTATCACTCCCTCCAAATACATTGAGAATGTTTTACTTGTTAAAGGTTTAAAGCATAACTTACTCAGCATTAGTCAATTCTGTGATAAAGGGTATAAAGTAAGTTTTGAATCATCTGTATGCATTGTGACGAGTCCTATTAACGATGGCATTAAATTTATAGGACATAGGCATGGCAATGTTTATATGGTAGACTTGAATGATTTAACTAAATTAGACATGCAATGCCTAGTTTCCTTAAATGCTAAAATAAATGAGACTAGTTGGCTGTGGCATCGTAGACTTGCACATATTAGCATGCATTCTCTTTCAAAATTAATCAAAAAGGATTTAGTTCTCGGTTTGCCAAAATTAAATTTTGAAAAGGATAGAATTTGTGATGCATGCCAATTAGGTAAACAAACTAGAGTATCATTTAAATCCAAAAACACTATTTCAACTTCTAGACCTTTAGAGCTCTTACATATGGATTTATTTGGACCAACTAAAACCACTAGTCTAGGAGGAAAACGATATGAATTTGTAATAATTGATGATTACTCTCGTTTTACTTGGGTTTTTTTTTTAGCTCACAAAAATGAAACTTTTCAAATTTTCATGAAATTTCATCGAAAAGTCACTAATGAAAAAGGGTTTTCAATTCAAAATATTAGAAGTGATCATGGAACAGAATTTGAAAATCATGACTTTGAAAATTTTTGTGATGAAAATGGAATTGGCCACAACTTCTCTGCTCCTAGGACACCCTAACAGAATGGGGTAGTTGAAAAGAAAAATAGAACCTTAGAAGAAATGGCCCGTACCATGCTCTGTGAAAGTAACCTTCCAAAATATTTTTGGGTGGAAGCTATTAACACAGCATGTTACATTTTAAATCGTGCTTTAATAAGACAATTTTTAAAGAAAACCCCCTATGAACTTTGGAAAGGAAGAAAACCAAATATTGCCTATTTTCATGTTTTTGGTTGCCGATGTTTTGTATTAAATAATGGCAAAGAAAAACTTGGAAAATTTGATGCAAAATCAGATGAAGCAATCCTTCTAGGTTACTCCTCCACTAGTAAAGCATTTAGAGTGTTCAACAAAAGAACCTTAGTAGTTGAGGAGTCCATACATGTTGTCTTTGATGAATCTAACGATCCTCCTTCAAGGAAGAATGAGGGTGTTGATGATGCAGATCCACTAATAGAAGGTATGAAGGAGATCACTCTGAAAGATTCAGCAACTCCAGAAGACAAGGATCAAGAAGATGAACTAAATGAGAAAGGTGAAGAAATTCAAGAACAACCTCAAGGTACAAATGACTTACCCAAGGAATGGAGGTATGTTCACAACCACCCTAAGGAATTAATTATCGGTGATCCTATGCATGGGGTAAAAACACGTTCTTCACTTAGAGATGTACTTAATCATTGTGCTTTTGTATCTCAACTTGAACCTAAAACTTTTGAAGAAGCTGAAAATGATCATAACTGGATTAATGCTATGCAAGAAGAACTCAGTCAATTTGAAAGAAATAATGTTTGGACCTTAGTGAAAAGACCTAAAGATTATTCAATAATTGGCACAAAATGGGTCTTTAGAAACAAGTTAGATGAGCATGGAAATGTAATTAGAAATAAAGCAAGACTGGTTGCTAAGGGATATAATCAAGAAGAAGGAATTGATTTTGATGAAACCTTTGCACCTGTTGCTAGATTAGAAGCCATTAGACTTCTACTTGCTTATGCTTGCTTTATGAAATTCAAACTATTTCAAATGGATGTTAAAAGTGCATTTTTAAATGGATATATTTCTGAAGAAGTATATGTAGAACAACCTCCTGGATTTGAAAATCATGCTTTTTCCAATCATGTCTTTAGATTAAATAAAGCTTTATATGGTCTAAAACAAGCACCTAGAGCATGGTATGAAAGGCTAAGCAAATTTTTACTAAATAATGGTTTCTCAAGAGGCAATGTAGATACAACCCTATTTATTAAAAGAAACCAAAATGATATGCTAATTATACAAATTTACGTTGATGACATAATTTTTGGGTCTACTAATGAATCCCTTTGTCAAGACTTTGCTAAGCTTATGCAGGGAGAGTTCGAGATGAGCATGATGGGAGAACTCACTTTCTTTCTCGGACTCCAAATCAAACAATCAAAAGAGAAAATCTCCATCACCCAAAGCAAGTACACCAAGGAACTACTCAAAAGATTTGGAATGGAGAACAGCAAACCTATTGGCACACCAATGAGTCCCTCAAGTAAGCTTGACAAGGATGATGAAGATAAAAGCATAGACTTAAAATACTACAGAGGTATGATTGGCTCATTATTATATCTAACTGCAAGTAGGCCTGATATCATGTTTAGTGTTTGCTTATGTGCAAGATATCAATCTAATCCTAAGGAATCTCATTTGAATGCTGTTAAAAGAATCCTTAGATACTTAAATGGTACACAAACTATAGGGTTATGGTACTCTAAGGACTCACAAATTAATTTGTTAGGATATTCTGATGCTGATTTTGCTGGATGTAAATTAGATAGAAAAAGCACAAGTGGAACTTGCCAATTTCTTGGAGTTAACCTAATCTCATGGTTTAGCAAGGAACAAAATTCGGTGGCACTGTCTACGGCTGAGGCCGAATACATTACAGCCGAAAGTTGTTGTACTCAAATCTTGTGGATTAAGCAACAACTCGAAGATTTTGGAATCAAACTTAATGAAACTCCAATAAAATGTGATAATACAAGTGCCATAAATCTATCTAAAAATCCAATACAACACTCAAGATCTAAACATATTGAAATAAGACATCATTTCATAAGAGAGCATGTTCAAAACAAAAATATAATTCTTGAATATATTAGTACTGAAAATCAATTAGCTGATATCTTTACAAAGGCCCTTAGTGAGGATAGATTCTGTGAAATTAGGAGAAATCTAGGAATTCTAGATCCATTTGTCTGAAATTTCTCAATTTTCAAAGAATAGATGTCAAAAACTCTTAGAGCTCAATTTTCAACATCTATCCTGGTTCCAAAAGCTCAGTTTTATCACTCTAAAAACTTATCATTGAGCAAAATTTCTTCTCCCAAAATTTTGAATTTTTTTGAAATTTATTTGTATTTTTCCTGATTTTCTGAACTTCATGAGTCGACCCCCATGAGTCGACTCAATGGCAAACTTGTAAATCCCACCAACTTCCATCGGGTTCATTTTTTTTTAAAACGGGAAACCCTGTTTGTGAGACGACTCATCTTCTCATCGTTCTTCTTCCGAAAGCTGTCCTCTCCAAACTTTTGTTTTGCTCCAAATTCAAGGATCAATTTCGAGGCAATTCTCCCTCCTCCTCTCCACCAAAAATCGCCTCCTTGAATAGGATTTTTCTGTGCTTTCTCGCAGTGATAGGCGCGGGTGGAACGTGCCCTAGAACTTCACCGTTCAGTCAAAATCTACTTCTTTTCTCCACCAAAATTCTTCTTTACTCTCCTGTGATCTCTCCTACTCTCAATTCAAATCTTCTTACTTGGATATGGCTCCAAAGATGAAACTTCCCCAAAGAAGGAAATCAATCCATGAGCCTGAAGAAATTGTCAGAAAGAAAAGGCAAGCTGGTCAGTCTTCTAGTGTTCTCGCTCCAGTTTCAGTACCTGCTCAAGGTCCCTCTCAATCTTCCATAAGCCCCAGTGTAAATCTTCTTTCTGATAGAAAAGTAGAAACCGAAAAAAATATAGATTTTCGGTTCTTTGAGAAAGAAGGCTTTACTTTTGCTACCAAGATCAAAAATCAAGGATGGGAACTTTATTGCTCTCTTAAGGAAGTCACCTTTGTTGATCTAGTCAGAGAGTTCTACCAGAACCTAAATTATGGAAACGGGTCTGTGACTTCAACTGTAAAGGGGATTGACATCTGTTTGGATTCTAGGATATTGGGAGAAATACTTCAGTTGCCTAGTGAAGGATACTCATATATGGAACTCCCAATTAAAGAAGAAGGGATCAGAATTATCTTAGGAGAAGATTTTTCAGAAAATTTAAACAGATTGGAAGCAAAGCTATTATCCATTGAGATGAGGGTCCTGCATCAGATTGTGACAAAACTTTTCTTTCCTAGGAGTGGTAGACATGACTTACTATCTGGCAGAGATATATGTGTCATGTTTCATATCATCACTCAGACCCCCCTAAACCTCCCTGCACTTATGATAGAGGCCATGAGAGAAACTTTGAATAGATCCAAGGCACACTTGCCTTATGGTATGGTCCTTACTAGAGTATTTAGGAGGTTTGGAGTTAGCTGTGAGGGGGAGACACCTACCAAGCTCTCACATGTGGACACTTTCAACCAACACAGCCTGCACCGAATGGGAATTACAAAGACTGTTGGTGGTTGGATCAAGGGCTCAGAAGAAAGAGCTGAGGAGAGAGCTGAGGAAAGAGCTGAAGACAGAACTGAAGGCAGAGTAGAAGAAGAAGGTCCATCTTCTCCTGTACATGATTTCAGGGCAGCTTCACCAGATACCCAGTTCATTCCTGATACTGAGGCTGGCCCTTCTGAGTTTACTATGATGCCCACACCAGTGTATCAGCCAGAGAGCAGAGCACCTCCATCAGAGTTCAGACTGGCTGATGATCAGATCGAGCATATATCTCAGCGTGTGGCTTCTTTGTTGTCTAGCCAGTGGAGTAGTACTTCTTTTGCACCTGGAGCTACTTCTTCTGATCAGTCCGTCAGGATACAGCAGCTTGAGGATACAGTCTGGAGACTTACTGGCAGAGTTCTTGACTTGCAGGGGCAAGTCCTTGCATTGGCCCATCCCCAGCCACAGGAGTCTACTATTGAGGTCACAGACCTCACTGCAGAGGCTGGAAGGCTCAGAGGAGCATTAGAAGGTGGATATGAGCTACTGAGGAAAGAGATCAGAGGATCGAGTGAGCATGCTACCACCCAGTTCACTGCTCTACTTCAATCTGTTTCCAGAGCACTGAACGTACTTGATTCTATCAGACTCATGGTATCAGCCCTAGTATCTCAGCGTTCTCAGCCTCCCAGTTCATCTCGTGGCAGAGGCAGACGGGGTAGAGGACGCACTTCTGATCCATCATCTCCTCACCCTATATCTGATGACTCTGATCATTGACTTATCTAGATCTTAGGAGTTAGTATCTTGTTCTAGGATCTATACCTTGGGGCCATGTATTGACATTTAGCTGGTTGAATTTTATGTATTGAAACAATTATGATATTAATGGAATCATCTTTTACCTATATTTCTACCTCTTTGTAATGATTATATTTTGGTTATATTTCAATCTCTGATACATCTATTGAAATATTATCTTCTCCTTGTTGTTGTTTGCTATTGATAATTGCTATATTAAGGGGGAGCAAACATTTGTGAAAAACTCTAAAGAGGAAGAAATTAAAGAATATTTCAGAAAAAGAAAAGGAAGAGTTAACTATGTTTGATGATGTCAAAAAGGGGGAGAAATTAAAATTAAACAAAAATTGAAATTAGACAAAAAGCAAAACCCTAAATTATGAGAAAAAGAGGGAGAAATTAAATTAAAATAAATATTGAAGAAATTAAACAAATATTGGAGAAATTAGACAAAAACAAGGATTGAAAGATTAAACAAAACTTTGAGAAATTTTGGTATCAAAATTTGGTATCAGACAGAACTTTAACAAAAAGTTATCTATCAAAAGCAAAATCATGAGTACAATGCAAATAAGTATTTTTTTTATATATAAGCTCTGATATTCAAACTTGCTTTTGAAATTTTACTCACCTTGATACATCAATAAGAAATTTGTTTTACTCTGATACATCCTACAATTTCTTTCAACTTGATCTGATACATGATAACATTTGATCCGATACAGTGTGAAGGTTTCTCTAATATATTATAACATTTGCTCTGATACTGTATGAAATTTTTTCTGATACATTAAAAATTTTCTTGCTCTGATACATTATAAAATCTTTTCTGATATCATTGTAAAAATTATTTTTGCTCTGATACATAGAAAAAGTTATTTATCTTCTCTTGCTCTGATATATCTTGAACTCAAAATGATCTAATACCCTTTTCAAATCTTTAAGAAAATGGACAAACTATTTTTGCATTTATATTACATGCCAAAAGAATCATACTCTTTTCAAGCATATACACCTATAATGGATTCTTTTGAAATTAATGCATTAACATAAATATTTTTGTTCATATATTTTGTCATCATCAAAAAGGGGGAGATTGTTGCTCCTAGATTGATTTTGATGATTACAAAGCAGATTGAAGGGATACAATATTTTAAAATGAAAAAGTCCTTATGCTCTTCAAGGGCAAAATCATAATTTTACTAAAATCCTGATTTGATAGTACCATTTGGTAGAACAAATGATTTGAAATCTATTGGTGAAAATTTCATTGTGTTTGGACTTATATTTTTGAAGTTATGAAGGTTTGAAGTGCATGAGTCGACTCATGAGTCAACTCATGGCACTGTGAGCTGATTGGCACGCAAAAATTCTCCTTGGCACGCTAGTTTTCTGGCTTGGCACGACCTGTGAGTCGACTCATGAGTCGACCCACAAGGCATGAGTCGACTCATGAGTCGACCCCTGCTAATTTGAGCCAAAAAATTCCAGAAAAGTATTCTCTGGTTTTTGCAACAGAGGTCGACTCATGAGTCGACCCCTGAAGCATGAGTCGACTCATGAGTCGACCCCTGCGACGGGAAATGTCAGCAACGGCTATTTTTTTGCCCGTTTTAATTGCCATTTATGCTTCCTAAAAATCCTCTAACGGCTCTTTATCTACCTAAATTATTTTCTCTTGCTTCTAATGCTACAAAATACTTTAAATGATGAAAGAAATTGCAGATTAAATAGCGGATCAAACGTGAAATCAAATAAGAAGAGAAAGAGAAAAAAAAGAGAAGAACAGAAGAGAGGATCCGAAATTTGCAAGAAAAAACCTGAGATCAACGAAATATCCATAGAGAAAAAGAGAGAGGATCCACAATATACCAGAGAGATTGTGAAAGAGAAAAGGAAGATCTTTCAAGGAGAGAATTCTTCACGCCTATCGTTTCAACCTTGATCTAGAGATCGTTCAAAGCTTTCAAGAGATCTTCAATCAACAATCAACTTCTTCTCAAGCGTTCAACCGTTCATTCATCTTGAGAAAATCTGAAAAAGGAGTTCTTCATTTGAGTAAAGCTTTTATTGTTATATTTGCTCATTTAAGGAGCTGTTATTGTATTCATCTGTGCTCTAAATATTCTTACTCTTTGTGAGTTTTTGCTCTTGTTTTTGGAGGATTTCCAAAACAAGGAAAGGTTGATCCGAACCTGAAATCGGAGTGTTTTGGGTTTGCTTGTACCCGAGAAACAAGTGTTCTAGCTTGGGATAGCTAGGGTCGGAGTTTCCGACGTCTTGTATTCTAGCTTGGGATAGCTAGTGTCGGAGTTTCCGACGTTTTGTATTCGGGTTGAATACAAAGGATAGTGGATTGAAATTCCCAAGTGGGATCTTGGGGAGTGGATGTAGGTGCAAGGTTAGCACCGAACCACTATAAATCCTTGTGTTTATGGTGTGCTTTATTGCTTTATCTTATTTCTTTATTATATCCTTGCAATACTGCTTTAGGTAATTAATATTGATTTAAAGCCATTGTTTTGTTCTTCATAAATTATCTGTTGGGCTTAAAATTTTTAGAAACCCAATTCACCCCCCCCCTCTTGGGTTGCATAGCTGGGCAACAATTGTCAATACATGGCCCCAAAATACATATCCTAGAACAAGACACTAACACCTAGGATCTAGTAATGATCAAGACAAATCATGGATCGGAGTCATCAGATATGGGATGAGAAGCTGATGGATCTCGATCAGAAGTGCGTCCTCTACCCCGTCTGCCTCTGGCATGAGCAGGAGAGCGAGATGAACTGGGTGGCTGAGAACGCTGAGAGGCTAAGGACTGAACAGAAAGGGTGAGTCTGATGGAATCAAGTACGTTCAGTGCTCTGAAAACAGACTGAAGTAGAGCAGTGAACTGAGTGGATGCATGCTCACTCGATCCTCGGATCTCTTTCCTCAGTAACTCATATCCACCCTCCAGTGCTCCTCTGAGCCTGCCAGCCTCTGCAGTGAGGTCTGTGACCTCAATAGTGGACTCCTGTGGCTGAGGATGGGCCAAAGCAAGGATTTGCCCCTGCAAGTCAAGAACTCTACCAGTCAGTCTCCAGATGGTGTCCTCAAGCTGCTGAATCTGGATGGACTGATCTGATATCATCTGAAACACAGTGGATATGTGGGGAGTCATGGTCTGATCAGAAGAAGTGGCTCCTGGTGCAAAAGTAGTACTGCTCCACTGACTAGATAGCAAAGAGGCCACACGCTGTGATATCTGCTCGATCTGATCGTCAGCCAGTCTGAACTCTGATTGAGGTGCTCTACTCTCTGGCTGATACACTGGTGTGGGCATCCTAGTAAACTCTGAAGGGCCAGCCTCTGTATCAGGAATGAATTGGATATTTGGTGATGCTGCCCTGAAGTCATGGATAGGAGATGATGGACCTTCTTCTTCTACTCTATCTTCAACTCTGTCTTCAGCTCTATCTTCAGTTCTCTCTCCAGCTCTCTCCTCAGCTCTCTCCTCAGATCCCTTGATCCAACCACCATCAGTCTTTGTAAATCCCATTCGGTGCAGGGTGTGTTGGTTGAAAGTGTCCACATGAAAGAGCTTAGTAGATGCCTCCCCCTCACAGCTAACTCCAAACCTCCTAAATACTCGAGTAAGGGCCATACCAAAAGGCAAGTGTGCCTTGGATCTGTTCAAAGTCTCTCTCATGGCCTCTATCATAAGTGCAGGGAGGTTCAGGGAGGTCTGAGTGATGATATGAAACATGATACATACATCTCTGCTGGAAAGTAAATCATGCCTACCACTCCTAGGAAAGAAGAGCTTCGTTACCATCTGATGCAGGATCCTCATCTCAATGGACAAAATCTTTGCTTTCAATTTCTTTAAACTCCCTGAATAAGTTCTCCCTAGTATAACACTGATCCCCTCTTCTTTTACTGGGAGTTCCATATAAGAGTAACCCTCACTAGGCAAATGAAGTATTTCTCCCAATATACTAGAATCCAAGCAAATATCAATACCCTTGACTGTTGAAGTCACTGACCCATTTCCATAATGTAGATTCTGGTAGAATTCTCTAACTAGGTCAACATAGGTGACTTCCTTAAGGGAGCAGTAGAAACCCCATCCTTGATTTTTAATCTTGGTTGCAAATGTAAAACCCTCTTTTTCAAAGAACCGAAAATCTATATTCTTCCCGGTTTCAACTTTTCTATCAGATAGAGGATTCTTACTGGGGCTTAGGGAGGATTGAGGGGGACCTTGAGCAGATACTGAAGCTGGAGTAGGAGCAGTGGAAGACTGAGCAGCTTGCCTTTTCTTTCGGACATTTTCTTCAAGCTCACGGACTGACTTTCTTCTTTGGGGAAGCTTCATCTTCGGAGCCATATTCACTACAGTAGCAGGCAAGGAGACTTGGAGGAACAAGTGAATGAGTGGAGGAGGGATCACAAGAGAGTGAAGAGGGATTTTGATGGAGAAAAGAGGTGGATTTGGGAAGAACGGTGGAGTGCTAGGGCACGCTCCAACCATGCCAAACAATGGGAGAAAGCACAAAAATCCCTTTCCAAGGTGGCGATTTTTGGTGGAGAGGAGGAGGGAGAAGTGCCTCGAGCTAGATCCTTGGATTTGGAGCAAAAGGAAATGGGGAAGTCGGCTTTTGGAAGGAGGAAGATGAAAGGATGAGTCGGCTCACGAACAGGATCCCGTATAAAAACAATGAGCCCGTGGGAAGTTTGAGGAAATAACAAGTTTGCCATTGAGTCGACTCATGGGGGTCGACTCATGAAGTTCAAAAATTTAGAAAAAATGTGAATAAATTCTAGAAAAATTTGAAATTTTGGGAGGAGTTTTGCTCAAAGATAAGTTTTTAGAATGATAAACTTGAGCTTTTGGGATCAGGATAGATGTTGGAAATTGAGCTCTAAGAATTTTTGACATCAATTCTTGGAAATTGAGAAAAATTTAGGCATATGGATCTAGAATTCTTAGATTTCTCCTAATTTCACAGAATCTATCCTCACTAAGGGCCTTTGTAAAGATATCAGCTAATTGATTTTCAGTGCAAACATATATAAGAATTATATTTTTGTTTTGAACATGTTCTCTTATAAAATGATGTCTTATTTCAATATGTTTGGATCTTGAGTGTTGAATTGGATTTTTAGATAGATTTATGGCACTTGTGTTGTCACATCTTATTGGTGTTTCATTAAGTTTGATTCCAAAGTCTTCGAGTTATTGCTTAATCCACAAGATTTGAGCACAACAACTTTCGGCTACAATGTATTCGGCCTCAGCCGTAGACAGTGCCACCGAATTTTATTTCTTGCTAAACCATGAGATTAGGTTAACTCCAAGAAATTGGCAGGTTCCACTTGTGCTTTTTCTATCTAATTTATATCCAGCAAAATCAGCATCTGAATATCCTAATAAATCAATTTGTGAGTCCTTAGAGTACCATAACCCTAGAGTTTGAGTACCATTTAAGTATCTAAGGATTCTTTTAACAGCATTCAAATGAGATTCTTTAGGATTAGATTAATATCTAGCACATAAACAAACACTAAATATGATATCAGGCCTACTTGCAGTTAAATATAATAATGAGCCAATCATACCTCTATAGTATTTTAAGTCTACACATTTACCTTCATCATCCTTGTCAAGCTTACATGAGGGACTCATTGGTGTGCCAATTGGTTTGCAGTTCTCCATTCCAAATTTTTTGAGTAGTTCCTTGGTGTACTTGCTTTGGGTGATGGAGATTCCCTCTTTTGATTGTTTGATTTGGAGTCCGAGGAAGAAGGTGAGTTTTCCCATCATGCTCATCTCGAACTCCCCCTGCATAAGCTTAGCAAAGTCTTGACAAAGGGATTCATTAGTAGACCCAAAAATTATGTCATCAACATAAATTTGTATAACTAGCATATCATTTTGATTTCTTTTAATAAAGAGGGTTGTATCTACATTACCTCTTGAAAAACTATTATTTAGTAGAAATTTGCTTAGCCTATCATACCATGCTCTAGGTGCTTGTTTTAATCCATATAAAGCTTTATTTAATCTAAAGACATGATTAGGAAAAGCATGATTTTCAAATCCAGGGGGTTGTTCTACATATACTTTTTCAGCAATATATCCATTTAAAAATACACTTTTAACATCCATTTGAAATAATTTAAATTTCATAAAGCAAGCATATGCAAGTAGAAGTCTAATAGCTTCTAATCTAGCAACAGGTGCAAAGGTTTCATCAAAATTAATTCCTTCTTCTTGATTATATCCCTTAGCAACCAGTCTTGCTTTATTTCTAATTACATTTCCATGCTCATCTAATTTGTTTCTAAAGACCCATTTTGTGCCAATTATTGAATAATTTTTAGGTCTTGATACTAAGGTCCAAACATTATTTCTTTCAAATTGATTAAGTTCCTCTTGCATTGCATTAATCCAATTATGATCATTTTCAGCTTCTTCAAAAATTTTAGGTTCAAGATGAGATACAAAAGCACAATGATTAACTACATCTCTAAGTGAAGAACGGGTTTTTACCCCATGCATAGGATCACCAATAATTAACTCCTTAGGGTGGTTGTGAACATACCTCCATTCCTTGGGTAGGTCATTTGTACCTTGAGGTTGTTCTTGAATTTCTTCACCTCTCTCATCTTGTTTGTCTTCTTGATCCTTGTCTTCTGGAGTTGCTGAATCTTTCAGAGAGATCTCCTTCATACCTTCTATTAGTGGATCTGCATCATCAATACCCTCATTCTTCCTTGAAGGAAGATCGTTAGATTCATCAAAAACAACATGTATGGACTCCTCAACTACTAAAGTTCTTTTGTTGAAAACTCTAAATGCTTTACTAGTGGAGGAGTAACCTAGAAAGATTGCTTCATCTGATTTTGCATCAAATTTACCAAGTCTTTCTTTGCCATTATTTAATACAAAACATCGGCAACCAAAAATATGAAAATATGCAATATTTGGTTTTCTTCCTTTCCAAAGTTCATAGGGGGTTTTCTTTAAAAATTGTCTAATCAAAGCACGATTTAAAATGTAACATGCTGTGTTAATTGCTTCCGCCCAAAAATATCTTGGAAGGTTGCTTTCACAAAGCATGGTACGGGCCATTTCTTCTAAGGTTCTGTTTTTCCTTTCAACTACCCCATTCTGTTGGGGTGTCCTAGGAGCAGAGAAGTTATGGCCAATTCCATTTTCATCACAAAAATTTTCAAAGTCTTAATTTTCAAATTCAGTTCCATGATCACTTCTAATATTTTGAATTAAAAACCCTTTTTTATTAGTGACTTTTCGATAAAATTTAGTGAAAATATGAAAAGTTTCATCATTGTGTGCCAAAAAGAAAACCCAAGTAAAACGAGAGTAATCATCTATAATTACAAAACCATATCGTTTTCCTCCTAGACTAGTGGTTCTAGTTGGTCCAAATAAGTCCATATGCAAGAGCTCTAAAGGTCTAGAAGTTGAAACAATATTTTTGGATTTAAATGAAACTCTAGTTTGTTTACCTAATTGGCATGCATCACAAATTCTATCCTTTTCAAAATTCAGTTTTGGCAAACCAAGAACTAATTCTTTCTTAATTAATTTTGAAAGAGAATGCATGCTAATATGTGCAAGTCTACGATGCCATAGCCAACTAGTCTCATTAACTTTAGCATTCAAGGATACTAGGCATTGCATGTCTAATTTGGCTAAATCATTCAAATCTACCATATAAACATTGCCATGCCTATGTCCTATAAATTTAATGCCATCGTTAATAGGACTTGTCACAATGCAAACAGATGATTCAAAAATAACTTTATACCCTTTATCACAAAATTGACTAATGCTAAGTAAGTTATGCTTTAAACCTTTAACTAACAAAATATTTTCAATGTATTTGGAGGGAGTGATACCAATGTTACCTATCCCGATGATCTTTCCTTTACCATTATCTCCAAAGGTGACCATCCCTCCATCCTTAGCATCAAGCGTGATGAATTGTGATTCATCACCAGTCATGTGTCTCGAGCATCCACTGTCAAGATACCATTTCCTGTTTCCTCCTTGGGATGCTAGACACACCTGCAAGCAAAAGTCAAGTTTCTGTCTTAGGTACCCAAGCTTTCTTGGGTCCTTTTAGGTTAGTCAAAATGGTTCCTTTTGGAACCCATATTTTCTTTATAGTTGTGTTTGCAGATTTGTTAATAAGGCATGTGTATGATTTATGTCCTATTCTACCACATTTGAAACAAGTAATATTTGTAGACTTGTTACTTGAATAATTTATATAAATATTCTTCAGAAATTTTTGTTTCTTCAAGGGGTTATAGCCAAGTCCAGCCTTATCATATACAGCTTTTTGATTATCAAGAATCATATTTAGTTTGTTTGAACTTAAGGTGAACTTATCTACTATAGGTTTCAGCTTGTTAATTTCATTCTTTAAGCTTTGATTTTCTTGAATCAAGGTGGATTTTTCAATTGAAAGGTTTTCAGCTTGTTTCACTAAGGACTGATTTTCCAATTTCAGTTCTTTATTTTTCATCCCTAGTTTCTTTAATTCATCAATTAAATCATAGAATGCTTCATGCAATTCTTCAAAAGTAAATTCACTAGGGGATTCAGAAGTTACCTCATTTTTGTGTGCCATAAGGCACAGGTTGGCTTGTTCTGTTGAGGTTTCCTCATCGGAGCTTGAGTCATCACTCGCACTCCAAGTCGCCATCATTGCTTTCTTTTTGAACTTTTTGGGACCTTTCTTCAGTTGTGGACATTCGGATTTGAAATGTCCCGACTTCTTGCACTCGTAGCATATAAGGGGTTGATCTTTCTCTTTCTCTTTGCTTTGTTCCCCTTTTGTGAATGACTTCTTTCTCATCCCCTGTTTCTTTTTTCTTAGAAACTTCTTAAATCTCCGGGTGATGAGTGCCATCTCTTCATCCTGTTCTTCATCTTCAGTGTCATCCGTTTCATCATCAGGCGAAGCTGTAGATTTGAGGGCAATGGTTCTTTTCTTTTTGACTTCATCTTCTTGATGTTGCTTCATGCTAAGTTCATGAGTTATCAAGGATCCAAGAAGCTCTTCTAGAGGTAGAGTGTTCAAGTCCTTTGCTTCTTGGATGGCAGTCACCTTGGCTTCCCAAGTTCTTGACAATGACCTGAGAATCTTCCTTACAAGCTCACTGTTAGTATAAGATTTGCCAAGACTCTTCAAACCATTAATTATATCAGTAAAACGAGTAAACATAGCAGTTATGGACTCATCATGCTCCATTTTAAACAATTCATATTTATGCACAAGCATGTTTATTTTAGACTCTTTTACTTGATTTGTTCCCTCATGGGTTACTTCTAACCTATCCCATATTTCTTTAGCAGATGCACAAGTAGAAATGCGATTAAATTCATTTGCATCAAGTGCACAATAAAGAACATTCATAGCTTTAGCATTTAATTGTGCCAATTTCTTATCAACCTCATCCCATTCTTTCTCGAATTTGGTTTACTCCTCACCATCTATAATCTTGGTGAGTGTGTGACGACCGTTCACTATGATACTCCACATATCATAGTCGAGTGCTTGTATGAATATCTTCATCCGAGCTTTCCAATAGGTGTAATTAGACCCATTGAAAAGTGGAGGTCAGTTGGTAGATTGCCCCTCGGCTAAAGAAGTACCGACATGGGTTGCCATAGATCTTTGGCTCTTTGATTGTTAGATCAAAGAAGGGCTAGAGCACCGGGCTCTGATACCACTTGTTGTCCAGCTATGCAACCCAAGAGGGGGGGTGAATTGGGTTTTAAAAAATTTAAGCTTAACTAATTACTTATGAAAAGTATTTGTTAAAAGCTTGATGAATGAGGAGAAAGACTTTAGTTCAAGATTAATTACCTAAAGCAAGAATGCAAGGATATAATAAAGAAATAAAGAGAAACAATAAAGCACACCACAAACACAAGGATTTATAGTGGTTCGGTGCCAACCTTGCACCTACATCCACTCCCCAAGCTCTTACTTGGGAATTCCAATCCACTATACTTGTATTCAACCCGAATACAAACGTCGGAACCTCCGACACTAGCTATCCCAAGCTAGTCCACTTGTTTCTTGGGTACAAGCCAACCCAATATACTCCGATTTCAGGTTCGGATCAACCTTCCCTTGTTTTGGAAACCCTCCAAAAATAAGAACAATTACTCACAAAGAGTAAGACAGTTTAGAGCATAAATAAGTACAAGAATAGCTCCTTAAATGAGCGAATATAACATTAAATACACTTTACTCAAATGAAGAATCCCCTTTTGGATTTCCTCAAGGTGGATGAAGAGTTGAATGAATGCTTGAGGAATAGGTGAGCTTTGATTGAAGGCTTCTTGAAGGCATTGAAAGAGCTCTTGATCAAGGTTGAAAAGTTGGCTTGAAAAACCTTCTCTTTGAATGCTCTTGAATGCCCTTTTGAATGCTCTTGATTTTCTCTTTCAAAACCTCTCGTATGTCTCTTGTGTATATTGTAGATCTCTTGTATCTCTCGTGTATATTGTGGATCCCCTTTTGTTTTCCACCTTTTGAAACCTTTTATAGCTTTAAGAAACAAGGGAAAACATTTTAGGCAGAAAAAGAGCCGTTAGAGCATTTAAAGTGAGCATTAAAGGCAACTAAAATGGGCAAAAAACTAGCCGTTGCGGACAATTCCCGTCGCAGGGGTCGACTCATGAGTCGACTCATGCTTCAGGGGTCGACTCATGAGTCGACCTCTGTTGCAAAAACCAGAGATTTGGATTTCTGGATATTTTGGCCCAAAACAGCAGAAGTCGACTCATGAGTCGACTCATGCCTTGTGGGTCGACTCATGAGTCGACTCACAGGTCGTGCCAAGCCAAAAAAAAAAAAAAACCAGCGTGCCAAGGGAAATTTTAGCGTGCCAAGCAGCTCATTGTGCCATGAGTTGACTCATGAGTCGACTCATGCACTTCAAACATTCATAACTTCAAAAATATAAGTCCAAAAACAATGAAATTTTCACCAATAGATTACAAATCATTTGTTCTACCAAATGATACTATCAAATCAGGATTTTAGTAAAATTACGATTTTGCCCCTGAAGAGCATAAAGACTTTTTCAAATAAAAATATTTGTATCCCTTCAATCTGCTTTGTAATCATCAAAATCAATCTAGGAGCAACAATAAATCTATATAAATTTATTTTTATTTATAAATTAATTTTTTTCAAAACATCATATTCATCTTGACAGTCATTAACTAAATCAAAGTACTAGCATATAACCCTCACTGGTAGGATATCAAATCATCAACATTTAATCATCTTACTGGTAGGATATCAAAATATCATTATATAATTTTCACTGGTAGGATATCAAAGTACCAATTTTTAACCCTCACTGAAAGGATTCGATACATAGTCAGACTACGAGTAAAAGTTCATCTCAAATCACTAAAATCAATCAGATAATCCATATCAAATTTAATATGTTTGATTATAAATAATTTAATATTTCAAAAAAGAACATATTCAATAACTCAAAATACCATGCATCAGATTCATAAATCATGCATAATTTAATATTAAAAATATTTTATAATTTACTAATAAATCTAAAAAAATAAAATATTACTTATCTCACATATACTCTAATAAATCTACATAATTCTATAAATTTTTTTTAGAATCTTCAATTTATAGATCAGATCACAATATCCCTACTAGACATCTTCTTATTGAGATAACTATACCTCTATATATAATTAAGTCCAATAATCAGAAAGGATATGAATAATCAAGAAAGACATAATGAATGATAATTGCATTCTATAGTCTAGGTTAGTCCAATCATATTAACTTTATCTGATCGAGGATGATCAAATCAGTATTGTTTAACAAAAATCAAGATGTAGATCAATATGGTGCTCGATGATCAAAAGTCAATTCAATCAAATATTTTATTTAATCAAGATCAAATTAAAATATAATTAGCTCCATAGAGATCAAATAGATCAAATTGATGGAATCCGGATTTAGGTAAGGTGGGTGTCAGCACATTGTCCGACGATCATAGATTAGGATCCTTCATTAAGTTCAATCAAAATTATCAAAAAAAAATTTTTTACTCGATCAATTTTAGAGAAAAAAAAATTTATAAAGAAAGAAATAATTTAGAGAGAAAAAATTATAGAGAGAAAGTTGAAAAAAAATTAAAGAGAGAAAGTGGAGAGAGAAATAATTTTAGGATGGGAGAGAGGGAAAGGGAAGAGAGAGAAACCCCTTCTCTCTTTTTTTTTTCTTTTTTTTTTATTTTTTCTTTCTTTTTCTTCTTCCCTTTATTTCTTTTTCTTCCTGCTCATTTCCTAAGCAGAACAGGGGCCTGTGGTCACCCTTCAACCCCCGAAAAATGGAAAGCCCTAATCAACAGTGACCTTGGCGATGGTGGGAGTCAATCCAAGCCCTCTTTTCAACAAAATATAGTGGTTCCCCAATTGGAATCCATGCTTTATGGATTTGGGAGGATGGGAAGTAGATATTCAAGTGATCAAGAAGGTCTTATCTTGTTTTTCTAGCAATGATTGGCCGTAGTGGTAGAGGAACTACCCATGACAAAACTTGGTAAATTGACAGCCAAATCTATGAACTCCGATGATGATCTGATAGCCGATGGTGGGGATTTCACAAGGGACTTAGTCCCTTTAAATAGAGGCGGAAGGGGAGGAGTTGGACTCCCCGCCAGCATCGGATTCAAACTCCGATTGGGAGCTTATGGAAGAGAAGAGAAGAAGACTCCCATTGGGAGTCTTCTCTTTATTTTTTTCTCTTTTTTTATTTTTGTGGATGCTTTGAGATCCATGCAATTACTGGATTGGGATGTTACACATATAGTACAGAGTCATCTATTGGGCCTGAATCCATGTATACAATATACTGCAAACATTAAGAGTCAAAAAAGTATAATTTAATTATTTTAAATGTATATAAACTTTCGAACTTAGACAATATACTCTATAATAAACAATTAGTAGTATTCTGTTGGTGTGAGTAGACGATTTCATATATATATTTTGAAATTTTTTTGAATAAATTATAGTGTAAGATAATTAGATTAATCAAATTAATCTAATATGCATATGATCTAATCATCAAATCAATCTACTCTAGGATCTATGATATTATATGTTGCATATAAAATCTAAAATAATCTGAAGATAAAATCAACATACATGCATGTGAGTAGTAGATCAAATCTACTTCTAATCTGAGTTCAGAACTCGATATCTTTGCATGGATTGATGATCATCGCTGCTGAGAGATATGGTGAAGGAGATCCTTGCTAGTTGCTCATAGCTACACATGCGTCCGACCTTTATGAAAAATCTACTTGAAGCTCTGATCTGATCGATCTTTTCGGGAGTGCTAGCTAACACAAAAACCTTCTTCTTAGCTGATCTGGATCTTTTTTTCAAATTTTTAAAATATTTTCAAAGATTGAAGATGCACTTCTAGAGAAGATGAAAATGTGAAAGAAAGATGGAGAAGAAAATAATTTTTCTCTTATTTTTTCTCTCTTCCCAAACCTTGAGGATCAAAACCCTACAATTTAAGTTTTTGGACATACACCAAGAGAAGAGGACTCTCCTCTCTTTAAGGTCTCTTACACATACAAGAATGAAATAAAACTCCTTTTATTTCAACATGTAAGGAGGTGGGATGAAGAGTCCTAGAGATCATGGACTCTTAATGTATTGTCACCCCTACTCAAAAATTCACATCAAAATATGTCAAAAAAAAATATGGGACATCCCTTCCCATATTTTTTCATAGTAAATTAGTTCTCTAGCTGATTTTTCACAAAAATTTTCTTAAAATATCACACATATGAGGAGAAAAAAATAAATTGGCAGCGAGGTCTTAGAGATAATGTCAAACATTATCTATATGGTATCCTATTTTAAAATAGATTGAACGTACCATTTAAAACCTGATCCTATCCAAATTTGGACGTGAGATAGAGAAAGTAAAGGACTCTTTGGCATAAAAAAATCTCATATAAAAACTATTTGTGCATGAGACTATATGACATCAAAGTGGGAGATGCATGGGAGAAGAGTCCTATTCCAATAAGGACTCTTAATTTTCTTATTTGAACCCAAACCAAATCACATCTAGTTTACTTCAAATAAAATATATAAAACTAAATTTAATTAGATTCATAAATTTTTAATCAAATTTTAATCAAATTAAAAATTGATTGAACTAAAATTAAGATCAAATTAGAGATAATTCTTCTTTGGTGATTAGGTCATCTCATAACCTAATCGGGTCAAACTTAATTGAATCCAATTCAATTAGATTTTATGTAATCTTCTTTGCTCAATCAAATTGAGCTAATCAGTAATCTAATTACTAATTAATTTTTTATTAATTTACTAACACTTGATAAATTAATTTATTATAATTTTTACATAAGGTTAACCATCAATCGAATTGATGATTAAGCCTTTGAACGATTCTTAATCGTTGATCAGTCACATGATCAATCAGTAATTTTTTTTGAATATGACCCTATAGGTTCAAACCTAAACTGGTAGCACAGAAATAATTTTTTGAATCAATCGATGTAACCATCTAGCAATGGTGACCTGACGTCCGGATAGGTCGAATGAAGGTGAAGCAACATTCAAGAACCTATTGGCATATGGTTACCCTATAATTCATCCCTTTGATCCTAATGCTCGAGGATGACCTAGAATTTAATTATCAATCCTAGATAAGTCATCTATATTATATTTCAATCTTTTTCAAATCTATCTCATGAATTATCCGAGCTTAAGTTTTGCTAAATTAAAATATATTGATGCATTAACTCTTACTAATTTAGAGGGGTCAATCTCATTTTGACTCACGCATCGATTTGACAAGTACTTAACTACATCCAAAAATTTTTTATCACTGAATTATAAACTCAGATAGTTCGATACTAAAATACAGTAAGTTGCTTGCAAGTCACCATGGTGATCTCAGGTCAGAGGGACGCTTATACTAATATCCTTCACGAGCCATCCTTGACAGCAGAGTGCTCCTCAGTTCGTCCGTTCAGTGATGATGTACTTCTACATATCACCTGCATGCCATACCAGTGTCTCCACACTATTTGATTATGAGGACAACCAATGCATATGGCACACAATGATCTACATTTGATATCGTTATCGTCCTAGTAATAGCATATCATTTGGTCACGAACCAATTTAAGGACTACATGATAAATCATCTTTTATCGATCAAAGTAGTCCTAAGGACTTCATCACAACATAAGAGTTCATTGAAAGATGTAATCTTGTGATAAAAAAATCAAATAATTTTTATTATTTATCAATTTATATATATTTATAATTAGCATAATCATCAAACGATTGGCTTTAGGACATATTTTCCAACAACTCCCACTTGGACTGAAGCCAATCAGTATAGCATCATATACCCATCTTCGATTTACCATCTTAGAACTCCTAGATACCGAGGCTTTAGTAAATGGGTTGGTCAAGTTTTTCTTTCCATCAATCTTCTAAAGATTGACTTCACCTTAACAGATTTTTTGAATAAAGTGGTAGCGATGCAAAATGCCTAGAAAGTTAATGGGACTTCAGCTCCTTGGCATGAGCTTTGACTCTGATGCTGTACAATACAGCAGGATCATCATCGGAGGATTCTACTCCTAGCTTGTTAGTGAACTTGTACAATCATATAGCTTCCTTGCAAGCATCGAATACTGCAATGCATTCTGCCTCATAATTTGAATTTGGCTATATTGCTTTGCTTGAAATTTTTCCAACAGATTGCTCCATTATTTAGGATAAGGATGTATTCCGACATATTTTTACTATTATTATATCCAACTAAAAATAGAAATCATACTCTACAAGTTTTAAGTCAGATTTTTCATAATCGAACCATCGATCCTTCGCAATCAAGAAGCAAGCACTAGAACGAAACCTGTTTTTACCACTTTTCATATACATAAGGATGACCTTCCAGTAATTCTCATCCGGATCTTGTAGATATCCACTCACTATCCTAGTGAGTATACCATATCTGATCTCATATATGGTGTACATGATAGAATAAATTCTATTCATAAACACTCTATGTACGTTAGACTGGGATAACCCAAGTAGCCTCTTAGTTCTATCTCTATAGATCTTCATTCCTAGGATGAGAGATTTCTTTTCTCAAGTCCTTTATGGTGAACAATGATAATAGTAAAATCTTTATTCTCTGTAGTGTAAGGAATATTATTCTCGATAAAAAAAAAATTATTCATATATAAAATAAAAAATACACTCACAAAACTATTAACCCATTTATATTTGTAGGATTTTTCTTCGTTCTCAATGAAGTCATACATTTTGATCACTTATCAAAATGCATGTTCCATTTTCAAAATATTTAGCATTACCACAGGAGAAAATTATCTCGTTATGGTCAATACCATAATGTTGACAATATCCTTAGGCAATCAGATGAGCTTTGTAGGTCTTCATCTTTTCGTCTGTGCTCTCTGATCCTATTGAAGATCCATTTACATTCTATAGATCTTATCCCTTCGAGTAGATCAACGAGTATCCATTCACCGTTGACTTTCATGGACTCAATTTTGGACTTTATAGCTTCAAGCCACTAATTGGAGTTGGACCTCTGCATGGCATCTATGTAGGCGATTAGATCCTTATTATTCTCATCGAGTTCAACAGGATCATGTCTGAAAGCTAGAAATCGAAGTATCTATCCGATGGATGCGGCACTTTATCGGATCTCTTTAATGGTGCTTTTACAATAGGTTCCGGATATGATCTAATCAAATTTAATTTTATGGATTCACTAGATTGTGTCGGTTCTTCTACCTGTCGAACTTCATAAGTTTCATATTAAAGGCATCAGTACCTTCATCAAGGTACTCCTTTTCTAAAAAGAATACCGAACAACTCTTGTTCTTTAGCATGGTAGAAGTTATATCCCCTAGATTCTTTGAAATATCCTATAAAATAATACATATAGGATCAAGATCCAAGCTAATCGATCTGCAAATGCTCGATATAAATTAAATATTTTTAAATTTTAAGATAAAAAAGTATCGACTTACGTTTAGTCCATATCTCATATGGAGTCATTGCAACTGATTAATTTGGAATCCAACTCAGAACATAACAAGAGTCTTAAGAGCATAACTCTAAAAGGAGACTTGCAGACTTGCAAACTCCATCATGGATCAAACTATGTCTAACAAAGTCAATTTCAATAAGAAAGAATCTTATTCTCTTCTAGATATATCAAAAACTCATTGAAAGGGCATTCTCCTCCTTAGTCTAATCAAAAAATTTCAACGCTCTTTTTAGTTTGTTTCTCTACTTTATTATAGAATCATTTGAACATTTCAAATAATCCAAATTTATGGCAAATATGTTGGTAGATCTAATACATCAATATGTATTAGATTCGGAACATCATTGGTTTGTTCATCTTTTCTAGCAAAAGGTGATTCGATCATCTTACTAAAGAGATAGGATTGACAGGTTGACAATGATTCACAATCATTGACTTCGAAAATTATCTCTTATTGATCCTATTCTTGTTAAATGACAGAGCCTAAATTGTCAAAGTTAGACATTTGTAACATTATCTACTTTAAAGAGTTTGTTTATTGTGTACAATACACTAACAAGCGATGACTATTTGTAAATACCATTTCGTAGCTATTCATATGATTTTGATATCATTCATAATGATATCATAAAAATTATTAGATAATAATGACAATCACTAAAATAATATTATTAGAATTGAAAACAAGCTCGATGATTCCGAAAATCTGGATTGGAATATGACTTCCATCTCTAACATTCAGGAATCTCTTGCTATTTTCTATCTTTCTACTAACCTGAAGTCGTTGCAACAGTTTGCATAGATTTTTGATATCCAATGCCAAGAAAGTAGTGTCATAGATAGAAAAATTACAAGGTGTTATCATATAAGTACCTTATCCAGCAACTCTTTATTAATTTCTCTTTCTTAGCCTATTCGGATCAAGAGACTCTATCAGACTAGATTAACCTTAGACTCTTTTGTCAGTTCAGGCTCCTCAACCTAAGCAGGATTTTTTAGCACCTTCTTTTCATTTTTTTTCTCAAAAAATTGTTGCCCCACTGAAGACACATCTTTAAAGGTATAAAAAAAACTCCTTCAATATTTGAAAAATTTTCTCCCACTGAGCATCATCGAATTTATAACTAAATTCATGATTTTTCATTACTCTCAAAAACATTACATGGTGATATGATTATTTGGCTACTTCTAATCAATACCTTTGATCGTATCATGTATATTAGATGTAAAAACTTCAGATGCTGAATCCATAATCATATTTAAGATCCATTCGTACTCTAAAACTATTTACAACTTCCAGTACTATCTATCAAAGTTGAGTCCTACAAATAAGTTACTATCAAATAGTGAATGGAGTAATGGACATCTAACCATAACTGAAAGAAAAATACAAGACCTCTATGTTTATAAATTAATTAAGCCTAATGATTTGGACTTTAGTCTAAAGATTTTTTTACTATTTTGATCGAATTGATAGCCTTTACCTCCAATCTGAAGAATTACCTTAATTTCTTAGCGGATACTAGAATCCACACAGACTGCATATAGGTCTGAGGATGGCTCAGTCAACCCATATGCACCTATGGGTAGGTTCTCAACCAATTATTTTTTTTAAATAATTTTTAATAATTAATTTCTCTCTAGATTTATTTCAGTAGGCGATGGGTCTCTATTGAAAGTTTCGATTAGGTCAAACTATTAACATGAACCTACTCAGTATTTCTAACTAATGAATGATTAAGTCTGAGAATGGCTTGATCAATCCAACCATCATCAGATAGTACAACAGAGTCATTATATGATAAATAATAATTCTATTATTCTGAGAGAACACCAGACGGATGGTACCTGCAATGTCAATCGAAAATAATGAACCCATTATCATTCACTTTAATGAAAGGCTATGATCTAATTATCCCTATAACTAGCTCATTTTGCAGACCTAATAATTAAAAAAATTTAAAAATTAGTTTAGAAAAGAGATGAGAAGAGATCAATCAGTAAACCACCATCCTCCCACTAACTTTACTAAGTCGTTGAATTGGATTAGGATCATGCTGGTTGAAATGGCACCTAGATCAGTCACACTCATCAACCTTAATGATATGGGTCAACTCAAATCACTTAACGATTTAATCAAGATATAATCTATCAAATTGGTCAGATAAGTGAGATCGATGGAAGAGTCTACTAAGCTTGCCTTAAATATCATCGAAATGGTCAAGTAAGCCGCTCCTAATTAAAAATCACTGATTGAAATACCGAACTTACTTTAGATACCAATTTGTTACTTAGTTTTGATTTAACCAATCCAATGATTCAGGTTCAACCACTGAGCCATAATCAACATCCAGTTGGTGTAATCAAAGATATAGACTTGACCATCTACAACTATTGTATTAGAGAAACTCTGATTAATCAAATTCAATATTTGATTAGACTTAATCAATTTCTCTATATGATCAATTAATTCTTTGATTCTAACCTTAGGTCTAATCTAATTAAAAGGACTTGATTTGAGCTAACCTATACCCCTTTGTTTTATACAATGTCATTAGATCTTAAATCATAATTCTAGATCTAATTGATTCTACACTTAATTCTTAATTAAGTTTCAGCATTAACATGGATTTAGATTTAGGTTTGAAACAATTTTCACCTTTTCATTTTGTAAATAATTTACAATAAATATTATGCAAAGATTTTCTATTTTAAAACTGAGTCGACTCAATCAACATGGAGCTGACTATAAAAGGGGATTGAGTCAACTCAGTTCAAAACTGGGTCAGCTCAATAATTGTGCAAGTACTTCTTAAAGAGTTTCAGATCTAAAAAAATCTTACATAACACTAAAATAAAATCAATCATAAACACCTTTTAGATCATATCTAAAACTTTTATGATTTAATATTTTATTTTTTTATGATTAAAATAACTTTAATCATATAGATTAGATGTCTTACATTTCATACAACTTTGTATCATATACAACAAACCTAGGGTTTCAAAATCTATGATTTTGTAGAAAAATAAGTTCTTTCTTTCGCATTCTTCTTCATGGGATCTAATCATATGATACCCCCACACACCATAAGAGCACTCCATCGAATAGGAAGAGAGGGCTTTTAAATCTTTCTTGCTCTTATGACCAGATGGCCTGATGATCAACCCAATCCAAGTACTTGCTAATCGGATCATCTAATCTAATCACATATCATATATACATGAATTTAGATCTAATATAAATTACATTAGATCTGATTATAAATTTAGATCATATCTAAATCAGATCATAAATATCACATGCATGACATAAAATCAGATTTTATCAAGAATCAGCACAAACTAGGATAACTTTTTCACTGTAAGAGATAAACCCTATAGCAGGACAACCTTAGGTCAGTTTGTGTGATCAACCATTAATTAATTTTAAATTAAAATATTATATATTAGATCTAAATAAAATTAAATTTCAAATTTAATATGCATATATAACATGTCATAATGAATGTAGGTGCTGATACCACTGTTGGTGTGCATAGGCGAATCATATATGTATTTTGAAATTTTTTCGAATAAATTACAGCAGAAGATAATTAGATTAATCAAATTAATCTAATATGTATATTATCTAATCATCAAATTAATCTACTCTAGGATCTATGACATTAAATATTACATATAAAATCTAAAATAATCCAAAGATAAAATCAGCATGCATGCATGTGAGCAGTAGATCACATCTACTTCCAATCTGAGTTCAGAACTCGATATTTTTGTATGATTCGATGATCGCCGCTGCTGAGAGACATGATGAAGGAGATCTTTGCTAGTTGCTCATAGCCGCACATGTATCCAGTCTCTACGAAAAATTCACTCGAAGCCCTAATCTGATCGATCTTCTTAGGAGTACTAGCTCACATGAAGATCTTCTTCTTAGTTGATCTAGATCCTTTCTTCAAATCTCTAAAACCTTTTTAGAGGTTAAAAATATACTTCTAGAGGAGATGAAGAGGTGAAAGAAAGATGAAGAAAAAAATAATTTTTTTCTTATTTTTTCTCTCTTCCCAAACCTTGAGGACCAAAACCCTAGAATTCAGATTTTTGCGCATACATCAAGAGAAAAGGACTCTTCTTTTCTTTCACGCCATGAAACCACACCCAAGACCCCTCTCAACATGAAGGCCTCTCTCTAAGGTCTCTTACACATACAAGAATGAAATAAAACTCTTTTTATTTCAATGTGTAAGGAGGTGGGATGAAGAGTCCTAGAGATCATGGACTCTTGATGTGTTGTCGCCCCTACTCAAAAATTCACACCAAAATATACCAAAAAAATATAAGACACCCCTTCTCATATTTTTCTATAATAAATTATCTTTAGCTAGTTTATCATAAAAAATCTCCTCAAAATATTGCACATATAAGGAGAAAAAAATAAGTTGGCAGCAAGGTCTTTGAGATAATGTCAAACATTATTTATATGGTATCCTTTTTCAAATCAGATTTAAACATTCCATTTAAAATTTGATCCTATCTACATTTAGATGAGAGATAGAGAAGGGAAATGACTCTTTGGCATAAAAAAATTTCATACAAAAACTATTTGTACGTGAGGATATATGGCATCAAAGTGGGAAGCACATAGGAGAAAAGTTCTATTCCAATAAGGACTCTTAATTTTTTTATTTGAATTCAAACCAAATCACATTTGTTTAACCCAAATAAAATATATAAAATTTAATCTAATTAGATTCATAAATTTTTAATCAAATTAAAAATTGATTGAACTAAAGTCCTGATAAAATTAGAGATAATTCTTCCTTAGCGATTAGGTCATCTCATAATATAATCAGGTCAAATCTAATTGAATCTAATTTAATTAAATTTTATTTAATCCTCTTTGTTCAATCAAATTGAGCTAATCAGTAATCTAATTGCTAATTAATTCTTCATTAATTTACTAACACTTGATAAATTAATTTATTATAATTTTTGCATAAGATTAACTATCAATCGAATTGATGATTAAACTTTTGAATAATTTTTAATCGTTGATCAGCCACATAATCAGTCAGAAACTTCTTTTGAGTGTGACTCTATAGATTTGAACCTAGGTCGGTAGTCAAGAATAACTTTCTAAACTAATCGATGTAACCATCTAGCAATGGTGATCCAACGTCTGGATAGATCGAATGAAAGTAAAACAACATTCAAGAACCTATTGTCATATGATTATCGTATAATTCATCCCTTTGATCTTAATACTCAAGAATAACCTTGAATTTAACTGTCAATCCTAGATAAGTCATCCACATTGTACTTCAATCTTTTCAAATTCATCTTATGGATTATCCGAGCTTAGATTTTACTAAATTAAAATACATTGATGTATTAACCCCTACTACTTTGGAGGGCTCAATCCCATCTTGACTCACGCATCGACTTGATAAGTACTTGATTACATCCAAAAATCTTTCGTCACTGAATTATAAACTCAGATAGTCCAACATCAAAGTACAGTGAGTTACTTATAAGTCACCTTTGATGATCTCAAGTCAGAGAGATATTTATACCTATACCCGTCGCAAGCTATCCTTGATAGCAGAGTGCTCTGCAATTTATCACATTCAGTGATGATGTACTCCTACATATCACATGCATGCCATACAAATGTCTCCACACTATTTGGTTATGAGGACAACCAATGCATATGGCATACAATAACCTACACTTGATATTGCTATTGTCTTAATAATAGCATATCATTTGATCGCGAACCAGTTTAAGGACTACGTGATAAATCCTCCTTTATCTATCAAAGTAGTCCTAAAGACTTCATCACAACATAGGAGTTCGTTAAAAGATATAATCTTATGATGAAAAATATCAAATAATTTTTATTATTTATCAATTCATATATATTTATAAGTAGCATAATTGTCAAATGATTGGCTTTAGGATACATTTTCAAATATATTATAGTACTAAATCAAAGAAACCAAATAATATCACAAATAAAATGCAATATATAAAGGTTCATTAGATTTCAACTAAATACAACATTAAATACAAAAGTTTCATTAGATTTCAACAAAGTTGCATTATATTTCATTCTCTATTTCTTGGATATATCCATTTGTCATGTCTTTCTTCTCGACAAATTAGACACGTAAGTCTATTTCTAACTTCCCTCCAATCCATTTCATTCCAAAGTCCCAATGAGCATGGTGTTCCTTTCTATTGCAATCCATTTGTTTTGTGATACTATCCACATGTCACCTATTGGTTGTGACCAATACTCTACATGCGAGATAGGTTGAAATTGTTGACTATAACTATGATAGTCTCATCCAGAGTATAGCATTGATCAATGTATCGTTAGAAATCAATTATCACATAAGCACAAGCTACCATCACATATAAACAAGATAAATGATAGCACTATTATTTTCGGCACACACATATGCTCCAATAACTATACTATTTACATCTCATATTAGTAAAAAATAAATTTATTCATTTATTATATATAATAACATGATCATTAAAAGAAAATTTTGCATTACTATTCCTCTAAATATTGTTGCCTTTATTCATATAAGGCCCACGCAATATTGTTTTCACTTGAAATACACCACTTGCTATGTCTAATCTTATAACATTATGAGACATAGCTTTCAATTGGTTGGCGATCACACAAGTTACAACAAAAAGAGTAAATCTTTTACCCCTATTGAATGCATCCTCTATCTAGGCACATTGATTATCAAAATATGATACAAATAGGAAGAATGTCAATTGCACCAATGAAGTTATTGGCAGGAAGCAAGTATTATTAAATATTTCATTGAAATATTCAGATAAATTAGTAGTCATAATTTCAAATCTCCAGCCACCATCATGTGCAAGTATCTATTTCTCTACAGAAATTTTGTTTAACCACTGAATAGCTTCCAAGTTCACTTTTTCAATCTTTCTCATATACTTCTTGAACTTCTTGATTTGTGTTTGCTTGCTGATTCTTTTCACCAAATCTCTCAGCTTTGAGTCTCGAAATCTTGTGTTGAAATCACTCGCTACATGATACAGACAATATACATGATATGCATAGGGTGGTTACCAACCAAGATATTTATTTTTCATAGTGGATAATATACCTGCATACTGATCTGAGATTTGAAGATGTTCTGATGTGAGGTAATAAAATATCTCAAATAAGCAAAGAACCAATCCCATATATTAGTAGAGTCTTCATCTACTATAGCAAATGCAAGTAAAAAAATTTGATTGTTTTCATCCACAATAGTTGCAATCATCATCTTCTCTCGATACTTTTCATATAAGAATGCAGCATCAATACTGATTATAGGTCAATAGTATTTGAAGCCTTCAATTGATAGTACAAAAACCTAAAAAATACAATCAAATACAGCATATGATGGGTAACTAATAGGAGTGCTGATGAATTTTGCTCAAGAGTCCAGGGTTAAATTCTTCTATAGTATGCAACTACTTCGAAAATAAGTCATATAACTTATCCCATTCTCGATATGCCATGGCCATTGCTTTTTGCTTCACCTCCTATAACTTTCTATAACTAGACATATAGTTGAATCTGTTCTTTAAGACTACACCAATGTTGACGATAGAAACTATGAATATTTCTTTTACAAAATTTTATATTTTATTAGCAATTAAATTGGAGTCTAGCCTAGAATGATCTTGAGAAAGTATAGTGATATACATATATACAAACCAACATATCATATGATTTTAAAATAATCATGGTGCTTAATCGTTCAAAATATTCAATTATATTCTGACTCTCTATTTTTATATTTAATAATTCAAAACTTTGGTTCTCACTCAATAATCTTAAATTGATGATGTCGTCAATTGAATACTATTTTACTGTAGTTTGTATTTCTATCTTATCCACAAAATAAAGCCCTTTACATAACTCTTTACCTCTTTTTCACATACTACACTCTGCCTGTAATGCAAAGAGACATATTAACAGCTACCCAATCAACCCACCTAAATATTCTAGAAGGAGCTTCAAATATTAAAAAATTTGGGACTCTTCTATCATGTAAAATTCCTACATCCTGTGGGCACTCTACATTATATAATATACCAACTTGTTGAGCATCATCTTCTATATACTCTTCGCTTGGTACATCATCTTCCTAAAAAAGCCAATTATCTATTTGAATCATATTGTTAGCAATTATGTAAAATAAAGCTTGTTTGGTAATAGTTTGTGGCACATTACTATCCACTATAGGAAATTGGTCCTCTATATATCTTGAACTAGTATCCACTGAAACATTATCCATCACGTATGGACCAGAGAAAATAATCTATTAATTGCTTTGAGTTGTCATTCCAATGTCTCGATCAATTGCTTCATGACCGTCTCGATCAAGAGTAGGTTCGGTGTTCTTAATGAATTGAATATTTAGATACAACTCTGTATTGGATAAATAGAGATGTAAACTTATAATTGAAAAGATTATTTCAGTATCCTCATTTTTGATAATCAAAACAAGTTCATACTTTAATATTGTTGGTTGTACCATTTATGGATATCTATATATTATCATAATTTTATTTCGTTTTCTATCTACATGGAAGACTTTGTATAACTTATCCTCCAACTCAAATTTCATTTCAAATTTAATCCTATTAGCCTATTATAGTTACCCATTTTACTCAATGCCATATGGTTTGTTAACTAAAGAACCATTAATATAGCATAAGGTTATGATAGTTTGTCCCATATTTCACTACATATACAATAAATAGAGTAAGTTCAACATGCTTAGCATAAAATTATCATTTGTACATTAAATAAGTTGGATTTTATGATCATTCTTAGCATGCTCAAATAAACATATAATACTAAAACAATATAAATAAATTTACAATTACAAAATCTTTAGAAAAAAATTCATTTGTAATCCTGAATAGTCAAGCAAGATCACATAAAGTCGATATTTAATAAGACTATGTCTCACTGGAACTCTTAATTTTATAAGGATTTCATTGGAAATGAGATCAACCACTTAAGGGATTGGGTCGATCAAATCTATAATCCAAATATCCCGTTACAGTAGAAGCTTTATTAGATTAAGATACTCAAAAATTGTATATATTTTTACTATTTTTAAATTTTTTAAAACTCTAAGGAGCTATTTTTAAATTTTTAAATTTGGTTTCTTCTATATAGGATGTCAATTCATAAGAGTTACTTTTTTGAAAAACATAGTTCTCCTTATGTATACCACGAGATCAAATATACTTCATTTACCTAATGCCCCACTTAGCATCTCACCAAACCTAATAATTAATAAAACTTAATAAAGCATGTTTTATCAAATGTTATTCATCTAACATCTAGCAACCAAAGAGACCACAAATATTATGAAGCATAAAGACAAACCAAAACATAATGATAATAAATAATAAATAGATGAATAAAGAGATAATTCTTAATTAAATAACAACTACAACCATAAACATAAAAATAATATTCAAAATATCAAATTAAATTTAATATACTACAAAAATAAAAAATCAAAATAAATGAAGATGATTTACAACAATGAGGGGATCACAAAAATCGCATGGAGAAGAAGAAAATAAGGAGCACACAATGAATGATGGGCGTGGAGGGCTCAATTAGAAGAGGGGGAAGAGAGGACTGTAGTGGGAAGTCGAAAAAAAATAAGAATAGAAAAATAATGGGATCATGGCGATGAGAAAAAATTTGACAAAAAGAAATAAAGAGACCACGAGAAGAAAGGAACAAAGGGCCCATGGAGAAGTGGGGAATCGAGGGGGAATAGTTGGAGAAATGGAGAGTAGAAGGCTAGTCAGAGAAGTGGGGAGCAAGAGGGGGCCGGTAGGGGAAGTGGGGAGCAGAGGGGATGGCCGGTTGGGGTGAATAGGAAATGAAATCATGGGTCATAATTGTAGTGCTAGATCAGTAAAAACAATCATGGGTTCAACCCACATTTCATCCTATGTGGCAGTGAAATCATGGGTTCTACTAGAGGTGGCAATTGGGTCAGATTAGATTGGATATAGATCAGGTCAATATAGGTCAGGTCAGAAAATCATCAATTCAAATCCAATCTGTTTACTAAACATATCAAAATTAAAATTCAGATCTAAACCCTATCTATTTTTTAAATAGATAATCCAACCCATTTAACCCATCTATTAAGCAGGTCAAATTAGGTTAAATGGGTTAAACGGATTAAATGGGTCAGGTTAAATAAGTTAAAAATAGGTTAAGCAGGTCTTAAACAGGTTAAACAAGTCTTAAACAGATTAAACAAGTTGGGTTAAATGGGTCAAAAATAAGTTAGCAAGTTCTAAACAAGTTAAACAGATTTTAAATGAATTAAATAGATTAAATGGATTAAACAAGTTATCTGATTCAATCCGATCTGAATATTAAACGGATTAAACATATCAAATATCTGAAACTCAATTCGATTCAATATTAAATGAGTTAAATAGATCGATCTGTTTATGATCTAAATCTATTTAGCCTAAATCCAAACATATTTGTGGTAGGTCGAACATGGGTCGAATTGGTAGGTCAAATCATATTTTACTGGCCCTAAGTTCAACTCATGATTTCAAGCATGGCATCCCCGTAACCTAAATAATGATAGATCCATAAATAAATTTAAATTAATGGTATTTTTGGAAGTAAGTTTCAAAAAATATATATTTTTAAAAAAATTGTTTTATGGCTGGTTTACAGGCTTCAAGAGTCGTGTTGGTCCAACAATGGAAGAGGCAACCGGATCTGGATTTGGCTACTTTCAAATATAGCCAAATCTCTCTCCCCAAGTGTGTATGCATTTATACATATACTCATGACCAACAAAACTTATCCAGAATTAAGTTCTCTATTATTGTATACGTATATGCATAGAGAATTAGGGGAACAGATTGCTTGGTCTGGTGACTGCTTGGTCTGGAAAGTTGTTGGCTAGGAACGGCGTCATGCGTACAACTGTGGACCATGCTGGTTCTCGTTGGACGGACAAAATGGCGGACCACAAAGAATTCGAGACCATGATAAATTCCTTTAGTGGTCTCCACAAATAAAGAGCGGTGCGTGATGTGAGAGAGAGAGAGAGAGAGAGAGGAGGGGGAGAGAACCGCGGAATTGTTTAATAAACTAGTGGGAGCTATAAAAATTAAGTGAGCTGAAAGTTTCATCTATTATGTATTAAATAAAGGAAAATTTGTACAGAATGTGTTTGTAGTGGGAGGAGGACGTCATTGTTGCAGTTTGGTAGACGGGAAAGAAGGGCAACTTGTGACGTGACAACTAAACCAGGCCTGAAAATTTGGATATGATATGTTATTAATAAAATATATCGAAGAAAAGGAGCTTTGCAGCATGCTTCTCTCTATCCAGACCATTATTACTTAATTGTTCAAAATGAATTTGATTCATGTAGGACTCTCCCTCTCTATCTCTCTCTCCAACTAATCTTCCTCTTGCTTGATTTTGCCATCCAAAATATCACTTGTTCCTCGGGACCAAAGATTGCTCCCAGAGCTACTCTCCTTTAGATTGACCTTCCGCTTTCATATGCTTTGGAGTTGAATATTGTACCCAAGATTCAACCCTAAAGGAGCTTTAGTCTATTCGCTCAAAAATGCCAAATTCCTTAATCATTGGACGAGTAGATATAAACCGCGCATGGTTTGGCACGGCCATTGACGTATTGTTTGATATTTAGTGTCCTTAGGTCTTGGATGGGCCCATAGACATGAGATGGGAGACAGGTCATTCCTTGCCTTCTTGTTTTCTACCTTCCTTGCAGAAGAATCTAATTTTAATTCAATACGTTCTCTAAATAGGAACTCAGCAAAATAAAAATTATAAATAAACCTGCTGTTTGTGCGCATGGAAACATCGATGGTGCGCAGCCCCACTTGCTCTTGATGGCCAAGTATATAAAACCCCTAATATTATCTACAGATTTGTAGATAACTCCTCAACATATAAACATTTATTTTTTTTATATATTTTGTAGAATTATGAGTGATCCGATTGGATAGAAACAAGAATTTCCTCAACTCACTTAATTTGAATTGCTTAAAAGAAAATTTAAAGAAAAAAAGATGAAAAAAAATTATGAAAGTAGAATTTATATCTAATTTTCTTTTATTGATGAATCAAATTTCATAAACTGTGATACATAGACTTTATTTATAATATTAATGAATTCATCACTTTCACAATTTATGCTAAATTTCTCTTCTAGTTCGAACGAGACTAGTTTAATTTTCAAAAAAATAAATATCGCTAATAGAAATAATCATGAAAAAAAATTAAAATCCTATAAGACATAGATCTCGACTTTTATATTAATATTGCTTTCCATTAATTTGTTTAATTCTTCATGAATTAAAAGATACTCTTAGCTAAAATGTTCTCTAAAAAAGAAATCTTGGTTTAATAGCTCATTTGGAGACCTAAAAGACCGGAATTTCTGCTGATTTCAACCTTTTAGAAGGTTAGCCCTAAGTTGTAAATCTCAAAAAATTATCTAAGATTAAAAAAAAAAAAAAAAAGCTCTGTTCAATCAAACATCGTAGGACCAAATTATCGCTCTCAGAAGTTTTGCTTGCGATTTTAGTGTTCGACGTGATGAATCTTGCTCTTTAACTTTATTCAATCTTACTTGTGGTGGTCGCAATAGTTCACATCAATTATGATGATCTTCCTATGATTGCCAATATGATCTATATATATATCAAATCTAGTGATCCTTTTGGATACCCTAGTGGCTAAAGTTATCCATATCGAGTCTAGTAACCCTTTGAATACATGTAGTAGCCAAAATGGACAACATAGGGTCTAGTGATACTCTTGAACCAAATCTCTTCCTATTTAACAGATTTAGTACTACTAAATCAAAATTGAAGATGAAAAAATGTCTGCTTCCTAGCCTACGACTGAACCATTTAGTTTTGCTCAGACATGATTTCTGACTTTGCTCTTCTTTGCTAGATGGTAGATTTTCATCTCCAAATATTTGATATAGCTTTACTATAGGAGTTGCTGGTGCTTGCATTGAAGGCATCATCAATCAAGATAGATCTCGATGAGTTGAGTAATCTTCTCTTCTAATAATTATATAAAATATATATCTTATTATTTCATCTTCTATTGAAGTAGAATTGGTAGCCATATTTACTTATATCCTTCAATATACTTCAAGAATGGATAGCCTTTCTCCCAATTACTTGTATAGATCGTACGTCTGGATCATACATTAAAGCTCCCATAAATATCAAGTTGAAGCTTTGACACCAACTTGATCCAATTAAGTCAAAATTGAAATTTCATCAAATAAGAGTATGGCTCTAATACTAACTTGATCCGATCAGAGAGTTCTTCCTCAACCCACTTAACTCGAATATCTCAAAAAAAAAAAAGAATTATGAAAATAGGATTTGCATCCTCTTTTCTTTATCCACATCCTATAAACTAAGTTACATAACTCCTATTTATAATATTAGTAAGTTTCTTCCTTTTACTATTCAGATTAGATTCTTTGCCAATTCGAATAAAACTAGCTAGATTTTTAAAAAATAAATATGACTAATAGAAATAATGCTGAAAAAATTCAATATATAAGAGGTAGATCTCATCTTTCACATTAATTTTATCTGCTTATGCTCTGACTAATTCTTCACAGATTGAAAGATACACTCTATTCTTGCAGTGTTTTATTTTTTTTTTTTATTTTAAGGTACAAAGCCATTGTATCCTAACTTTCAAAAATCCATTCCTGATCTCTATATATAACCCAGCTTAGAGACGGGATGACAAAGATGCATTAACCCCGAATTGTTTGGAAGCGTTCATTGGAGCTACACTAAAATGTAGGAGTAACTGTAAAGAACTCTATACAATTTCGGTTACTGGGGGCATCATCTCGGACTAGCAGATATTTCTAAAGCTCATTTTTAAAGATATCAATGAACTAGACCTTCGTTTGTCAATTTTGAGCCACCTGATGCGGATTGTGACGTAGTGGTTGCATCAGAGTGGATGCTGGTGTGAAGTAGCTACTTGGATTTGTTGAAGTTTTAAATCCAATGACCTGTGAAATAATTTGAGGGGTCTCTTCGCCTCATGATGTGAGAGGGGAGACCAAGGACCCACCCCTGGAATCGCCTTTCCCCCTGGCCATCATTGCAATTGGAAGAATGAGATAACTTGTTCATACTTGTTCCTGTACTCACTACTCTCTCTTTTCTAGTCCTCGGATAAGTTTGCTTTTCCCACAAGCGTAATTTAATAAAGTTGGCTTCTTTGATGCGTCGCTTCCAAAACAGAAGCATCTCAACTCTTTCACAGATATATATAAATCACATAACCTCTCTATGATCATTATTTCTGACCTAAATGGGATTCCACATGAAAGGGAGTGATGAAACACTGACCCTACGGCCTCTGGTTCATTTGTTTGACATTGTTTGGCATCCTGAAAGAAATATGAAAGTTCACGAATGAGAGCAAGAATACTACGCAATATGTAGTTCGTTGGGGTTTTATATTAGTAATGAAACACCGGCAGTTGTATTTTTCTATTTATGAAAAATAGAGTTCATGATAACATTTGGACATCATGGAAAGAAAGAAATGATAGAAATTTTTTATTAGAAGCTGTAGGTGGATGACTGATCAGGACACAACCTCTCAGAATCTTTTCGATACCGTGCGTTGCAGCAGAAAGAAAGAAGAAATAAAACAGAAACAATCAAATACGTGGTTCAGCCAAAAAAAGACTCGCCTCTATGGGACATACAAACTTTACTATGAGAAAAAAAAATATTACAAGAGAAGATCTAACCCTCAACCCTCGTATACTCAATTTCTCTCTCACAGAAAGTTCTCCCTCACAAAAACTCTCTCTAGGAAGACCCCCCTGAATCTCTGAAGCGACCACTGTCCGCTGTCTAAGAACCTCTCTGCTTCTTCTCTCAGCGCCGTGCATCTCTCTCTCTTCGCGTGGGTTCACTGTCATCAAAATCGAGCTTCCACACCCATTGCCGCTTCTCTGTTTAGGTATCAGGCCTTTTAAAGGCTTAAAATCTAATTAGATCATGATTAGGACTCCTAACAAGGCCCAAATAACTCCTCAGAGCCGTCGGATCAACACCAGCAGTGCTCGAAACCATCGAATCGCGACCCGATTCATAGAATAGTCTGTGGACCATGAGAAACGACCCAAAAATGCCATGCGGTCCACGATGGACCGTGAGAAATCGAGGGGAAATGCCCATCGGTCCACAGACCAAGCCATGCACCGTCCGGTCCACGGTGGACCGAGCTATGGGCTCCCAAGCACGGGCTCACGTGGGCCTGGGCTGCGCCCGCTCGTGCACCTGGGCCTGGGCCTGGACCGCACCTGCATGTGCGCTTGGGCCTGGGCTGCGCCTGGCGTGCTGGCGCCTGGGCCTGGGCTTGGGCCGCGCACGTGCACCCGGGCCTGGGCTGCTCGCTGCACACTGGGCCACACCCTGTGCACTCAGGCCGCATGCTGCCGCACCTAGGCCACACACCGCCGCATGCGGCTGCGCTGCCGCAGCTCCGCCAGCCACCGATGGTCCTCCGTCGCTCCAAATTTTGTGCCATCTTCGATCGATCGTATCTCGACCATCCAGACTCCATTTGGGGTGATCTTAGTCTCGTTAGACTCCATTTTTCGTTGCAGACCTCATTGTAGGCTCAATATGGATCGAATTTTGAGACATCAAATCCTGACAATCTCCATATCAATTCGATATTCAGTCTCCTCCTAACTTTGAGAGTTTCTGAATCTCCTTACCCCCATGTCCTAGGGCAACACCTGCTGATCATGGATGGATAAACATGGGAGTCAAGCCAGGCCGCTCAATCCCATCTCTGTCGTATGCTGTGCTCCTCCTGATCTAAGACCTACTCGGGGCATCATCTTGCGGTAATAGGAATCTCACCTTGTGATATTGCCTTTCATTTTCTCAAGTCTGTCTCATACCCGATCCACCTCCATTTGAAGCTCTATCTCGCTCTGGGCTCTTCCTAGCTCCTGAAGCTCCACCTCACATTGGGCTTCCCGTCAGATAATAATATCCTCTCCTTTTCTTCTTCCCCTTCAGAACAATTCTATCGCCATGTAGCACCTTCAGGATTCCTCCACCAACTATCATCTTGTAGCCTCTCGAATCCTGTCTGCTCAATGAGATAAGATTTTGTCTGAAATTAGATATGTATCGGACCTCTCTCAATCTCCTCACTACACCATCATGTATCCTCCAGTTGACCATCCTGATTCTCTTATCGCAAGCATGATCCATCCGACAGATAAACAATACTCTCACTGTTCTTCAAAGAGTCAAACTGCTCCTCTCTATAACATACATGATGGATGCATGCAGAATCTAAAATTCACTACTGAAAAGAAGTAGATACCTCGTCAGATATATCCAGAACATCTCTCTCTGAGTCGTTACTGACCGTCGCTACAGCAGCCATCGTCCGATCCCTGAGTTGAGAGCAGTCTCTGGCTAGATGCCCCAACTCATCACACCGATAACATCTGGTCTTGCTCAAGTCCCTCCTAGACTTGGACCGCTTTTGTCGCAATCTTCTGTCGCTTCATCTACCACCTCCTGCTCCTCCAAAAACCACCAAAGCTGAACTACCGCCACCTGAGCTCGAAGCTGGGTTCTCCCTCCTGAGAACCTTGTTCTGGAGTATCGTTACGGTGATCTCGACCATCTTGATGGTGCTCTTCTTCACTAGAAGAGTAGTCACCAAAGACTCATATGAAGAGAAAAGCGAGGCTAGCAAAACCAGTGCCCCGGTCTTCTCCTCAATATTCTCACCAACGTTGAGGAGGTCGGTGAAGATCTTTTGGAAGTGGCTGAGATGCTCCTGCACACTCTGTCCCTCAGTCATCCGCAGTTGGTAGAACTGCCTCCAGAGAAAGAGAGTGTTAATGAGAGATTTCGTCATGTACAACTCCTCAAGCTTCGACCACAGCACCATCGAAAAAGTCTCGCTAAGCACATGGATCACCATCTCATTCGCTAGGTACATGCGGATGGTACTCACTGCCTGCATCTGTAGCCGTCTCCAATTCTGCACCTCTATGATGGTCAGCTTCTCTTCGCACAAGAGAGCATCGATCAATCCTTGCTGGATGAGTACATCCTTCATCCTTGCCTACCATAAGGAGAAATTGCTCTTTCCATCAAACTTGTTGATCTCCATCTTGATTGATTCTGTCTTCTCTATCTTCAGTCTTGCTCACCACCACTGCAATCTGCATCCTTGTACCACCTCGCTCTGATACTACTTGTAGGTGGATTACTGACTAGGACACCACCTTCTAGGACCTTTTCGATACTGTGTATTGCAGTAAGAAGAAAGAAGAAATAAAACAGAAACAATCAAATACGTGGATCAGCCAAAAAAGGGCTCGCCTCTACGGGGCATGCAAACTTCACTATGAGAAAAAAAAATATTACAAGAGGAGATCTTACCTTCAACCCTCGTACATCCAATTTCTCCCTCACAGAAAGTTCTCCCTCACAAAAGCTCTCTCTAGGAAGACTCCCTCTGAACCTCTGAAGCGACCGCTGTCTGCTGTCCAAAAGCCTCGCTGCTTTTTCTTCTCTCAGCGCCGCATGTCTCTCTCTTCGCGTGGGTTCACTGCCGTCAAAATCGAGCCACCATGCCCGTTGCCACTTCTCTGTTCAGGTATCAAGCCTTTTAAAGGCTTAAAATCCAATTAGATCATGATTAGAACTCCTAACAAGGCCCAAATAACTCCTCTGAGTTGTCGGATCAACACCAGCAGTGCCCCAGACCATCAGATCGTGACCTGATCCACGGAATAGTCCGTGGACCGCAAGAAATGACCCAGAAATGCCATGCAGTCCATGGTGGACTGCAAGAAATCGAGGGAAAATATCCCTCGATCCACAGATCAGGCCATGCACCGTCCGATCCACGGTGGATCGGGCTACGGGCTCCTAGGCGCAGGCTCACGTGGGCCTGGGCCGCTCCCAGTGCGCTGGCACCTGGGCCTGGGCCGCGCCCGGTGCGCTGGCGCCTGGGCCTGGGTTGCGCGCTGGGCCGCACCCTGTGCGCCCAGGCTGCGCTCTACCGTGCCTGGGCCGCACTGTCGCCGGCCCGCCGCTAGCCACCGGCTGTCTTCCATCACTCCAGATTTTGTGCCATCTTCGATCGGTCATATCTCGATCATCCAGACTCTGTTTGGGGTGATCTTGATCTCGTTGGACTTCATTTTTCGTTGCGGACCTCGCTGTGGGCTCAATATGAACCAAATCTCAAAACGTCAAATCCTAACAAAAGCTCACACCTAATGGAAGATTTTTGATTAATGTGTGTCACTATTGGAAAGCTGGACATCT
This sequence comes from Elaeis guineensis, assembly GCF_000442705.2. NCBI lineage: Eukaryota > Viridiplantae > Streptophyta > Magnoliopsida > Arecales > Arecaceae > Elaeis > Elaeis guineensis. The sequence continues at coordinate 24,153,657 of NC_025998.2, read as the reverse complement.
CACCACAATGGTAAGTTAAAACAACCCATTGCAGACCTAATCCATCTGCTGAAGAAGACGACGTAATAAATAGAGGAATACTGTTTTTAGATCAGAAGTGAAGATAATGGAAAACTACTAGAAGGGTTAACTCAGTGGCAAAGCTTCCCACGAAGTTATATTTTGGGTGGGACCTCATATCTCTTGGGTTCAGAAGCTGATCATTAAGGCCACTACGACCCAATGTTACAATTCCTGTAACATTTTTGTAACTTACAATATTTAAATAAATATTCTGGATGGTAATACCTCCCGTTTTACATCAAAGAAACATCTGTGAATGGTTTGAGAGGACGGTTTAGCATGACAAATTCTTCAATCTTGACTAATAGGCCCTTGGAAAACAAATCAAAGAAGATTAAGTGAAGACTCCAGCGAGAAGATTGTTTTGATGGAAAGGGTGTCAAGCATAATTAAAGGGAAAATTATTCCAAAAGAAGAAGTGCTAACAACTTTGATAAAGCTAAAAGAATTATCACTTTGTGAGGGCCCCATTTAAGATGTTTTCATAACAAAATGAGAGAATACAGAGACTCCAATGGACTATGAAAATTATAGAGTAAAGTAGATTGAAGGCTAAGACAAGGGATAATATTGGAAAAGAGACTAAGCGATCCGACTCTAAATTGATGAAAACATAAACAATAACCATTTGAAAAGATATAATAATAGCATATTTGCTTGCTTCCGATCAAGGTTTACAGTCATAAATCAAATGCCAGGAGTTAACCAAACAATTATTGAAGGCAGGCTGAAACCTTTTTCTTCACCCTTCAAATACACACATATATGTATATGTACGCATATACGTATGTATGTATATGTACCGGTGAAGGCAAGTTACAATATCAATTTCAATATGATGTTACCATTTTAAAATTCTTTTATCAGTTACACATTATAATACTTTATGATTATTAATGCATTCCCGTCAACTGCTTAAGATGTATCGGTTCAACCTCGCGCCACATACTATCACAGACAAAAGCCACCAGCCACCAAAAAAAATTAAAAAAGAAATCTATGTGAGACACATTACCAAATCTACGGCCATGTGACTTAAGAGTGTCTAGTTTGGAACAAAGAAAGGAAGTAGCATGAGAACTTCAACATCAATTCATGACAAAAAGGCTTGACCTCAGTTCTCTCACTAATCCATGCAATAGACAGAATTAGTTAGCTCTGGATCTGAAAATCCACTAAAATCCAGAGGATGGTACAACTGCTTTGGAAGACAACAATACCATATTCTACGTAGAATTTCACCTGCCTTCAAAAGGGATGGTGGGAGAGGGAGGGTTTGAGTGCCTAATCTCCGGCATCTGAACTATTCTATTAGGCCATGTTGACTGAGACAACCATATAGAAATAATAGCATTCAGTCAGCTAGGTGAAAAAAATTGGGACGCAAGCTGTCTGTTTAGGTTGTTAGTTAGGACTTGTTGCTCTCTTGGGTTATGCAACTCTTAGGAATCTCTTGGTGAAGTCAGATTCACCTAATCTTGCGAGCACTCTATCCTTGAGCTTTAAATATCAAATGAATGACTAGATAAGTCCAAGTGAGTCTTCAGCTCTAGACTAAGCCTCATTGTATCATAATCTAGATAGGAACTTTCAGTTTTAGAGAATGACAAGCTAACAAGAGTGACCGATATCCGAATCACATCTTTGTTCCTTCCCAAACTGAAGTCATTAGGGTTAATTTAGAGAATAGGACAGATGTTTAAGAAGACTGCCGATGATTATTTATTGTGATTATAGTTTGTTTTTGTTTTAGGGTTGCAGGTATTGGGTCCATGGTGTCCCAATACACCTGAGAATCTGTCAAGGACTTCTGGGTTGGGTTTGTGTCCGAAGTCCAAATCCATGGTAGTGGTCTTATGTGGGCTGGGTTTGGAAAGCGTAGACAGAACTAGGCAAATTGGCTGATAATAGATGGGGGCAAATCAAGTCAATGTACAAAACTAGAACAGAAGTCCAGACTCATAAAATTTAAGTGCATCCAATTTCATAGTATCAAGTAAGGTTGGTACCAAATCATGGATCCGGTTATCACTCAATTTTGTTAGGAAGGTATAAAAACTGCTTTAAATTTGTTGAAAATGAATCCTATTTGATTAATAAGCGGTTGGATGTAGGCCTAAGCTACGATCCTTGACACTTAACAGTGGACCATGTCTCGCAAGGATAAACCCCCTGATTCAGATGTAAACATTTTGACTACTTCAATCATTGATGGATTTGTCAAATGAGGATGAAAAAAGTATAAGGTTAAGGCCTTCTCCAATTTTATGGAACCTTCCCCCTCCATATGGTTTTTAACTGGTTTGTGGATGTAAGCTTGCTAGAGACCTCAAGCCCAAGAGAACAAATATTACGGAATATGGTTTGGGTTTATCTAAGCATATAGTCATATCAAAAGATCTTCCACATGTATGCTCTCTGGCATCCAAGTTCCTCCACCAGCTCAAAGAGATATCTCACACAAATGTATGGCTGTGTTTCATCTAGCAGTCATCCTTTCTCAAAATGACCTCCAAGTTTTGACTTCAGAGGGACAGGCATGCCTCACCCTTCAACAGGATCCTTTTCATGAGAACTCATGCTTTTTGTGTTTCTCCTATATGCCTGTCACCCAACAATTAGCTTGGGACAAGTAACATGAGAAGATGTCAATAATAGGTCAAAATGGAGGAGTCTTTCACCCACCTTGGCATTGTCAAGAGCAACTTTAGGCGCTTGTGATGCACGCGCAATCAAGAGAGTACGAAAACATTTGCCAGTGGAACCCATCAAGAGAGCATGGTGCGAGGAGGGGTTTAGCTGGATTGATGTGATCCCCCAAGGAAGATGCTGTGGTGAAGGATTTGTTGCTGTGAATGCAACATCACATCAAGTGAGTGTTGAATGACTGTGATATACATGGCCAACATGTATTTCGGACATTAGATGCGGATCCTCAAAATTAATCTTTAAAATTTATTTTTTATTATATACCAAATCTATCATCTGAGTTGGTCATATGACATTTGAGTTGAGTTGGTCACGCGACACGGCCACACAATCTCAAAAATACCATCCAAAAAAATATACAAGATCTATAATTTGAATACGGTCCAATATCCTAGATAATAATAAAATAATTTTATCATTAATAAATCATCAAATTTGTTTAATATTTAGTTATTTGATGCTTTATTTTTTTGCTTCTCTTATTCTGAAACCATAGCTGAATATTACATGACCTATAAGACAACCTATAAAGTCATCTTTCTTGCCTATGATAGGGCATTGATAATACTATATATCTAATCTATGATGGAGAAATCAATAATAATAAGATCAACCTAATATTTTTGTTCACTCAATAGGATTTTTTTTTTTTTTGGATACAAGTTCACTCAATAGGCTCTCTCTCTCTCTCTCTCTCTCTCACACACACACACACATATATATATATTCATTATTTTATTTTTAGTTTTAAATTAACCACAGTCATATTTTTTGCCTGTAATGAGACAATCAATGGGTATCATATTTTCCCGATCATGATAGGATTATCTATATAACCTATTAGTCCAGAGCATTATATCTAACCATCTAATCATACAAGTCACTACTATATTAATTTAAGACATCCATCATACTTTTCATCATAAGCATATACGATCAAATACAAGAAAATTAACATGTTTCTACCAAAAAAGAAAATACAAGAAAACATGTAAAAAAAATCCTTATAACTTATTTATTTTGTCATAAGCATATGATATATATACATATATAAAATATTCAAAATCATGTGGGTGGTTGTATATAAGGATTTTCATCTCTATATTGAAGACAAATTCCAATATGGTATTTACTATTCCATACCTAACATGTCCAATTAATTTGAAATCCATATGCATCCAACTCATCATATTAACCATCAGATTAAGAAGTAAATCATAAATCGTTGCTAATTCTCTAAATTCAGAGTTATAATACTTGAATTGCCTATATTTTTTCTATCCTTCTTGAATTCAAAATTGAAATATGAAGGGTTATGGTTCTATCTTGATTGAGAGATTAAAGTATAAGCCCTGTGCTGGGCTTCTTCTTATTCGGATGATTACTCTCCTATTTAAAATCAAGGCCAACTATGAAAAGAGATTTTCACAAGAAGATATATCTATCAGACTAGCCGATGGTGATGCCCAGCCCTCGAATTAGCCAAAATGTTGTTCATATCTGAGGATCCCATGGCTTATTATCCTTTAGATCTCTCGAGTTAAACAAAGGTGGCTTAACTGCACGATGATTTATCAATGCTTGTTTCTCCATATTTTTTTTCTTTTGCTCTCACACTAAAATTAACAGAATGCATCATTATCAATCATCCAAAATTCTGTGGATATTTCTTACAAACGGTGGCATCAAGAAAACTACCAACCAGATGTTGTTTCAATCTCGTCACATCTCCTTTTTCTACTCTGCATCAAAATACTCGCACTTCTATTAGGACGGGTTTGAAATTATTACATCCTAGTCCCAAAAGTTTCTTTTCTAAATAATAAAAAAAAAAAATTATTTACATAAATAATATAAATTCGAACTTATTTACTAAAATAATGCAAAAGAGAAAAAATGTCATTTTGAATGGCATTTTCTCCCTGCCACGTCATCCATATTTTTCCACATAGGCGTCGTTCAAAAAAAAAAAAAAAGAAAACGTCATTTTGAATGGCGTTTTTAAAAATGATATTCAAAATGATGTTTTTAAAAATTTTATTGAAAATGACATTTTCTATTTTTTTCCTTAAAAAAATCAAAAAAAAATAAGAAAAAAATGAAATTTTAAATTTTAAATTAATAAATAAATTAAAATTTTAATTTTGAACGAAATTTAAAATATAAAAATTTGAATTTGTAATTCAAATAAAAAAGATAATTTCAGATGATTTTTTTAAATTAATATTTTTTTAAAAATGTCTAAACAAAAATCTTAAAAATTTAAAAAATTAAAAATATCATAGAAAAAAAAGAAAAAAATACAAAAGAAATAAAAAAAATTTAATTTTAATTTAAAAAAATAAAAATTTTAAATTTAATTCAAAAATATCATTTCAAATTCTTGCCAAAAACGTTCAAAAAAATAAAAAAATAAAAAAATAAAAAGTGTCATTAGAAAATCAAACATTTAAAAAATCAAAAAAATAAGAATTATAATTTAAACTTTAAAAGAAATAAAGTTTTTAAAATTAATTAAAATAAAAATATCATTTCAAATTACTTTCCCTTATTCAAATTAATTTATTTAAAAAATATTCCAAACAAATAAAAAAAATAGCCTAAAAAAATTTCATAAAAATAGAAAGAAATAAAAAAATAGAAAAATTATATAATTATAAATTTGAATTAAAAAAATTAAATTTTAATTTGAATTAAATTTTGATAAAAAAAATAAATGCCATAAAAAAGTGAAAAAATGAGGAAAAAATATGAAAAAAAGAAATTTATAAATTAAACTTTAAAAAAATAAAAATTTTAACTTTAATTTTAAATAAAAAATATCATTTCAAATTACGTTGTCCATTTCAAATTATTTTTTAAAAAATTATCTCAAGAAAAGAAAAAAAATGTTGTAAAAAAATAAAAAATACCCTAAAAAAAGAAAAAAAGGCAAAAAATAGAATTAAAAAAAATAGAAATTGTAATTCTAATTAAAAAATAAAATTTTTAATTTTTAATTTTAAGAAATAAAAATTGTAATTATAATTGAAATAAAAAATATCATTTTAAATAACTAAATTAATTTAAATATAATTATTTTAAAAATATTTTAAATAAAAAAAATACGTAATAGAATGCCAAAAAGATAAAAATGGAAGAAAACTAAAATTCTAATTTTAAATTATAAAAATTTTAAATTAAATTTCAAAAAAAATATCATAAAAGAAGTAAATAAAAGAGAAAAAAATGGTAATAAAATAAAATTTATAATTATAAATTAAAAAAAATTTAACTTTAATTTAAATTAAAAATTATCATTCAAATTACTATCCTCATTATTTAATTAATTTTATTTATTAAAAAATTATAAAAAATAATTAAATAAATTAAGAAAAAAATTTAAAAAAATCAAAAAAAAAGAGAGAAAAAAAAAAGAAAAAATGCCAAAGAGAATGGCGTTTTCTCCTCCCCCCCTTCTTCTCTCCTTCTCCCTCTTCTCCCTTCTCCTTTCTCCCTTCTCCCTCTTCTCCCTTCTCCGGCGTCACTCCGGCAGCATGGCGGCACCACGACAAGCTCTCGACGGTGGTGAGCTGCCTCCTCTCTCTCCCTCTTCCTCTCTCTCTCTCCCTCTTTTTCGTTGGCCGCCGGCGTGAGAGAGTTGGTAAAAAAATATAAAGAATAATTTTGAATTTAAAAAAAAAATTTAATTTTAATTGAAATAAAAAATATCATTTCAACTTACTTTTCTCATTTAAAATTAAATTTTAAAAAAAATATCAAAAAATAATAAATTTAAAAAATAAAAATTACCATAAAGAAGTCAAGGGGTCGACTCATGGGGTCGATTCACAGAGTGTGCCAGCCAAAAATTTTACGTACCGTTCAGCCCTTTTAGTCATGAGTCGATTCATAGGATCGATTCAAAAATATAAACCTATTTTTCTTACAAAATATACTTCTATAAATATTGAAATTGCCTCCAATAGATTACACATCTTTTGTTGTTGCTCTGGAGGTTTCTGAATCAGGTCTGATAAAATTACGATTTTGCTCCTGAAATACAATAATTTTTTTTTCAAGTCAAAATCATTAGTAATCTCCTCAAATGCTTTGTAATCATCAAAATCAATTCAAAGAGCAACATTCGATATATTATTATTTATGTTATAATTTTTATAGTCCTTTTAGCATAACTTTTTCTCTCCTAATGTTCTGAGACACATTCGAGTATGTGTATCCATATGCACAAAGCATAATATTCGATCATTTAAAATTAAATAATATAAAAAATTAATATTTAATATTATTAAATAGAATAAAAATATCAAACGTACAAAACATAGTACAATAAAAATATAAAAAATACTAAGTACAAATATAACAAAGACTAAGTCCCACAAGGACGTCGCGGTGCCCGTGGTCGCTTGGACCTTCTCAGGAAGGTCCTCGTCGGCTGCTCCTGCTGTGATGGCTCCTCTCCTATATCAGTGAAGGAGATCTGTTGATCATGCTGCTCAGGAATAACTGATGCTGTCGGATCATCTACGGACTGAGAGACCCGTTCAACCCTCTCATCTGGATACACGGATGGACCTGAAAAGAAAGTATCATACTCATGTGGCTAACTGGTACCCGGTGATGTCATCTGGGGGATGTAGAAAGAAGAAGGCGCTACCATCTGTGGATCAAAAGGCGGTGGCATTTGTGCAGCATCTAATGATGACATCTGCGGAATATGTGGTGATGACATATGTGAAACATATAATGATGGCGTATATCTCATATCTAGCACCGGAGCTGCTCCATACCAAGGCGCACAGCTATATGAATCAATACCAATCGCCACCAATGTTCCGAAACTTGTTCTCTCTATCTCCCGCAGTATCCGAATCTGTTCATCCTCATCAGTCATAGATAAAGCACGACGAGCGTCCAACACGAGATCCGACATAGAATCAGTCTATAAAATAAAAATAAAATAGTCAGTATAGTGTAAAATATAAAATAAAAATATAACACAAATAACATAAAGTAATTTTCGTAATCTTACCAAAAGATGCACAGTAGAACTCTCGCCCTCGTATCCAAGAACTGCATACCGAGACTGTCCAATGACTCGCACCGTAATGCTAAAAAATCAAGCTATGTAGTCATCGGTATATGAACGGCCTCTCAAAATAGGATCATCATGAATAATGTGATCTCGACGTGCATCCCAAATATCGATGTACTCTGCATGTCGATACGCTAGTCAATACGAGCTCTCCCTCGTCGATCAATACGATGAAGTCCCTGGTTGGTATCAAACTGCTCTGGAATGCCCTGAATCTGACCAAATTACCGTAAGACACGATCGAAAAGATGCCACTCTACCACATCAAAACAAATAAGTGGCACCCTAGCAGTCCATATATCGTGTCCAACTGTACACATCTGCGACAGTATAGTCAATATCTCATCTGTATATGGCTCCCACAAAAACTGATATAGTTAAAATAAAAAAAATTAGTAAGCTAAAATTTTAATAAATTATGAATACTGTAAAATGATATTTATAAAAAATTTAAAATTTATCCGTCTATATGTATCAACTAATGTATCCAACTGGCACCTATAAATCCATGCCACTCTTGTCGATACGTGATGAACGTTGAATGCAACGTTCCATCTGTTTCACAATGTATTAATGTTAAATAAATTTTATTGAATTTAAAATAGTAAATTTGAAATAAAAAAAATAATATTTCGATATCTATATCCCAATAGTCTGTCTAGTCTGAATGGAACATCAAGATCCTGCTGCTCTGATGGCATCTCGAGTAACTATCATCGTAATGGACTGATAGTCGGCAAACGCTCCCATACCCAAATCTGCAAATTTCAAAAATTAAATAGATGATATACCAAATATAAAATATAATTGAATATTAAAAATAAAAATTTTTAATTCACATATCTGTAATAGTACAAGATAACCACCAATCTCGCTCTGATCAGCATAAAAACCCCGACACATAGCTCTGTATAGGCAAGCTAGTACTGCACTACCCCAACTGAGTCAACGAGCGAAGTCTAAATCCTCTAATAATGGCAAAAACATCAACTTCATCTTATTCGATGAAGTATTGGATAATAGGACACCACCTAACAACCGCAGCACCTGACCCCTAACATACTGTTGCACCATCTCCTCTGGTGCATCATCCGCAATATGAAAATGTCGATAACGATCATCCAAACACTCAATCCTGAGTCGTGAATGATCGAAAAAATATGCGTCGGGTTCAAACCCTAGCAATTGCAAGCACAAAGCCTGCCACTCCGGAATGGAAGCGTAGGATCAACTCCGGTAATTGGATCGTCATCAACTGGTAGTCCAGTAAGGATGCTGACATCCTGTAAAGTGATGGTCGCCTCACCAAATGGAAGATGAAATGTGTGTGTCTCTGAACGCCATCTCTCAAGCAAAGCAGTAATAAGACCAACGTCCATGTATATACGACCAATCCGATATACTCCATAAAATCTCAAATAGTCTGTCGCCGGCAGCCAAGGAAAAAGAGGGAGAGAGAGAGGAAGAGAGAGAGAGGAAGAGGGAGAGAAGGGGCTGGCCAAGGGAAGGGGCCCGCCGTCGAGGCCGCCGTCGGGATGCCGCCGGCCGTCTGTCGCCGGCGGCCAAGAAAAAAGAGGGAGAAAGAGAGAGGAAGAGAGAGAGAGAGGAAGAGGGAGAGAAGGGGTCGGCCAAGGGAAGGGGACCGCCGGGGCCCGCCACCGGCCGTCAGTCGGCCGACGGCCAAGGAAAAAGGAGAGAGAGAGGAAGAGGGAGAGGAGGGGGCCGGGGCCCGCCGTCGGGGTGCGTGGGCCGCCGCTGGTCGTCTGTCGTCGGCGGCCAAGGAAAAAGAGGGAGAGGGAGAGGAGGGGGCCAGGGCCCGCCGTCGGGGTGCGTGGCCCGCCGCCGGCCCTCTGACGCCGGTGGCCAACAAAAAAGAGGGAGAGAGAGAGAGAAAGAGAGAGAGAGAGGAGGCAGCTCACCACCGTCGAGAGCTCGCCACCGTGCTGCCGGAGAGATGCCGGAGAAGGGAGAAGAGGGAGAAGGGAGAAGGGAGAAGGAGAGAAGAAGGGGGGAAGGAGAAAACGCCATTCCCTTTGGCATTTTCTTCTTTTTTTTCTCTCTCTTTTCTTTTCTTTTAATTTTTTCTTAATTTCTTTAATTATTTTTTTATGATTTTTTAATAAATAAATTTAATTAAATAATAAGGATAGTAATTTGAATGATAATTTTTAATTTAAATTAAAGTTATTTTTTTTAATTTATAATTATAATTTCTATTTTATTACCATTTTTTCTATTTTATTTACTTCTTTTATGATATTTTTTTTTGAAATTCAATTTAAAATTTTTATAATTTAAAATTATAATTTTAGTTTTCTTCCATTTTTATCTTTTTGGTATTCTATTACGTATTTTTTTCTTTTATTTAAAATATTTTTTAAATAATTATATTTAAATTAATTTAGTTATTTAAAATGATATTTTTTATTTCAATTATAATTACAATTTTTATTTCTTAAAATTGAAAATTATAAATTTTGTTTTTCAATTAGAATTACAATTTTTATTTTTTTTCAATTCTATTTTTTTCTTTTTTTCTTTTTTAGGGTATTTTTTATTTTTTTACAACATTTTTTTTCTTTTCTTGAGATAATTTTTTAAAAAAATAATTTGAAATGGACAACGTAATTTGAAATGATATTTTTTATTTGAATTGAAAATAAAATTCTTTTTTTTTAAGTTTAATTTACAAATGTTTTTCTCATTTTTCCTCATTTTTTCACTTTTTTATGGCATTTATTTTTTTATCAAAATTTAATTCAAATTAAAAATTTAAATTTTTTTATTTCAAATTTATAATTATATAATTTTTCTATTTTTTTCATTTTGTTTTGTTCCTATGTGTTTTTTTAGGCTTTTTTTTTTATTTGTTTGGAATATTTTTTAAATAAATTAATTTAAATTTGGGAAAGTAATTTGAAATGATATTTTTATTTTAATTAATTTTAAAAATTTTATTTTTTTTTAAATTTTAAATTATAATTCTTATTTTTTTTTTATTTTTTTAAATTTTTGATTTTTAATGGCACCTTTTATTTTTTTAATTTCTTATTTTTTTGAACATTTTTGGTAAGAATTTGAAATGATGTTTCTGAATTAAATTTAAAATTTTTATTTTTTTAAATTCAAATTTATAATTTTTATTTTTTTCGCATTTCTTTCTCTTTTTTTTTCTATGATATTTTAAATTTTTTAAAATTTTAAGATTTTTGTTTAGATATTTTTTTAAAAAAATTAATTTGAAAAAAAATCATCTAAAATTATCTTTTTTATTTGAATTATAAATTCAAATTTTTATATTTTAAATTTTATTTAAAATTAAAATTTTAATTTATTTATTAATTTAAAATTTTAAAATTTATTTTTTTTCTATTTTTTTTCGATTTTTTTTGGGGGAATAGAAAACGTCATTGTGAATGACGTTTTTAAAAATATCATTTTAAATGATATTTTTAAAAATACTATTTTAAATGGTATTTTCTTTTTTTTTTTTTGGACGATGCCTACGTGAAAAAATATGGATGATATGGCAGGAAGAAAACGCTATTCAAAATGACATTTTTTTCTTTTTATATTATTTCGATAAATAAATTAGAATTTATATTATTTATATAAATAATTTTTTTTTGTATTATTTAGGAAAAGAGCTCCCGGTCCCAGCCCATAACTTTTCTTTTCTTTCTCCCCGAATCCCTTTATGCAAGTATAAAATGCATATCGTAGACCATCTCATCCATGTTATTCTTGGGCAGTTTCTTCGTTTAGTCATGTCCCCTGCACAATGTTGTGCTTGTTGGGCCTCTGTTGCCATACTTGGGTGCTTCCATGCCTTGCTTGCAAATTTTTGCCTGTGTGTGCCACTAATGTTTTTTGGGCCTATTGTGATTTATTAACACAATCAAAAAAAAAAAAAAAAAGCAAGCGGAAAACATAGTCTTTGATACCAGGATCTGATCTTTGGGCTTTGATGGACATCTTTGTCCGCTATAATATTGATGGGTCCATCATTGGTGTCTTATTCTTCTTGTGCTTTCCTCCTCATCCCAGTAGAATATACTGAAATCATGATTTTTGAAAATAGCATTGTGCTCTTTCTACTAGTCCTAGTGCTGCTAAAATATCTAATCGCATGAGTGTTTATCATAGTTTCAATCTTGATGTCATTGTGAAATATGATTGGGTTGGGCCAAGAATTGACCCGCCTTTGGAACAGACTATCAGAGGTCACTTCTAACCTTCGTTACGATTGGCCTCCTGAGACCATGTCCTGTCTAATTAGATGCATCTTGTCTATGCTTGTTATAATAGCTTAAAGTCCAGAAAGAAAAGGGTTGTATGGTCCTAGCAGATACTCACTTTGCTACTCTAATAGTGAATCAATTGATCATACATTTATTCATTGCACCTACTCTGGAGAGGTATGGAAAGGAATTATACACAGCTACACCTCTGATCCTCCACTTAGCATTGATCACCTCTGGGATGAATAGATACAGAAGCAATGTAGTTCAATGAAAACTAGAACACCGACAGCCATCGCTTCTGCTACATTATGGTTTCTTTAGAAAGAAAGAAACAACAGATTATTCCAAGCTGAAGTTGCTACCCCTAATGAGATTGTTCGGACGATATTATTTTTGATAAAAGATTCGACCAAAAACGTCCAAGGGGAGAGCTACATTCCTCCTTCTCAATCGGTTGCACAAGCAGTTCCAGCGTTGTTTCTTACTCAACGCTCTCTTTATCCCGAACCCCAATCAATCAGTAACAATCTTCTACTGATGCCAACATCATCCATATTCATTCCGGTTGATTTTATGTTGGTGGAAGGAAGCTTGAGGCACCCCACAAGTCCGATTGAGAGTCATGGATACTAAGAGGGTCAAGTATTCTTAAGTTTTTTCCTTCGCAAGAACCGAACTCCTTGGGTGATGGGACATTTGTAGAATAATCCCCTTTTAATTATCTATTTCTACCGGCACAAAACAACTTTGTATAGATTTTTATGCACCTTAGCGGGAATGGTCTCACTGAGGGGAGGGGTATTTTCTTTTGTTTCCTCCTACATCTCAGAGTGCCCATTAGGTTGTATCTACATTTAGTATATAATATTATCACAAGGGGCAAGTGCCTTATTTCCTTCTTGTTTATCTCAAAAGAAAAAAAAAAAAAAAAAAAAAAAAAAAAAAAAGGAAGAAGAAGAAGCTTAAAGTCATCCAGACCTACTCCGTAGGATACAAGCCACCAAGGCTGTAGTTCAGGCCTCTTCTTGCTCGGTCCAACGTTCAAAAGTGCACCTTAGGCAGGCTGGACCAGGCCAAGCAAGAGTTGGTCATGGACTCGTCTGCGCACTGCTAACTTGGAGCAAGGTAACCCCAGCCCAATTAGATCAACAACACCAGAAACTACTACTTGTTAAACTTGTACAATCAAGTAAATGAATGCCCAAAACTCAATATTCATATTTTTTGTGCACGGCGGGTGGGCAGCATAGAAAATTTGATATAGAACGTATCATTTTGTCCGATTGATCCACATAGTCACCATTTTCTAATGCGCATTTAATACATGTAGTTTTATTTTTTCATTTAAATTTTTGAATGACAAAAATATCTTTATTTTTTGAAAAAATTATGACATCCTATGTCCATATTATATACTATTATACATCCAGAAAGTTATAATTTTTATTCACAAAATATCATAATATAACGCAGGATGTCATAATATACACAAGATGTCATAATTTTTTTCAAAGAACAGAGATATTTTCATTATTCAAAATTTTCAAACAAAAAGATAAAGCTGCAGACATTAAATGCGTATTAGAAAGTAATTAGACAAAAATACTTCTTCCATATTATGATATTTTGGACTATATTATGATATTTTGGACCATATTATGATATCCTACATATATAAAGTGATAATTTGACGCAAGATGTCATAATATGCACAAGATGTCATAATTTTTTTAGCCATATTATGACATCCTGTATATAGAAAGTCATAATATGCCACAAAATGTCATAATTATTTTTCAAAGGATAAGGATATTTTTATCATACAAAATTTTTAAACGAAAAATTGGTATTAAATGTGCGTTGGAAAGCAGTGGCTACGTAGAATAATCACATAAATAGGGATGGCAATCGGATCGGATCGGGTATAAATGGATCAGGTCAAAAATGGATTGACTCAAAAAATTATAAATCCAAACCCAATCTGTTTAAATAAACAGATCAGATTTTAAAATCCAAATCCGACCTACTTAATAAAAGAGTTATCCGATCCAACCAATTTACTACTCATTTATAATAATCTAAAAAAATAAAAATTGGACCAAGACCAACCCGACAATCCATTTAAAAGGAAAATAAAAAATAAAAATCTGAGAGCTCTACCTTGTCGGATCTCCACCCGACTGCCCTCCTCTCACTCTGTGCCTCTGCCCGACCGCCGCACTATCCCCCGTCTCCATCTCTACCCGACCACCGTGCTGTTGATCACCCTTGGAGCTCGAGCTGAGCCCCTCTATCTTCATGCCCGAAGACAAGCTCTTGATGGTCGACGACAACGAGGTCGTGGCCAATCTCCTCGAGTTACGGATCTGGCTCTGGTAATCAGAGAAGGACGAATAGGAGGACGAGGAGAAAGGGAGGATGGGTGGCACCGTCACGACGAAGGAGCAAGGTGGCGATGAGGAGGTGTAGAGAACGGCTGACAGAGTGCAGGAACGGGGAGCCATCACCATCGCGGGCTTTCTTCGAGGAGGAGAGAGGGAAAAAAGGGGACACCGTGATCGTCGTCACCGGTGTGAGCGGCAGAGCAAGCAGTTGCAGGGGCGGTGCAGGCATTGCGGGGGCGATAGTGTGGAGGAACTCACACACCGGCACGAAAGATGGAGGCGATGGAGGGTGAGGCGGTAAGAACTGAGAAGTATTTAGGGCTTTTAAGCTTTCGAGAAGAAGAAGAAGAAAAGGGAAAGCGTCGCTAGGCCGCTCAAATTTTTTGGGAAGGGATCAACATTGAAGGGGGTAGTCTAAATTTTATCAAAATTTAAATATTTTTTTAAAAAAAATATAAATGGGTTAAACAAGTTGGGCAGATTGGAAACTTTAAACTCAAATCCGACCCATTTAATAAATGGGTTAAATAGGTTGATCCATTTACGATCTGAACCTATTTAATACTAAATCCAAACCTATTTATGGTGGATTGAATGCAGATCGATTGGCGGATTAGATCATATTTTGCCACTCCTACATATAAAGTGGTATACTCCACGTCGGAGTTTTTACACCGCTTGCAGTGCACAAAGAATTTCTTTTGAAATAATATAAGTAAAGCTTGCACAGATAACGCCAATATATATGCATGTGAATTGGATTGGGCTGTCTCAGTCCGTCAGGTTTTGCTGGTGATTGCGGACCCAGAACCAGGCCACTTAAAAAGCAGGTGGGTCTAGTGGGCCAAGCCCTGTGAGAACCCTCGTTTGGGTCTGTTCTAGTCTACCTGGAGTCAAGCAGAAGATGACAAGAGCATAGCTCTGCCCATCCTTTCTGGATGGAAGCATAATGTCCCCATAGGAAGGTCAAGAACAAAATGGATGTTAACAGAAAAGAAAAGAAAGTTAGCAGAAGCAGATGGAGGTTTAATGTGATGGCCCAACTACTACTCCTCATAAATAGGTTCGCCTCCTTTGGTCTCCTCCCTCTGCATTCAATCCAGGTGCTCTTTGCTTAACTATTTTCCTTGACATGCGGCAATCTTTGGTCGTTGTCAGAGTTCTCTCTTAAACATAACTACCACCATTGATATGATCATAAGGGGATTAGATGATGGTCATTCATGTCTTTGCTAAAGATATAGAAGAGCTTTTGCTGCACTGGCGCCACCATTTTAATAGCATATCTAGCCTTGATCAATGAAAACAAAAGCAAAGATGAGAGCTCCCACCTTTGACGAATGTTCGAATTATATTGCTCGATCCATCACTGAACTTATGATATATGTGTTGCCATTGTGGAGGGTAGATCTGATCTTAAATTTCTAGGAGACGAGTCATATGGAATACAAGAAATGTGTTGGGCAGGCATGTAATTGGACTCATCGAGATGAACATGAATTCCCCACTGTTGAGAGGAATGAGTTCCAGACTTGTTGAGAACAACAAGAGTTGATTAAGGGTCTAGGTTGACACAGGTCCAAAAGTGAAATCTGCTATTTCTTAGGTACGTGACTGGAATTTTTATTTGAATTGAGAGACTATTCTCTCCAAGCTGAGTAGTATGGTATCCATCTTTGAAGATAAGATCTTCACGATATTTTATCCAGTGGTGCATACTGTCACAATAATGGCTGCTTAATTTCGATCCTTCTGAGTTCCTAAAGCAATAAACAAAGGGATGGAGATGTTTGTGCTGATTGGTGATAGGTGTCAATATCTCGTTGGACTTAAGCCAATTGTTTCTTCCAATTGGTAGTAGGGGACCTCAGAGGCTTGAAAACTTATTCTTCCATATCCATTGCGACATTTACACTGCTCACTTAGCATTTATACAGTTGCACATGAATGCTTTTACTCTGTACATGAGTATATGCTTCTAGTTATGTATGCATGAATTAGAGAGAGAGACTCCAATGGCAGTGTGACACGAGGGTTGCTTGAGTCAGAGGTTCCCTTCATATCTGTTTGATTAGGGACATATAGGTTAGGGACAGGCCTTGTTTCCCCCCTCGTAGAGAGTGTCACAGGTTGTGGACAAAAGAAAGACGACCACCCCAAGACACAATTATAAACCTTCACGGTGTGAGAGGAGGATCAAGTCATGCAAGCGGAGGTGGACAGGAAGCACAACTTATCCCACTTTTTAGACCCATTTGAAAGGGGGACCCCACACCAATCTTCCATGGGACATCTCACCAGCCGCTTCCAACTCACCAGTCAAACAATCCAAAACCACACTCTAGAGCACTAGCCAGACAAAAGCCAGGCGTCCATTTATTCCCACCATGGCCCACAGCCCTTTCTTCCTTCCCATCCCTCTCTACTATTTATATCATAAAATGGGGTCACCCTAAGAGCTAACCTACACTTAATACAAATATGCAAACCCGATCACTTATGCTTTGCTCTGGCTTGTTGTTTCTTGGACATATGTTACAAATATGCGCTGGCTACATTGGCTTTGTCTGATGGCCCTCCTCCCAAAAAGAAAGGATGGACCATGTTTTAAAACCGATGCTCCCATGCAGCCTCTTCTTTCCTCAAAAATGGCCATAATTATGTTCCCAAAGGATGGATATTTTGGTGAGTACTTGCTGCTGCTGGTATTTGAATGGATCCCACGGAACCAAACACAGCCTTGGCTTGTTTAGAAACCACCCCATTGATCTAATATTACTGTAGTCCCCTGCCTTTTCATAAGTAGAACAACAATGCCCTAGAAATGGAATCTAGGGATAGTGAATGAGTTAATGGGGGACTCCATTAGGAGAGACAAAGCCCCATATGTGCTCTCCTTTTACATTGTCATCTTCTCCCCTTTACATTGCATTTCAGAGTCTTGTCACTTCTAATTTTGTCAACTTTGGATCAACCTTATCCTCCTACCTTACACAATCAATTAATGCTCCCATTGTTACTGACACCTCAAAGTGTTCTACACTCCAAAACTCCAATGCCTGCCTTCGAAAGTGTGCTTACGCTCTCCCTGTGGGTGCCCACTTTTGAAATTTGTGCGCCATGCTGATTTGACAATTGACGTGCAGTGATATGAAGTCAAATATTCCTTTTAACCTAAGGGTACGTTTAGAGGACATGTCAGGAGGTCATCCGGTACCATGTTCATCGCCACAATAATATCTCCAGTAGATCAACCTCCATCATGTACCACCAACGATTTTACCACAAGCGATTTGTGTGTGGGAAATATCAATTAGGAAGTATAATTATTTAGGTGCAATAAATAAAGCTCTCCACAAAGTATAACAGTGAAACATGGATGGCAGATGGTGCCAGGGTACTACAGTTCCACATATGGAGGGAAATAATGAACTTTTGCTAATTAATAAGAACAGCGCGGCAAAAATTAGATTGATGAGACTGGGCATATGCTAGGAAAATATGTTTTGTCAGTGTCTAAAAAACGTGAGGATGACATTTGATAACTTGGTTGGAAGGAACAAAAGTGGATTCACAGAAGCTTCTGTTATATTAGCTTATCATGGGATTGATGGCCATCAAGCTGGAAACCAGTTAAAAATGTTCAAAAAATGTTCCCAAGTTATTTGTGAAGAAATCTTTTAAAGCTGTGCACCATGGCCATCCTGATGAGATGAGACATAAATGATTGCTTGGTTGTTTTTATTAGGAAAGGATGTAGCTTCAAAGCCATATCCTTCTTGCTTTCACTAAAATTTAACATCAAAAATAAAATCCAAGGTATTATTTTTAACACTTCATTGTCTGTAGTGTAATAATTTTCTGGTATCTGCATACACTATGGACAACCCGCACAGATCCCTTAAATGCCATGTCGGTCAGACAAACTCGCACAGAAATTGGGTTGTGTAACTTAGCATGTGCAAGCACCTCTTAGATGTATGTTCTCTCTCTCTCTCTACCTCACACACACAAACACACACACACACACACACACAGAGGGGAAGGGATGGAGGGAAGGAGGGACAAAAGGCTGTATAAACTCATCGTGCATTGATCATTGTAAAATATTGGTCAGCCAAAGGTTGCTCAAGGTGTGAACTTTAAAAGCAAGGAGGATAGAGTTAGAAGATCTAGATTGCAAGCTTTAGGTGTAGAGTTAGTAGCTGATACGACTTTTCTGATGCCTACCCAACTAACCAAGCAGAAGAAAATAACAACCAAAGAAACAAACATAGGAAACAAAAAGAAAAGGACGAATCGAGAGAATACAAGAGATGAGGCAGTCTTGCCGTCGGGTCTCCATCTCGTAGTGTGTCATGTCTCACATGCCTCGCCTCTGCTCTACTCCTCCGGGCCCACATTTTGTCCATATCCAACTCCAAGACTCAGGAGGGCTGCTGTCTAGCTGTCATCTCAAGTCGAAATAATCACAGACCACGGGAATCGCATAAACGTAGTGTGTTTTCATTTGAGAATAAAATCTGGTGCCTTTTTTTGTTTGCCTGTGGTCTTTGGCTTCCCCTGGCCTTTTGTTTTGCTCTTCTACACGATCCACTGTGGGCTCTCCAAAAGCAGCCAACATGTCACCCATCAATGTTTCCAGCCACAGGTCACAACATAGATCCATTAATGAGTGTTTCACCGAAATTTCAAAAGAATTCATAAAATATTATTTCTAAAAAGTAAGAATATACAAATACAGTGAAATAAAATGGATGCTAGTGGAGCACCAGACCCCATCAGGTATATTATGATTGCTTGTTATATTGAGAGGCCACAGCAGCAGTGCATAGCATCAATCTCTCTCTCTCTTCTTCTTTTTTGATGGAAGGGATCAGGACAATCCACCCAGATTTTTATTAGTGATCAAAATTTACAAGTGGCATAAAATAAACACAGGTGGCTGGTTCTCTCAGCCTCCTTTCAACCAATAAAAAAACAAATTACAAGTGAGAGTAACTCCACAATATCAAAAGGAGTCAATATTAAAAGGCACAGATTTGTTCAGATCATCAATATTAGGAGGAGTCAGGATGGACAGATGAGCACAGAACATAGTTAGGATCGATCCAATGGTAATAATTCCTGGAGGTCTGTATGCTTTCACCAGCAGTTTATGGGTGACTTTAAACAATCCTACTACTGCAACATATCAATAATTCATCTTTTCTTCCATTAAATCAGCATCATTGAGGGATGAAGATCAGCTTTCTGCAGCTCCTTTTTTTTCATTTGATGAAAGTTTCCACAGCACATGTTGATGGAGGGAAAACACTCGCTTTTGAGTTTAGATTAAAAGCAGCTAAAAAAGCTAGGGTTTAGATGCTGGTTAGCAGAACCACAATTCTTCGACTACTAATATTCTGCCCTAGAACAGAATTCACGTTAACTCTGCAACTGCAGGAAAGACTATCCATTCCTTCAGAAGTGCATGTGAGGCTTCAAGTGATCAGGAAGCAGAGACTGCAGTAAGAGAGATGTATTAAAACCCCAATCAACACGGCCACAGGCGTCCCCCAGATCGTTTTTCCTACTTAGAGTAGAGCTGGTGCTGTTCTAATCTTAGTCCAGATTGAAGCAAAACCGGATAATTCTTTCTGATGATAAAGCAGAGACCAGTCATTAAATAAGTTAATTCCTTCATCAATATTCAACAATAAAGAATATGTCAAGAACAAGATATTACTAATTTTTGAAAACAAATGAATCCTTGAATACTTTCCGTATCATTTTCTTTTTGGAAATGATTTGTAGGTGAATGAAATCTCTGAGGAAAACGAGAACCTCTCACTAGCTAGTTTGGTATGTACTCAGAAATTATCTCTGTATGTCTAGCATTTCAATTTTTTCTTCTTGTCCTATTATCCATGAATCCATTCCAGATTTTTTGTGAATTATCTGCATTTTCCTAAATATTTTCCGTTCAGAGTATGCAATGCATCAAACTTGAGACTATGCTAGTATTGACACTTCATTTAAGGCTCAGGTGCATAAATATATCTTATTGATTATGAAAACACAATTTCCACTAGTCCCCCACAAACAAAATGATCGATGCTTGCTTACCTTCCTTAACCACAAGAACCCTAGCTCACCTAGGATGCCAACCTTGTCGGTCGATGACCCGAAAAAGCCCAAGACATGAGAATAATGCAGCATTCTTCTACAACGATGGGACGACCAAAGAGGTGCTTATCGGTGGTCCTCATGTCACTCCTTTCACCCGACATTGGTGTTGAAACAGCGAGCAGATAAAGACACCACAACCACACACCTACGATTTTCATCGAGAGGAGAAGAAGAAAAGAGAGGTGATGAAATCCCTTTATGGAGCATAGGTTAACCACCCGTGAAAGAGAGGGGAAAAATAATAAAAAGGTGGTGGAGAGAAGATAACAAAGAGCACGTTCAGAGGCCCTAGTCACAGATGCCTGCCTTTACGAAAGAAAGCCAAGGAAAAGGACCTCCAAAAGTATACAACAAAATTGGTGCTATTATAACCATCACATCCATGTAGATGTTGGCCTTCAGCACCGGATCTCGGGCTTGGTGGGCTTCCATGGCCATGGGTTGGAGATCAAGCACTTGGAAAATATTGGTTTGGTGTCTCACCTTTTAGGCTAGTGCACTGAATACTTGAAATTACGGGAACGGATGAAGCTGGACAACGTGGAGCCTCCGATGGCTACTGTTGAGACGCATCCAGGGCCATGCTGAAAGGAACAGTGGTAGTACAGTCCCGACATATTGGGTGTCGTTACACACATGCGGTCGGTGTTTGTAGGCTTATATGTACTTCATTGTTCTGATGATCATGCTTCTAATCATGCATGGTAGAGAAAACTTAGCGTCACCATGCATATTATAGCTTCTGAGAGATATTTTTGCGATATGTTAAAAATGCATGGTGCAAAAAATGATCCTTGCACCACAACTGATGTATTTCTAGTTTAATCAAATGATGTGCATGGTGTTTAGAAATACATCATTTGCTTAGAAGTAAAGCTTTGAAATACAGTTGTGGTGTTTGGAGTTTAAACTAGAAATGATTAATGTTAAAATTTATGAGGTTTCCGCAAAGACTAATTTGACTAAAGTGTGAAAATGGACCAGTCCATTTGGATCTATTTTTATATTCAAATCTATCTGGATATGAATAAAAATTTAGGCATCCGACTAATATCTGTATACACATCTATATCCGTTCAAAAAAATAGATATGCATATATATGGATAAATAATTATTCAACCTGCAGTTGAATATTTGATTCTATTTATAATTCTATATAATTTTATATAATACTCATAAATTTTTAAAAAATATATATAACTACATTAATATGCTATAACTTGATTTAGCATCTATTTAATAATATCTTTGATTTTATCCTTGTAAAGTTTAATCATCTAACTAATTATATCTATACTTTTCAGTATCTGATTTGTGTTTGTATTTATTTAAAATGAATATAGATATAAATTTTTATATCCAACTGATATCTGTTTCAGCATCTATATTCGTCAAACAAAACAAATATAGATATGCATATATTTATATCCAATTTGTATCCTATCCGATTTTAGCTCTAGATTTAATGCAGGATAGAAAGAAAAGGAGAGGGAGAAGAAGAAGGGCAAAGAGAAGAGGAGAAGAAGAGATGAAGGGTTGCAACAAAGGGGTGGTAGGCCATTGGTAGCTGGGATGGAGATTGGGGTTTGGGGGGGGGTGTGGTTGGTAAGGAGGAGAGTGAGAGAGACAAAGGGAGGAGAGCAGATCTCAAAATTGGAGAATTCATTTTTTGTCCTTTCTCCTTTCTCACTTTATTCTTTCTTTTTTTTTTTTTTTTTTTTTTTTGGTTTGGAGGTATTGGTGTGGTAGGGCATGGATGACAATGGTGAAGGCAGTAGTTTTATAAGAGTGGTGCCATGGGTTGCTAAGGCTATGATGATAAAGTAGTGGAGATACTACGATAGTGATAGTGGATTTAGATTTGCTCATATACTAACTGACCTACGTAAGATGAAGGGATAAGAAGAAGAGAAGAAAGAAAAGTAGGAGGAAAAGAGAAAAAATAGAAGAAGAGAGAATAAGGTAGAAAGAAGAAAATAAAGTAGAAAGAGTGAAAGGAAGAATTCTCAATATTTTGTGATTTTAATAATTTAAGTTGTGTTCTCAATAACATAAATATAGGTTTATATAAGAAACCTATAACTCTAACAAGAGTCTATATAATAAATAAATACTAGAATCCACACAAAATTTTAATTCTAGTGCTTACAAAATTCTAGGTACAAGGTCTATATAAAAGTAAAATTTCTTAATTTTTATATTTGCACCCAAAAAGTGTGCCTAATTTAGTTATTATTAGACAATTCTCCATCATAATCATAATAGAACTTTAATAACAAGCATCTGGATCCTCTGTGATGCATTTTTTGCATGGTAGAGGGGTATCCACATTCAAATATTGTCCACATTGCCTATTTTGAAGATGGACGGCTTCTATGCATCCTAAAAATAGAGAGCTTTATATTAAACTCTAAATACAGTGGGTTATAGGGTTGGAAGTGGGTTCGGACCGGTCAGAGGCCCATCGGGCCGGGCCAAGTTTCAGGCTCGGCCCGAAACTATTTGGGCCGGGCTCGGACCAAAAAAATAGGGCCCGTTTTATTTTCGGGCCGAGCTTGGACCTACCTTTGGCCCAGCCCGGACCCGGACCCGGTTCGGGCCCGAGCTCGAAGTTTAGCCCAATTATGAGCCCAAATTTTAAGGGCTCCATTCCATCCTTCAATGATTCAATCTACCTTTTGAAGTTTCGAGTCTCGATTTTTTCCATCGAGGTATCCTGGACCCGTCCGTCGATAATTACCGTCCTCACTCCCGATCCTCCCTATTTTTTTCGTCGGCTGCCAGTCTTCGCCGTCGCTCTCCTCCCAGTCTTCAGGGGCATCAGGCTCCCCCCTCCAATCTCCCGCAGGTACTCTCCTTTCCATAGGTCCGCCTCCGTCGTGCCCATTCTCCTTAGATCGCCGCTCCCTCGGGCTTCGACTATCGCTCCCAAGCCTCTGTCTCCCTCTGACCACTACTTCCAAGCCCCTGTCTCCCTTCGATCGCCACTCTCAAGCCCCACTGCCAAGTGTACCTCAACTGCCTTGACCTCTCTCAAAGAGTCCAACAAGCTCTTCAATGGTGTCGGCGAGGTCTGCGGATGGTCTCGTCACCCATGCCAGTCTCGACCACAGTCGTTGCCGTTTGGCTCTTCACTGTCCATGCCCACGCCCTTGAGACGGGCATCATCTTCACCGAAATTGATGGCGCTATCTAAGCCAAGCTCGAGCTCCAGAAGTCAAGAGGTTGTCGTCATCGTCGGAGACCTAGCAGGCATTATCGTTGTCGTGACTAGCCATCGGAATGAGTTAGGGCCTATAAAGCTTTAGATTTTTTTTAAAATTTTTTAATAGAAAATCGTGAGTAATGTTGACGGTGGGCTGGCCCAAACTGTTCGGGCCGGTATTGGGTCGGGCTCGGGCCTGGGTCTTTTAAAAATTTTCGAGCTTAAATCCGGCCAGAAGCCCGATAAAAAATTTTGGGCTGAACTCGAGCTGGGGTCTGACCCGATCTGACCCAACCCATTTCCTGCCCTAGTGGGTTAAGAAATGGGCGATGGTCATTCATTTCTGAAGTGGGACATGTGGTAGCTATCCAACATGCACGGCCTCCTGTGTCCAAAACATGCACCGCGGAGGACCCCTACTTCAATAACAACCTTATGATAGATTCTGGAGGATGGGATCAAATAAGCCACAACCAGTCCTACTTATCAGGTGAGCCGAGCTGGGATCGGACCGGCCTCATCCATAGGCATGACTAAAGTTAGCCAAGGTTGAGCCTAGCTTAGCCCGCCCTTCGGGCCTATTTCCCAGGCTTAAGCCTAAGCTTGGGACTTCAGGCCAGACCCCGGGTTTTTTGAACCATGAGCTACAGCCTGCATGCTTGGATGTGGGACTGAGGAGCAAGGAACCGAAGAAGTCGAAGATCACGGCCTGTTGCCAAGAAGGAGGATGGCACTTCCAAAGAGGAGAATAGAAGGATCAATGAAGGCGAAGAAGTCGGAGCCTACGGCTCGTTGCCAAGGACGAGGATGAACATCTAAAGAAGAGGATGAAAGCTCTTCTCCCTCATTGTCGATGCTAGGGGGCTTGCCACCTTAAAACAAGAAATGAGAAGGAGCCGAGGGTGCCAGCCTCAAACCAGGGGATGTTGCTCCACAGGGACCACAGCAGCTATGGCCCACCATCGCTAGATTAGGCTTCAAAGGCATACTGGTGGGGAGACGAGAGGTTTCGAGGAGCTGAGGAAAGGAGGAGGTGTTGGCTATGGATTGAGCCCTTCTTACAATCAAAAAAAAAAAAAAATCGGGCTTAGGACTGGTCAATGTGAACCCGAGCCCAACATTATTTAATGGGTAGGCTCAAATTTCAGACCTGGCGCAGCTTGTCAGGCTTAAAAATCAAGCCCAGACCCATCCAAAATGCTCTAAGCTCTAGTGACTCGCCTAAGATTTAAACAGGTTTAGCCGCAATCATTGATAATTGGGGACCACTAGACTAGTAGGAATGGCACACTTGACTACCACCACCAGATATTGACATAATTAATACTTGTTTTGGTGTGTAAAATTGGCAAAGCAAGGAACTTGTTTGCTCTTGGCTTGCTTAAACAAAAGTAATAAAGCCTAAGTTGAGCTAGGCAAAATAGTCTGGCAGGTTGGTATAAAATAATAATGAACAAAGTTGAAAGTTTCTACTTAGATCACTAAATTGGTTGGAAACGGAGCTTTCAAGTGGGCTTGATTTAGTCAAAAAAATGCATCAAAAGCCTTGGATTTTTGATTTAAGATAATGCAACTTGCACCAATAGGCCAGCTCTATGATGCCTGGAAAGCCACCTAAGACGGCGAGTAGGGCTTCAAGTGTTCGAGGACGTGTGATATGGGATGGTAAACAGCTATTAAAGGGAGATTTGTTTCTTAGACTATGACTTTTAATAGAAAGAGGTTCTCTTGAACCTATCATTAGGTTAATTATATATTGCCCTTGAGAAGGATCAGCCCCTAAAGAGCGGGAGAACATACGGGCTTTAGGATTAGATTAGTATTTTCATGTTACAATTAGTACGAGCATTGCCTTCCAATGTAGTGATTAGAGGAGACATCAAATTGCTAAGCATCTGGCATGTAGATTTTGGTAATTTAATACGAGAATGTTCAACTAGTACGAAAAAAAGTATACTACCTTTGCACGTAGCAAGATAAAATTGTCTGGTAGCAAACATCACAACATGAACTTCACGTGAATAGGCTTAGCCAGTTTCTAGCAGATTGCCTCAGCATATGATAACATCTCCATTTTCTTTTTTCTGGATGATAGATAATGTCGCCATTTTGGATAGTTGTTTGTCTTCGGTAAATATTCCCAGGTGATCTTCTCCACTTTGAGAACTTAAAAAAAAAAAAAAAAATCAAATGTATGTGCTTGGGAATGCATGTTCTCCTTTATGTAACACTAAGCAATATCTATTGACACTAGTTAGTACATAGTCTCTGGCAAAGAGATCTAGAGAGACGGAAGGAGAAAATATAGGACTGAAGAAGTGGAGCAGGGTAATTGCACGTTTAGTTGATAGATGAGCAGTAGTCAAACATATAAGATTATGAGAGACATACAGAGATTTTATCTTTGCCATGAAAAAAGGATTCATCTCTTTTTGTATGAATCCATCACTAGATCGTGCAATAGTTATTTCAAAATCTATTTAATGAATAAAAAAATTTGGAGTACTTTAAAATCAAAATTTTTGTAGAATACGGTCTAATGATTGATGATGTGAAAAAAGATCAATCACTCTTTCGTGCGAACGATACATCCCAAACCCCATGGAAGTAAGAAAAAAAGACAGAGATATAAAAAAAATATTAAATAGACTCATTCTATCCAAAAATATAATGAATGGGGTAGATGTAAATACTATTCACTCTTTTCTTTCCATCATTAGATAAATGACTTCAATTCTATCAAAAAAAAAAAAAAAAAAGAAATGACTTCAAATCCCGACATGAAAGTAAATGGTCAACTCTTCTTGTTTGTGCCTTCCACCCCACACATTCACTCGCGCACATTCTCATACGAATCTCACTCAACATTCCAACCCCCACTTGGCTTCTTTCCCTGAATTGCTGCGCCCGTTTCCCATTCCCATTTCCCCCCGCTAAGCAACGGTCCCCCGATTTTGAAATTAATGGAGCCTAATCGACGCCGTTGGTCTCGCACGAGATTCGAGGCAGATCGGGGGCTGCGCGGGGTGGTCAACCCCTGGCGCGAGCAACGAGGCCCTGGCCGTTGGAGCCGAATCACGTCTCGACGTGTGGGCGCCTCAGGTGGCTTCGGGCGCCGTGTGGGCCCCATATCATGGTCGTGCTCGTGACGTCACGTCATGCGGTGAACTTCGGCGATGCTGCACCTTCGTGGCGATTTATTTCTATCAAAAATAAAATCCGCATTTTTACGGGTCATACGACGCGTTGCTATTATTTATACCCCATTTCTTCAAAATAGCCTTCTTTTTGGACCCTTTTTGATCATCTATAGTTTTGTCCTTGGACCAGCTATGTCCCGAAGAAGCAGTGAGAGCTAGATAAATGATCTCTCAGTTAATGTGCTCTACTCACCAAATTTGTTCTCATGGTGGGTACATAAAGAATACATTGGTAGACAACGTACGTATAGCTAGAATCTTTGAATCTCTCTCTCTCTCTCTCTCTCTCTCTCGCTCTCTCAGTAAATGAGACCATCCAGTATACTTGTATTCCATTTTTGTTTTGTTATGCATCGCATGATTTCATGATATTAATTATTGGTAACGATACATTTTTTGCACTAGATAACATTAACCAATTAGTCATGTAATGTCTGATATGTAACTTTGATGCTGAGCTGCAACAATTTCATTAGATGGTTATGAGCTAGCTCCACTGCAAAAGGAAAAGGAAACTGCTTTCAGACTTTATGCAAGAATCTTTTTTACAATATTGTCTAACTCTATCATGATGTTGTCCTGATATCCTGTAAAAGCTTGTCTTTCTACTCAATGATGGAGCTTAACTTGCATCCAATGTGTACTCCACTTGCTCTTTAAACATGACTTGATACTATATGTAAAGCAATGTGCATATGTATAAAGTTTTAGTGATAGACCAATATCACTCATCATAATCTTTATCCATTGGAATTGAACATTTCCTTACAAATCATGCATCTCAAATCATCAAAAGCCCTGAATGAAATCTCAATTACTCAAAATGGTTTGTTGTGAGTTAAGACTTGCACCTCTCTTGGGGACAAAAATGATCATCCGAGTACATAACAATGATGTATGGTGTACGAAATTAGTCTTGTGATGAGGACGGGATGGCTTTCTGCATCAAAGGGTAAAAAGGAGTGGACAGTGGACACTTGGCCATGTCCATCATAGGGAGCAAAAAGGTGGATAGGCTTAACAGACTTTTTGCCCCCTTAATCTTTATAAGAGAACTCCAACTCAACCACTGATCGGACACTCGCATTTTGTACTACCCTTGTGATGCTCTGTCACAATTACACCCATGAATTTTATGGCTCGTGCATGCGATGTCAGGCCCACTCTTGCTTTGTTTGTTCTACATTTATAATGGGAAATGGAAGGTAAAATTTCTTGCTTTGATCCACTACCACTTTTGTCAATACATCTATCATGTACGGATGTGGTATTGACCACATATAATTGAAGGCACCTACCAAAAGTTCTACACCTCATCAAGCCAACATGTTTTCCATGCCTCAAGGATGCAAGAGTTTGATATCTCAAGTAATCTGCAGAAAGTATTCTGATTTCTTCTTCTCTTCCTCCTTTATTTTGTTTTCCTTCTAAATCTGACGCCTACAAGAAGATAAAAATGCATCAACCACAAACCTAATTGGCACCCTATAAATTCAGGGGAATCCACATGGCTTTTAATTCATGGGACAAAGCACATGAGGTGCCTAGTCTAAAGTGGGTCTATCAAATTATATTACTTTAGCATTAATGTTTTAGCAGTTGTTGGTGCAGAAGTTTTCTTCGATTGTCAAAGTTTCAGCTATCTAACTTTTCCTTCTTAATTTATATGATGTAAGAGTATCTTAATAATTTTCTAAATTTTATCAAAGTTGTTTACTCCATTTCAGTGAAAGATTGGCCAACTTATGTAAGAAAATTAACCTCATTTCTTTAGGAGTATATTCACTACTAAAAGGTATATAAAAGTCGCTCATCTCCAACATGTCATGCATTGGTTAATACTGTAGTACTTTAATGAAGTTGATTTATTATTTTTAAATTTTTTGATGATTTTGAATAAGGATGAACTAATTACCATCACATCAATACAAGAATTATAACTTAAATGCTGAATTGATAACCAAAATCTTGGTCAAATATGTGTCTTTTTTATGAGGCATCGACATGTATAATACCTAATTCAGCAATGCATCTCCTTGTATTATAAGTAGGTTCCATGGCCAATGATTATTTGTTTGTATGTTAAACTAGTACCATTAGATTATAATAATTGTTGACAAGATAAACTTAATTTGAATTAAAAATTTAATTTTTGAATTAGAAATTTAAGTTGGATAGTTATGGATAGATAGAGATAAAGATGTTATCTTGATTGGTTGTTATCCTATTTTATCTATTTATATTTTAAATTAAATTTTAAGGCTATATATACGATGTATCGCAGGAAATATATTTAATCCACTGAAAAATAAAAGTCTCATTATTTCATTACTTTCAAGCCTTATTTTTTTTGCTTCCTTTTCCCTTCTTTAGGATATCTTCTTTTATCAATTTGGTATCAAAGTTTGATTTTTTTTTTTGGAGAGATGGCTAGTAATCTACAGATCCAAATCCCTCACCTAATGAAGGAGAACTACGAGAACTAGAGCACTCAGATGAAGGCTATGTTTGGATGCCAAGATATATGGGAGATTGTTGGGAGGTGGTCAAGAGAGCCTATGAAGAGCCTCAAGATGAATTGACGCTCCAAGTGAACCAGCAGGAGATCCTAAACAACTCAAGGAAGAAGGACAAGAAAGCTCTATTTTATATTTATCAGAACCTAGATGAAGCAAATTTTGAGAAGGTGTCAACATCTGCCACCTCGAAACAGGCATGGGATATTCTCCATAACACCTATAAAGGTATTGAGAAGGTGAAAAAATTCACCTTCAGATGCTCAGATGCGAGTTCAAGGCATTACAGATGATGAAGTCTAAGAGCATTGTAGATTACTTCACACGGGTTGAGACCGTTGTGAACCAGCTTCGGAGAAAAAGCGAGAAGAACCTAGATGATGTCCATGTGATCAAAAAAATATTATGTTTTTTACATGACAGATTTGACTATATTGCCACAGCTATCCAAGAATTAAAAGATCTTGAAGCCATAACTGTAGATAGACTAATGAGGTCGCTGCAATCACATGAGCAGCAAATCAACAAAAAAAAGAATGAGCCGATTGACCAAGCACTTCAATGCAAACTCATATTGAAGGAAGGGTTCAGAAGTGCGACAACTAATCGAAGATAAGATCATGGTCAAGGTCATGGCAGAGGCTTCGAATGTGGATGAAGATGTAGAAGAAGAGGATGTGGAAGAGATGATGTCCACTTTAGCCAAAATAGTCCTCATGAAAGAGAAGCCCAGAGGAACAAATCAAAGGTTCATTGTTACATCTGTAAGAAGCTTGATCATTTTGCTTATGAATGTTATTACAATAAAGTTAACCAAGTAAAAGAAAATGCTAACTATATTGAAAGAAAAGAAGAAGATTTATTGTTACTGGCTTCTAAAGAAGGTGAAGGAGGAAAAAATGAGAGCTGGTATTTGGATAGTAGAGCCAGCAACTATATCTACAGACATAAAGATATGTTTGTAGAGCTAGATGAATCGGTAGGAGGTTATGTTCATTTTGGTGATTGTTCAAAAATTTTGATAAAAGACAAAGATAAAATCCTAATCCATCTAAAAGATGATAGCCATTAATTTATTTCTAAAGTATATTATGTACCCAATATGAAGATCAACATCTTAAGTTTGGGACAATTGCTTAAAAAAAATTATAACATTCATATAAAAGATATATAAAAAGCTCTTTATAAGAAATAATTTCAATGATTTGATTGCTCAAGTTGAGATGTCAAAGAATTGGATGTTTGTTCTTAACATCAAAAATAATGTAACGAGATGCTTAAAGGTGTGTGTGAAAGATTCTTCATGGATTTGGCATCTAAGATTGGGACATATTAATTTTAGCGATCTTAACACCTGTTAACCAAGAAGATGGTATATGACTTGCCTCCAATAAATCTTCTCGATCAACTTTGTGAGGGGTGTGTTTTTAGAAAACAACCAAAGAGGAGTTTCCCTCATGAAGTAACCCATAAAGTCAAGAAGCCACTGCAACTTATTCATATGGATGTTTGCAGGCCCATAGTCCCTACATCCTTTGGTAAGCATTGGTACTTTCTTTCTTTTACCGATGATTTTTTTCGAAAGACTTGACTCTATTTTTTGAAAAAAAAGTCTGAAGTGTTTGACAAATTCAAAAAATTTAAAGTAATGGTGGAGAATAAGAACGGCTACCTTATTAAAGCCATTCGATCTAATCGGGGTGGTGAGTTCACATCAAAAAAATTTGAAGACTTTTGCAAAGAGAATGGGATCCGACATTAGTTGACTGCTCCATACTTTTCTCAATAGAATGGAGTGACGGAGAGAAAGAATCGCATCATCATCAACATAGTGTGAAGCATGCTGAAGACAAAGAACCTGTCAAAGGAATTTTAGGCCGACGAGGCAGCTTGCACCGTCTATATTCTAAATCACTGTCCTACCACAAATTTGAAGATGGAGACTCCACAAGAGGCATGGACTGGATGGAAGCCCAATATCTCGCATATGAAAATCTTTGGATGCGTTGCATATGTGCATGTTCCGGAGCAATGAAGGTCCAAGCTCGATGACAAAACCATAAAGATGATCTTTATCGGGTACTTTTAAATCAAAGGCCTATAAGCTTTATGATCTTAACAATTTCCAAATTATTATTAGCAGAGATGTGAAATTTGTTTAAGAAGGTATGTGGAGCTGGTATAAAGTTGGAGAAATCGAAGAAGAAACACAAGCAAAAATAGAAGTTCAGGAAACTACACCAACTTTTTTGTCTTCATCAACACCCTCATCTTCATCACCCTCTTCACCATCATCATCTACATCCTCAGAATTTTCTTTAGAAGAAAGACCCCGAAAGACAAGATGCCTACAAGAACTCTATGAGATAACAGATGAACTGCATCTTGTTTGTTTATTAACTAACTGTGAACCTCTAGAGTTTCAAGAAGCGGTAAAAGATAAAAGGTGAAGAGATGCTAAGGAAAAAGAGACAAAAGCAATAAAGAAGAACCACACATGAGAGTGACGACAATCCCTTAAGGACATAAGGTTATTGGAGTAAAATGAATCTATCGAGCAAAGAAGAATGCAAAAGACATGGTGGAGAAATATAAAGCCAGATTGGTTGCCAAATGATATAAGCAAAAGATTGGAATTGATTATAAAGAGGAGGCTTATACAAATAAGGTTCTAAAAAGATTTAAGATGGAAGGTTGCAACCCTAGTAGCACACTACTGGCGTGTGGCATCAAATTATCAAAATACGAAGATGGAGAATTAGTTGATGCAACACTCTTCAAAAGCCTAATCGAAAGTCTAAGATACTTGATATGCACGAGGCTAGATATCTTGTATGTGGGGTTGGTGAGCTGATATATAGAGGAGCCAAGATTGATGCATCTCAAAGCTGCCAAATGAATCCTCTGCTACATCAAAGGTACCATTACTTATGGCCTTTTATATTCAGTTTCTAATGAGTTTCAGTTAGTTGGCTATTCCGATAATGATTGGGATGAAAATCTTAACGACCAGAAAAGCGCAATCGGATTCATATTTTGTTTGGATGACACTGCATTTATATGGATTTAGAAGAAACAACCGATAGTGACATTTTCAACCTGTGAAGCTGAATATATTGATATGACTACGAAATCTTTTGAAGGCAATACAATAACCGTAAGATGTTGTTACCAGAATCTATATTGACAATAAATCAACGATTGCACTAGCCAAGGATCTAGTCTATCATGAACGAAGCAAGCACATTAATGTATATTTTCATTTTATTTGAGATCAAGTCAAGAAGAAAAAGATAGAATTGGAGTATATTAAGTTCGGAGATCAAATTATAGATATTTTTACAAGCCCCTCAACTCTGAAATATTTTGCAAATTAAAAAATTCACTTGGAGTCATTGATGGAAGAGAATTAAGTTTAAAGGAAGATGTTGATAAGATAAATTAATTTGAATTAAAAATTTAATTTTTGAATTAGAAATTTAAGTTGAGTAGTTATGGATAGATAGAGATGAAGATGTTATCTTGATTGGTTGTTATCCTGTTTTATCTATTTATATTTTAAATTAAATTTTAAGACTATAGATATGATGTATCGCAAAGAATATAATTAATCCACTGAGAAATAAAAATCTCATTATTTCATTTCTTCCCAGCCTCGTTCTTTTTCCTTTCTTTCTCCTTATTTAGGATTTCTTCTTTTATCAATAATATTCTTGTGTGCTGT
Organism: Elaeis guineensis; assembly: GCF_000442705.2. NCBI lineage: Eukaryota > Viridiplantae > Streptophyta > Magnoliopsida > Arecales > Arecaceae > Elaeis > Elaeis guineensis. The sequence goes on along the minus strand of NC_025998.2, from coordinate 24,120,345 downwards.
GATTAACTAGTTCCAAATAAGGTGTGCCCCAAAGGTTTTTGTAAATTCAATGGCTAACTTTTATTTTTCACTTAAATAAGTATAATTAAAGATCTTGTTAACAATTCCATACAATCATATTTGAAGGATCTTTGATCTCTTATAGTGAGGAGAGAACTCTTATTCTTTATATGTCATAAGAAGAACTCTAGCTATGCAATCTAGAGCCATAACTCAAAAAATGAAAATTATAGCAAGGTAATCTTTGACACAATTTAATGAGCACATAAAGTTTTCTCTTACATTTCAAAGACACTAGCAAATAATATTCTATATATTAATAAACATTTTTCTAACTCCTAGTTACAAAACTAAAGCAGTCACTACACTAATAATATATTATCTTTAGATGTTGTTTAATATATTGATATTGCATTTCAAATAGACCATGAATTTGGTACTAAAAAAGAAATGGACATTTTTGTTGAGAAAAACAAGTGGGTTGTGAAGTTGATGAAACAATTCTCACTAAGTTGCTAATTTGCCATCATATGTTTGTAGGCTAATGTATTCATTCTATTCATTAAATCTCATACTATATGCCTCACATCACATTTGAGTTACAAGTATCATTAATGTAAAGACATACTTACACTACATATCTAGTTGTCAAAATTAAATTTGATAGCTAAACTTAAATGGTATAAAATATAAAGGAGAAAATATGCATCTCAAGAACAACCTGGAAGAAATATGGGTAGTACTTTATTAAGTATAGTTAAGGTTGAAAGCCATGCTTAGCTAATACCTTGACACTTTTGCTATTCATTGGGATGCTTCATTATTTCAGCATTGTTCATTTCACATTCTACCCAATTTTTGAGAAAAGAAAAATAAAAAATGAAATCTACAATACCTTTGGATAATAAGGTTGAAAATAGATTAGATGCAAACTGGATACTAGTATATCCACATATGTATCCATTATTTTCTATTTTGAATACCATTATTACTCTTTAACTATAACCTAATAAAAAGAATCATTGGTTATTTATTTTTTATAGATCTTGTACGAAAACAATTATATGTAGAAATTATTGATATTTTTAAATATTTTAAACAAAAAAGTTTCATAAATATCATAAAGAGTAAGATGAAGTTATTCATTTTTCATTTTCATCAAAAGAAAGGACCAATTTTTTTAAAAAAATTATTATCAAAATATAAAATATTATACTATATTTTAATTAACTAAATTTTATAATATGTGTAAGTTTTGAATAAGCATCATAATATGATTATATAACAAAACTATGCATTGTCACATAATTGAGTGGTTATTAACTATTTCAGAGGTCATCAGTTTTCTTGTACATATTATAAGTAAATAATTCTTTTATTTATCTACATAGTTTATAATTTTTTAAATTTATACTTTGATCCAGATTTGAAAAATCTTCTAATCTGGATCTAGTATTTGGCAAATTAAATTTATAAGCATGTATTGGAATTTATATCCATATTCGATAATATACAAGAATTTCCATCTAAATCTCTTGATATAGGTGGTTCATATTTCTTTTTTGCTCGATATCCAGAGTTGGATCTAGATGTGATACCTAGCAAAATTTATAAGCATGTATCTAAATTCATATCCATATTCCATAGTTTTTTAAATTGGATATTTGGATCCATGGATAAAAAAACATTAAAATCCATACCAAATCCAATATATGGCAAAATTCGTAAGCATAATTTATGAGCATGTAATAGGATCTAGGTTCATTAGGATACAAGGAATACAAAAGTGGATATTTTATGAAAATATTAGATATTTTTCAACCATATTTAACAAGTAAAAGTTTATAAATAAAAGCAACAAATATAGTTTTTGCCGAGCAATTACTTGTCCACAACTGTTTTTGTAGCATGCGAAGTATGTCAAACCAGCAGAATTAGGTGTGCACATATATAGCTTATGCTTATAGCCTCTGAAAAATAATATAATATACTTATCTCTAGAGCATAATGTAGAACTAAAGGAGAAGTTTATCAGTATCTACCATCCAATGAGTTGACCAATCATGCTACTCGATGAAAGCCAGTTTATCAAATAGCTTTAGAACCCGCCAATTAACTTCTCATTATCTAGTTATTCTATGTGTTGATAATATTGACTCAAAAAATTGCCTAAAGTTCTGAGCACTAGAACAATATTTAATTAGAGATTTTCAAGTGAAAATTTATTTTAGTGATAGGGGAACATCTATTGATTCTTTGAGAAATGTCATGGTATAAGCATGCATGCACCTAATGTCTATCTGATTCGCTCACTAAGTATTGCCGGTGAAAATCTCCAACCCATTGCTTCAGACTTTGAAACACCACCGGAGGTATTTGAATTTCAAATATTTTCCCATTTTTCCTTTACAGCAAGTAGATCCTAAGGTTTCCTGTACTTATTTTTCAAAGCACAAAAATAACTAACCATGAAAAAGCTAAAAAAAAAAAAAGATAAAGAAGGCAAAGTATGAAATGAGAAATGAATTTTGGAGAATATTATTCAAGTGCTTTTTCCTATTTTTCTAAGAGCCAGCAAAGAGATAATTATATTTTGGTCCCAAGCTATTATTATTTTTCTATATTTTACACCTGTTGAAGTTTTCGTCTTGGTTGGGATGATATGTATAGGTATTGGTACCATCTACTACCCCATATATATATATATATATATAAACTTCTGCACATTATCTCATCCAATAGAAATTTTTAAAAAAAAATCGAACATATCAACTAATATATGCATATTGATCAATATTTTTTCTAATAAATTTTAAAATCTACTTAAGTATAATTTTAAATCTCGGATTTAGTATTTTGGACAAAATTTTGGTTTGAAAATGTCATTTGAGATAGAAAAAAAAAAGGTATTAGTTCATCTTGATCTTGGCTAATCATCAAGATGACTTAGATCTAAAACCCTTATTTTAAACCATAAACAATTAAAAGAAATATGTTAAGTAGTAATTACCATGCATTTTATTTCATTTAGCAACTTCTACCATACAAATGTTGTTCATTTTATTTATCAACATACATTTTCCCTGCTTAGTTCAGTTTTAACCTTATTAAAAGGATCCAGGTCCAAATCTTACTAGTATAATTACAAAGCACATGATTGATATTTAATCAAAATTAAAAATGATTTACAAAATTTTGAATAACTAAAAACAAAAAAAATGGAGTTATCTTACCTATGCATTATATTGGCATAAAATTAATAGAAAATCAAGAAAAGTAGATAATAAAAATCTAATTAAGATGAGCAGAAACTAATGAAATAAAAAATGTACTCTTTTGCATTATTTTTATGTCATAGGATACATGATTCTTTTGGGTATGACATGAAAGTATTTAGTAACTCAATTTTCCCACCCAAAACGCCATTCAAAGACGTGTTGTAATTTTACTGTTCCCTTTATTTGGTATCATGACATATGCCACGTAATGGAGCAGAGTCAAAGGTGCTCAAGGTAGTTGAGCTACTTTTTTGAGTGATTTCTTCGAGTTACTGAAGCGTTGGATGATAATTACACTTGGTAGGCTAGGAATTTAGTATTATTTGTTTAAACGCATTTTGTGACAATGCTTTTTCAATATAAATCACTGTACCTATAATTTGTTCCGGTTTGTTGCTGAACTCCATATTTCCTACCCACTCTTAATTTGCAATTCCAGTCATCAAATTCACAGCAAAGCATCTCCGTATAATGAATAGTGGATGTAAATTTAATTTAAAGGGCAGTGTGGACGAGGACTTCATGTTTTGGCCTAAATGATAGATGCTCCTTCTCACATTTTGAGGTCATTCCGATCGTATGACATGTCCCATTTAAGCTATACTCGAAAAATACGGAACAATATGTGAAGCGTGCACACTGCTTAACCTTGTGGCTCCCGCACAAGCTATATTTCACCTTAGTTAACCAAAAAAAAAAGTGAGCAGCAAATAGAATTATTCTAAAATGACAATCCACTTATACTGTATGGCTTGAAGCATGAGAGGCTCACAGACCATCTCCACACTCCACCTCCCAATTTCCTCCTATATATATATCCCTCCCAACCCCTTCTTTTTTCCCCACACACAAGCACCTTCTCTC
>NC_025998.2:24062491-24116103 GCF_000442705.2 Elaeis guineensis | reverse complement strand
TAGATCCCAAGAGCATTGAATAGAAGTCTAAAAAGCTTTCTGAATGTCTGCTCGATTGCCAAAGACTTTGCCATCCTTTTGTATTTCTGGATAAGCGTGTTGCAGTTATTCTTCTAAACCTACCACAATATTGTAATCAATCTGGAAGACCAAGTTAATACCAGGTTTTGACTCTAACCAGTTTATTTGTTATCTTTGGTCAACTCTTCGGCTAAAATTAAGCATATGCAAGCATGCTAACTTTGCTATCAATTTCAGAAAAATCAAATAGAGGCTGACATATTTTTTGTTTATTATTTGTGCAAAGAAGGCTAACAGAAATAAAACGTGCAACTGGATTGGCGAAGCCGCTAGAGCATTATAGCAGGGATTGCTCGAGGTATTTTTTTATGCCTCCACCGAGACTCTAAACTATGAATTATTCACAGGGATTCTTAATGATAAATGCATGCAGTAGGTACATGTCTTTTTGAGTATGCCATGAATGGCATCTCAGTAAAATCCGATGTATTTAGTTTTTATATCTTAGTCAACTTGAAGTCATTAATTAGTGGCAAGAAGAACATAGGGGGTTCTCATTAGAAACACTCAAACACCAAAGAAACCTTCCAGCACATGTAAAGACTGGAAAAACAATAATTGATTCTGTTCATATGTTCTATATTTTTAAATAAATCATTAAGAGATAATATAATTTTTGGGCATGGAGTTCACGGATAGAATATAACATGGCGTTCACGGGTAGAAGATAATGGCTTGGAACCGGTAGATAAATCAATTAGCTATTCAATTTCCATGTGTTAAGCCTGGAGGTGTACCAAGGACGGCTTATTGCGTGTTCAAGAATATCTGGAAGAGCGCTGACAATGTCCACTGTTATATTGATATTGGGCAGCAAGAATGCATCCTTGCCAGATCCTAAACATCCAGGTATTGTTCCAGCAAGAGAGCTCTCTAATATCAGCTCTCATCAAGCAAGACCAAGTAGAAATTGAAATATCTATTACAATATTTGAAGGTATACAGCTATCTGGAATTGCACCAGGACTACTTGGAGTAACCATAAGAGAATCATGAGAGGGGAGAGAAAATTATGGCTAGTTTGGATTCATTAACTTAAAAATGAAGTAGAATGTCCTTCACTAGGGGGAAAAAAAACAATTTCCAACATTCCTGTGCACAAGATTAAAATTTCTCGAGTGGTTGGTTCATGTATTAAACCAAACAGGATCAATCTGAAAGAAGACCATGTTCAGCATTAATGGTTATTTGCTATGGTGTGTGTGATACAGCAGATGGTTTTTTTCTCTTTTTTTTTTTTCCCCTCTCTCCGGGAATAAAAAGGTCACTTTCAGATCCTTTTTGAGTTGTAAGTTCAGATCTTTAGCAGATTGCCATAGCTTATTTCCATTTGGAAACTGAGTCTACCATGGACTCCAGGAACTTCCGGCAAAGTTGCAACCTTGAAATTTGATACCTCACAGCTGTCTGATCTAATGGTCATGATACCTAAATTATCTTACCTAAATATTTACCAAAAAAAAAACAAACGAATGCTACTCGACTCCTTATCAGCTTGGTCCAATTGGAAGCTTTTGTCTATTACTTTGAACATTGACTCCACCTACCTTACGTCTGGACGTATGTGAAAATAAGCAGATTGAAATGCTTCATCACTCCAAGATCAAAATGATCTCAGCCATCCAATTCATTCATTGTCCAAATGGTGGATCCTGATTGGTTGGGCCTAGCATACCATGCTTTGCATGACAGTGGGACCACCATTACTCCATGCATCGTGGAAATCATGTAGTAAATAATTGTCATTGAAATATTGGTGCATGCTTTAGTAGACTCCAAAAAATATTTCTCAAAATTTATTCAACTTGTTGATTCCACTTATAAGATACGTTGCCTAGAAGGTCAGTAACCCAAAAGGGGATGAATTGAGTTTTTCAAAAATTTAAACAAATCTAACAAATATGTGCTTTTAACCAAATTAGCTCAAATATAAGAGTAGTGTATGCTATGTGCAACAGCAGAGTTTAAAAATAGATGCAATGCAGGGAATTAAAAATAGGTCAACAAAATACAACATAAAGACAAAAAATTTATATTGATTTGGTGCAATCCCGTACCTACATTTACTTTTTCAAGTTTCCACTTAAAAATTTCACTATAATCTTCTGATTACAGTACGATTTTTTTAGCCGAGCTCACAATCAAATCCAACTGGTTCTCTAAGATTACCAACCAAAATCTTATACAATTATTTTTGGACTAACAATCTAATCTAGTTAGTTTTTTGGGCTTATCAACCAAACCTTACAATATTCAATTATGGGCTTGGACAAGCCAAACCCAAGTTTCTTTCACCCCAAAAAAATTTGTAAAGAAAACCCAAAATACAATAGATAAGAGTTTTTAAGTATAAATAAAAATAGAATAAAAACTCTTTTAAGCTCGAAAAAAATCGACGATGAGTTTCTTTTTGGATGCTTGACTTTTGAGAGGATGTATTTAAAGAAGATAAAGATCTCTATTGAATGCTTGCTGAAATCTTTGCATAATTTTTTTTTTAAATGGAATGATAGAGCTTCAAGACATCTTTAATAAAAAAACCATCCTCGATACAGGGATCGACTCCTGCTCCTAAAGAGGGGTTGACTCCAGTAAAATTAGGAGTTGGCTCCTCGCAGAATTATTTGTCCTCCAAAAATCATGAGTTGACTCTCCAAGTCCAAGAGTCAACTCCTCAATATAAAAATAGTTCAAAAAACTTTAATTCAAAAAAAATTGGCTCAAATTCAATAGGGATCAAAGGTAAATCAAATCAATGATAAAAAATGATATTTAAATCAGAATAGATGAATCAAGTGGGAGATCAAGAATCAATCAATTCAAATATGATTAGATCAATGGAGAACTAGATAAGGGCTCTAAGGGTGAGATTCAACTAGGAGATTAACAAAGCCTTACAGATCAAATTAAAAACTATAAAGATGCAATGATTTATCATACACATCAATAACATCTTGCACATGATCTTTTATGAATAAATATCTTATCTTGAAATTATTAGATCATGCAATTATTGAAAAATTTGAATATATATAAATCTTATGAGAATGTCAATATTTAATTCATCAAATTTATACATAAATAATTCTTTATGCAATCAAGCTTATTTTGATTTAACTTTCTTATGTAATATTAACAATGAAAATAAGAAGATATAAAGAATTAAAAGAGCATACAGATTTTAAAATAAAAACATATACTTATTATAAACAACACATCAAAATATTCAATGTAAAAAATAAAATCATTATAATATGCATGCACAAATAGAGCATCAAAATTAATCAATTAAGCAAAATAATTTCAACAATCAATAATGATATAATGTAAAAAGTCTTGCTTTTATAAAACAACATCACCCATCCATCTTCCAACCTAAGCATTCATTTTTTAAGAATTTTTTTCTTTCAAAGCATTATTGGATGCTTAGCACTCTTGTAAACTGATCATTTTCTAGATTTTGGTATCCAAATTTTCTTGGATCCATAGGAGTTAGTGCACATGGTTCCTTTTAGAATCAAAATTTATTTAATAAAAGTATAATCAATTTTATTGATATTGCATTCAAAAATTTTATGATCTATTTTATTATATTAATTTAAAGCAAACAATAGAATGATTTTCATGAAAGTTCTAGCAAACATATTTTTGATAAATTTTTATTTTCTCAAAAGATTAAAATCAATTCCAGTCTTATTAAAATTAATCTTTTGATTGTTCAAAATTATTTGAAACTTTTGAGAACTTAATGTAAATTTATCTACAAATGACTTCAATCTTTTGATTTCTTTCTTTAATTCACAATTTTCAGCAATAAGACCTTTCTTTTCTCTAAGAAAAGTATTCTTTTCTTTCAAAAATTTTTTTCATCGACTAAAAGTTTTGTTTTTTCAAATTTCTTTTTAACTTAATATTTTCTTCTGCAAAAATCTTCTTGTCATTTAAAAAATTATCTTTTTCTTTCTGAAGTTTATTTTTCTCTTCAATTAAAAATTGATTTAACATTTTAAGCTCTTATTTGTATGTCCTAACTTTTTAAATTCTTTGATTAAATTATAAAATGTATCTTGCGATTCTTCAAATGTAAAATCAGGAGACTTTTCTAAATATACCTCATTTTCTTCTGCCATCAACCATAATTTGTCTATCTTTTATTCTTCTTTCTTATTTTTCTTTTCCTTGCCTTTCTCCCTCTTAATCACTGCTTTCTTTCTCCTTCCTCATAAGCCACGAGGCATAAATTAGGAAATACTTCCTTATCTTCTTTAGAGCTTGATTTTTCTTCTTGATTTTCTAGCTCTCTCATATGTTGCTTCTAATTGATCCTATACTTATTTAGCTAAAATACAAGAAAAAATAATATTAAATTTATTTATATCTAATAAACAATAAAATATGTTCATGGCTTTAGTATTTAACTGAGCCATTTCTTTATCATGCTCATCCTATATCCTTTGGGATTGGGTGAAGCAATACCATTATTCAATGTAGTGGGTGTGTGGAGGTTATTGACTATAATTCTTCATAAAATATAATTGTATGCATATATCAAGATATTCATCCTAGCTTTTCAATATGTGTGATAAGAGCCATTAAAAAGTGAGGGTTGATTTATAGAATGACTTTTAATAAGAAAAGATTCAATTTGAGTTGCCATAATCTTTAGATCAAGGCTGTTAGGTCAATAAGGATATAAGAGCATCTGCTCTAATAGCAATTATTGTCCAGAAGGTTAGCAACTTGAGAGATATGGTAAATTAGATTTTTCAAAAATTTTAAGCAAATCTAAGTAATATATACTTTTAACCAAATTAGCTCAAGTATAAGAGTAGTGTATGCTATGTGCGGCAACAGAATTTAAACATAAATGATGCAATAAAGAAATTAAAAGTGAATAAACATAGCATAACACAAAGATAAAAAATTTATAATGGTTTGGTGTTACTTCACACTTACGTCCACTCTTTAAGCTCCACATAGAAATTTCACTGTAATCTTCTCATTATAGTGCGACTATTTTAGCTGGGCTTACAAGTAAATCTAGTTAGTTTTTTGAGATGACCTACTAAAATTTTATATAATTATTTTTTAAACTAACAATCCAACCCAATTGTTTTTTCGGGCTCGCTGACCAAATCTTACAATGTCCAATTATGGGCTTAGACAAGCCTAACCCAAGTTTCTTTCACTCCAAAGAATCTTATAAAGAAAATTCAAGATATAGTAGATAAGAATTTTAAGTATAAATAAAAATAGAAATAAAAACTCTTTTAAGCTTAGAAAAAGTCGATGATGAGTTACTTTTTTAATGTTTGACTTCTTTTTTTAATCTTAAAAGAATATAGCCAAAGGTGGAAATCTCTCTTGAATGCTTACTGAAATCTTTGCACAAAAAAATTCTCTCTTTTTCTTTTTTAAGGATATTCAATGATGACTCTCATAAATGATGTATTTCTCTTTCTAATCTTTTTCTCTTACTTTCTAAATGATTCTTTAGCTTTCAATAGTCATAAAAGTGGCTGGAGAATAAGTTTTGATTGTTAGAAGGGTTGAATTATCCGTTGGACTGGAGAAACAGCTATTAAAATAAGATAGAAAAACTAACCATTAAAGTTGTCCCCAAGTCAGGAGTCGAATTATGTAGCATTTATATCATTGAACTTTAAGTTATATTATTTGTGATTCATGAATATGAAGTATGATATTTATTTATTAAATTTGTTTCACTATAAAGTATTGTTTGATGCATTTTTGAATGTATTGATTTTGTTATGAAGTGATGATCGATTGATTTCGATTTGAGATAGTTTTATGTATTGTTTGATTGAAATGTGAAACTAATTTTATTGAAAATGATATTTGATTTGAGATAAATTTTAACTTGCAACTTGACTATGCATCAATACCCTACTAATAGGGGTTGCGTCTAGTACATCAATACTCTATTAGTAAGAGTTGTGCACTGATATATCGACATCCTGATAGTAAGGTTATACATTGATACTTTGATCTTTTTTAAGCTCATTCTGACGTAGCCATAGGGTATAAGTGCGATCATGTTCATGGTTGTCTAGGTGAATCAGATATTTTGAGAAAAATTTATTTACAAATAAAAATAAATTTTGAAAAAATTGAATTCAAAAACATCTTATTTTGATTAGTATTGTATATTCTAAATTAAATCTTAAATCTAATATACTTTGTATATTTATTTTCAGTATATTATTATTATTTGGTTTATCTAACTAAAATATTCATTGCTTACTGAATTGTCAAGCTTATTATGCTCTCTCTCTTTCAGATTCAGATGCTTAGTTTCAGATATGAATATGACTTTGGAAGTAAAATTAGAAGTGAATTAAATTCAGCAATATCAATATTATTTATATTTAGATTTGTTATTATTAGTTGAGATTTATCCGTTAAGATTTATTTGATGTAAAAACTTTTATATATATTTATTAGTTAGATTTATTAATGAAATTTAACTTTTAATTTTTTATATTTATTTTATTATTTGCTTTATAATATCGTGAAGAGATACCTTACATGTTTGTGAGAGAAATTTTCTATAATCATGCGCCAGTTGCCGCAATCCCAAACTTACGATTTTGGGTCGGGGCCATGACACAAAGACTTCGTGTAGCGCATTGACGAGTTCAAGAATGAAGTGATGCTGGTTCTCAAACTTCAGCACCGAAACCTAGTTTGGCTTCATGTGCAAATGTATCTTCTCTTTCTTTATCTTTGTTTTCCGTTCCTAACTAAATTAAGAAAATAACAACTAACATAATCCAAACGTTTTATTACTTAATTCAGTAGTCCAGATACATACTAACCTTTGCCTTGAATCATTAACCAACCCTTTGTAATTAAATGCAGAAGTATTTGAACTGGAAAAGACATATAGCCGGACACAAGTATCAGAATTGGAGCCTTTAAGTAGGGAGGTCCCTCACCACACTTTAAACTCCAATTAAAATTTTAATCAGACTTAACAATTAGCAGGTTGGTTGTCTTGGCCTACTTCATGGAGCTTAAGCATGTTGCAGTTATTCTTCTGAACCTACCACCATATTGTAATCAATCTGGAAGACCAAGTCAATACCAGGTTTTGACTCTAACCAGTTTTTGTTATCTTTGGTCAACTCTTGGGCTAAAAGCATATGTAAGCATGCTAAATTTTCTACCAATTTCAGAAAAATCAAATAGAGGCTGACATATTTTGTTGTTTATTATTCGTGCAAAGAAGGCTAACAGAAGGAAAACTTTGGGAAGATAAAAGCGTGTTACTGGATTGGCAAACCTCCTAGAACGTTATAACAGGGATTGCTCGAGGTCTTCTTTATACCTCCACCGGCACTTTAAACTATGAATTATTCACAGGGATTCTTCTTGATAGAGATTTAATTTGAACCCTAAAATATAATACTTTGGCATGGCAAGAATATTTAGAGGGGATGAGGCAGCGGTAAATACTTGGAGGATGGTCGGGACATGGTAAGCATTATGTAAGGTAAGTATTATTTAAGTTTATTTCTTGTGCACATAAAATTTTTTATTTCAGACCAAAATGTGAAAACATCTCAGTGATAAATGCAGTAGGTACATGTCTCTTGAGTATGCCATGGATAGCGCCTCAGTAAAATCCGCTGTATTTAGTTTTGATGTCTTAGTAAACTTGAGATCATTAGTGGCAAGAGGAACATAGGGGTTTCTCATTAGAAACACCAAAGAAACCTTCTAGCACATGTAAAGATTGGAAAAAAATAATTAATTCTGTTAATATGTTCTATTTTTTATAATAAATCATTAAGAGATGCAATAATTTTTGGGCACTGAATTCATGGATAGAAGGTAATGGCTTGGAACTTGTAGATGAATCAATTAGCTACTCAATTTCCATGTGTGAAGCCTTGAGGTGTACATCAGGAATTGTAAAATTTTCTCATATATGAGAGACAGATTATGAGAGTTCGCGTTCTTCCAAACTTTCTGTATTCCTTTGCCGGACCATCTTGGCTATCCTCAACTATCTCAGTTCCTTATCTCAATCAGCAGTCCCTTGGTATAAATCAGCTATAACAGGTTATATGCTTTTTTTCCCTTTTTTTTTTCAGAAAAAGGAGACAATCTAAGCATTCAAATCCTGAAGGAGTAACCATGAGAAGGGGAGAGAAAATTTGTAGCTAGCTTGGATTCATTAACTTAAAAATGAAGTAGAATGTCCGACACATAGGGGGGAAAAACAATTTCCAACATTCCTGTGCACAAGATTAAAATTTCTTGACCTGTTGGTTCATGCATTAAACCAAATTATCAATCTGGAAGAAGACCATGTTCACCATAAATGGTTATTAATGTGCTATGGCGTGATATGACACAGTAGAAGGTTTTTCTTTTTTATTCCCCCTCCGAGGATAAAATGTTCCCTTTCGGATCCTTTTTGAGCGGCAAGTTCAGATCTTTAGCAGATTGCCACGGCTTATTTCCATTTGGAAATTAAGTCTACTATGGACTCCAGGAAATTCCAGCAAAGTTGCAATCTTGAAATTTGAAATTTGATATTCATAGCTGTCTCGTCTAATGGTCATGATACCTAGATTATCTTACCTAACTAAAAAAAGCATGCTATATTTACCAAAAAAAAATACAGAATGCTACTCGAGTCCTTATCAGCTCGGTCCAATGGGACGCTTTTGTCTATTACTTTGAACATTGAGTCCACCAACCTTGTATCTCAACGTATGTGAAAAATAAGCGGATTGAAATGCTTCGTCACTCCAAGATCAAATGATCTCAGCCATCCAATTCATTCGTTGTCCAAATGGTGGATCGTGGTCGGCTGGGCCCTAGTATACCATGCTTCACATGACAGTGGACCACCGTTACTCCCTGCATCATGGACTTAATTTCAGCTCATCACCACAGTCAAAGTCTTGGAGCCAGAGTCAAGGTCTCCCCTGTGTACCGTTCATTAATCAACAGTGGAATCTAGGCCGTGCCACCCAAGCCAGTCTCGTCCCCATCCCCGTCTACCATCCATCCGCCGGGTTTGATCAAACTGAGGCGTCAACACGTTCCGGCTTCAACGCCCATTATTTAATATACGCTAAATTTGAACGTGGTACACCAGGTCTGCCTGCATTCCTTCTTTACTATAAATCAAATAGTCCAATCAAGGTTAGGTATCGATCTCATGACAGATATAACATCTGTCCTTCTCCTTTTGAATTACAGCCATTTGGAAACATGAGAAGGCCTCCCATATTCCCATCGCTTCTCTTCTTCCTCTCCACTCTCTTCTCCTACTCCATTGGAGGTGACATCCTAACTCCAACCCAGCCCCTCACCGACGGCCAGACCCTGATCTCAGCCGGCAGGATCTTTGAATTAGGCTTCTTCAGCCCTGCCAACTCCAACAACCGGTATGTCGGCATATGGTACCATAAGGTGTCGGTGCAAACCGTCGTGTGGGTCGCCAACCGCCAGCACCCAATCTCCGAGCGCAAGGGAAACCTATCCATCACCGCCAACGGAACACTCATCATCACCGACCAGAATTCCACCACCATCTGGTCCTCGGGCTCGTCGGGCCTCGCCAACCCGGTCGCACAGCTCTTGGATACTGGTAATTTGATAATTAGACAGACCAGCGATGACACCCATGATCCGAATAGCTTTGCATGGCAGAGCTTCGATCACCCGACCGACACGCTACTTCCGAGCATGAAGCTCGGGTGGAACCTAACGAGCCATCTCAACCGCAACCTGACGGCGTGGACCAGTTCCAGCGACCCGGCGCCGGGCTACTATTCTATGGCTATGGATATCCAGGGCGACCCGGAGATCTTCCTATGGAACGGAGCGCACCGGGTGTGGCGCGCCGGGCCATGGGTCGGCCAAAGGTTCAGCGGCGTCCCGGAGATGAAGACCTACAGCATGTTCAAATTCGACTTCGTCAATGACCAGGACGAGATCTACTACTCGTTTAACATCTTTAACGAATCGATCATCTCGAGGCTCATCGTGAACCAGTCCGGCGTGACACAGCGGATGGTCTGGCTCGAGCAGAGCCAGATGTGGAGCATCTTCTGGTTTGCACCCAAAGACCAGTGCGACAACGTGTCGCCGTGCGGTCCGTTCGGGGTCTGCGACCCTAACAACTCGCCGATATGCGACTGTTTGCAGGGTTTTGAGCCCAAGTCGCCGACGAATTGGGCTCTGAGGGATGGGTCGGAGGGGTGCAAGAGGAAGACGGCGCGGGATTGCCGGAACGGGACTGATGGGTTCGTGACGGTGAGCGATGCCAAGCTGCCGGACACGTCGGGCTCAACGGTCGACATGAGCCTGAATTTGGATCAGTGCAGGGCTAAGTGTTTGACGAATTGTTCGTGCACGGCCTTTGCGAGTGCGAAGACCAGCGGGGATGGGTGCATAATTTGGACTACGGAGCTCACTGATCTTAGGGTGTTCGGGTTCGGTGGACAGGATCTCTACGTCCGGGTAGCAGCGGCTGATCTAGGTATGTGCTGTTCCATTGCTTTAGATAAATGAGATATATACTTTTATCACTGTGTGAGCCAGAATCTGGTGGAGGCGGCGCCTTTTTGCGTCGATTCACAATGGGGCTTATACATCGTTAATAGTGTATATAAGCTAGGGTCACTGAGGTGGCTTTAAGTGCGAGTCATGTTGCACACAGAAGTTAGGTGTAGCAGACTCATGCCTGTAAGGGTGGCTTCCAAAACTAACGGGCTCCTGTCAAAATATGCGGTAGGAAGCCGACCTCTCTTGACTATTTCCTCGCTTAAAAGTCATCAAAGAAGCTTCCCTTCGGATCTTGGTGTGATGTCCAATCTATGTACTGTGTGACAGTGAGGCCTTGGAAAGTAGAATACAATAATATCCTAGACTTTAGGAAATTTTCCTGTGTACAACCTCATATTGTTACTAATTCTCGTGGTCCCATATGACCAGGATAGTAATCAGGGGTAAGCACTTTATAACTTTTATTGACGTATTGAGGAAAACCTCTGGCGCCTACAACTGTTGGCTTTAGTAACTGGATAATTAACTAGCCCCGTATGTGACACCAGTATTCTTTTTTTCCCAACTGTTTGACTTTGTATAATAATCTCCTAAATGACCCCAACCTTCTCTTGTTACACGACAAGAGAGTTGTTCATATCAAAATTTTTAAGCCCTTTTTACGGACTATGATATTCTGCTATCTCAGTCTTGTCCTAACAACCGTCCCTATTGAGAATCCTCTATTCAATCTCTCCTTTTTTTTTTTCCTTTTCCTTTCCTTTCTTTCTTTTCTTTTTTCTTTTTTTTTTTTTTATTTTTCTTCTTCTTCTTTTAATTGTCTTTCTTTCCTTCTTCTTTGCTTTCTTTTTCCCTCTTATTCCTTTCTTTCTTTCTTTCTTCATTCTCTCTTCATTCTTTCTTTTCTTCCTTTCTTTTTTTGCCTTTTCTTCTTATTTATTTTCGTTCTTTCAACCAAGTCTTTAAATAGTTTATAACTGAAGCCCTATAGCATTATTCATGTGTTAATATATCATTAGAAGTTCAAAATGTTTTCACGGGATTGCATTATCTAAATTTTCTCTGACACCCTACCACATATAGTTTCTTACTCTAGTGCATAAGGACTTAGTGGTTACATTTCTCTGCCTAACGATTAGATATTCCGGGTTCAAATCTTGAATGTGGCATCTCCATGTATTTAACTCTATATAACTATACTCTAAACAGGACATCCTCCCATTCGTTTTTTTTCCAAAATATAAAAATGAAAATCCTACACTGTTTTCCTAGCATTCACTACTGAACCATCATCCATGCTTTACACATCTCAAGATTCTCAACCACTTCTTTGGTCATATATATTATAGCAATGGAAACAAATCATTGAAAGTTGCTTTATATCTAAATAAATTTAACTAATTTCCATCAGATGTTAAATAAATATAAGATAAGAAACTAATTGATAATTAGTTTAATGATATTAATAGACCAAAGATTCTCAACCATTTGTAAACACAGTCGCAAATAACACTACAGGAGTAGTGAATAGTACACCTTTTATACACTTGCCAAAATGTAACTTTTGGTGTTAAAATTTTCCTGTAGTTTGATTTATTCTCGTGCCTTTTTCTAGTTAGACGTTTTTGGATCATGATAGCAACACATCTAAAAGTCCTACCTCATAAAAGCAACCTTGTAGGACGCTTCCTTCTCCATCGAGAGGGTAAAGCCCAAAAAAAAATCGAATGGAAGATATGTCTTTGCAGAAGAAAACGGACGGATGATCCATTTTTATGTAGAAACTTGGACGAACAATGTTTTTTAATATTTTGCAATATTTATTTGGTGGTAGGTGTGGCGGATGGGTTGGGATGGGGAGGTTGAAGAAGATACGGAACAGGAAGAGAAAATTAAGTGGAAAGGGATATATTGGTTATTTTAGAATTAGAGAAAGTAGGTAGGGACCGAGTTGGATGTTATAGCTTTTGTCATCGGGGACCCGGTCCCTCCGAGGACCGGATGTTAACTTGTGTTTTTTTAAAAAAATATATATATATACTTTTTACCTGGATGAAGTAACTAAGCAACCGCTGTTCTAGTTTTGAAAGAAAATGCCAACTAATTACAGAAAGAAAACAATTTCTTGCATTCATACGATAGAAGTGATGTTTCAGGCTCAGCGTCAGACCATTCACACCGGAACGACATAATCGCGGTCGTGGTGGGCTCAGTGCTGGGGATTCTACTGCTTGGCTTCATTTGTTGCTGCTTCTGGAAAAAGAAAAAGAGGACAAGAAGACAAGGTAGAGTTAGGCGTTCTACCTCATAATAAGTTGACGTAATATGGGTGGCTCATACTGATAATTGCCTAGTTTTTTTGTTCAACAGCTCAGTCCACGTTAGGTAGCGTTTCCTTTGCCAGCAACTACATTGATGAGAGCACTGAAGGAAGGGAATTGGAGCTGCCTTTATTTGATTTGGGAACAATTGCAGCAGCAACCAACAACTTCTCTATCCAAAACAAGCTTGGAGAAGGTGGCTTTGGCCCCGTATACAAGGTATATTCTCTGTCCAACAACAGCACGTAATAAAATGTCATCATCGGAAACCAATTACCAGGATGGCAGAAGTGGTCAGCTAGATTAAATTATACTAATTTGTTCTGAATGATGTGAGCTCCTTTTTATGAGGAAATAATAATTTAACTCATTTAGAAAGATAATGGCTGCCCTCTTGGTGTTTTGATTCTATGTAGAAAAATTGGGTTACTACAAAGGTCTTGATTGGTGTCTGCTTCTAATGTTAGTGTTTTAAATTATTACCAAGAAAATTATTTTTCTATATAAGATGCTGCTTTCATTTGAATTTTAACAAAAGATTTGTGCTGATTCTGTTCTGTATACTAGCAATGACATGTAATTGTTGGATGTGGTGAATTCAGGGCAAGCTGGGAGATGAACAAGAGATAGCTGTGAAGAGGCTTGCAAAGACTTCGGTGCAAGGCCTTGATGAGTTCAAGAATGAGGTAATGCTCATTGCCAAGCTCCAGCATCGGAACCTTGTACGACTTCTTGGCTGCTCCGTTCAAGGAGAGGAAAGGATGCTGATCTATGAGTACATGCCTAACAGAAGCCTGGATGCCTTTCTATTTGGTTAGCTAAGCTTTTCTTCCCTGACACAGCATTTATTATTTCATTAATGATGTCATTTTAAATGTGATTTTTCCTATTATAAAACTTAGTTGACGTTTAAAACATTATTAAGCTTTGCCTTCAATTTACATGACATTGACCTTTGCCTGTTTAGCTGGAGAGGTAATGCGGACTCAAAGTGACATATTGCCTAAGCTTTCTCCCCTGAAATGCCACTTTAAAAAGAGATATTGAGCTAAAACTTTTTATTAGACTTCACAATCAGTGGTTAGTTGGCTTTATTGAGCCCTACATAAGCTTGTTGCAATGATGCTTCTTAAGCAAATACTATATTTTAGCCGGTCTTTGTTAACATGAATTTTAGAATTCCAAGCAGTTCATTTCTAATGAATCTTGGTGACTTTTCGACTGCATGCTTACTTTAGCTCAGTAAAGTTCAATTTAGTAAGACTATACCAAGGTTAACACAATTTTTTCTCAGACAAAGCTAAAGCTACACTGCTGGATTGGCGGACCCGCTATCACATTATAGTAGGGATTGCTCGTGGAATTCTCTACCTTCACCAAGATTCTAGATTTAGGATTATTCATAGAGACCTCAAAGCTAGCAACATTCTTCTCGACAAAGAAATGAACCCCAAAATATCAGACTTTGGCATGGCAAGAATATTTGGAGGGGATGAGACAGAAGCAAACACACGAAGAGTAGTTGGTACCTAGTAAGTATTTTTACATTATGTTATTGTACATTTGCTGAAAAAATCACCATATAATTATATTCTATACTCAGCAGTTCTCAAAAAAAAAAAAAAGAAGAAGAAGAAGAAAAGCTTAATCATCTTAATTATAATGCAGTGGATACATGTCTCCTGAGTATGCCATGGATGGTATCTTCTCAGTGAAATCAGACGTATTTAGCTTTGGTGTTCTAGTACTTGAAATCATAAGTGGCAAGAAGAACAGAGGGATTTACCTCTCTCATCACCACGTAAATCTTCCAGGACATGTGAGTGTTGGAAAAAAATGTGCTCATTTCCATTCAGATGCTCTATTTATTTCTTTGAGAATTTATGACATCTGCTACAATTATTTGTCAGGCATGGAGTTCATGGAAAGAAGGTAATGGCTTGGACTTGGTGGACGACTCAATAGTTCACTCATTTCCCGTGTCTGAAGCGTTGAGGTGTATAAAGGTGGGTCTCTTGTGCGTTCAAGAACACCCGGAGGACAGGCCAACAATGTCCTCCGTAGTGTTAATGTTGGGCAGTGAGAACACCCCTCTCCCAGACCCTAAGCAGCCTGGTTTTGTTTCAACGAAAGGTCCCTTGGAAATTGATTCATCATCAAGCAAGCAAGACTCACTAACTGTAAATGGCTTATCAGTTACAATATTTGAAGGCCGATAGTAAATGTATGCAACCATAAGAAATAGGAAATTTTCTAATGTGGATTGGGAGAGAGGATGCCATCCTACTTGTTCTTTTAAACTTTTGCTTTGCTTTGTTGGACCAACTTCACTGTTCTAGGTCTATCACTCCTGTCTTGGTGGTGCACATAATTATGTGGCTTGTAAGAGATAGCTAGCTATGTAAGGTGATATGCTAGAAAGGCCAAATCAACAGCTCAAATTAGTAATCCAAAAGTTTTAGAAAAGGTTTTGATTACACACTAAACCACATAATAGCAACAAAGGGAGACACAACTTTCACTACCAATTTGCATTCATCAACTTGAATATGAATTGCAATGTTTTACAACATGGGGAACAAAACATATCTTTAGAACCCATGCAGGAAATATGTTAGCAAAAAAATGATCAAAATTTCTACAATGAGATCAGCACCAGAGGCCCCGGCTCCTGTGGGGAAAAAGAATCAATTGTAAGTTAGTTACAACCACCATGCTGAGCTGATAATTTCTTGCTACATTTGATAGTCAGCATGCAAAAAGCTCTCATACTCTGTTCCCTTCAGAGTATTATAGACAGCATCCCAGTTTTCAACCTGATCAGATAACGGTCTTGTGTGGATCTTTACATGACGGCTCGAAAGCTTCCTTTTTGGCAATCTAAGGAACTTTAGAACATCCTTCACCTTCTGCAGGAAACAAAAATTATTATGGTTACTCTGGTTTAAGTAATAGTACTGAGTCGAACATGTGGGAAGGAACTCACATTCCTCTTGTTCACAAGATCTTCATAGTAGAGAACAACGTGGCGAGTGCTCTTGAAGTACTCCAGAGCATCAGCACCCCATTTATCCATCTGCTTCAGTTCCGCAACCAATAAAGTTGTATTGATTGTGGGCTTATATCTTGCAAGTACATCAGCCTGCATGCCATTAACCACCATGCGTTTCAACATCCAAGTCTACTAGAAGTAACAGAGGTTCTTTTTATTTATTAAGAAAGTACTAATATATCTCCATATAAAATGCAAAACCACGACCTCATCCCTTGAATGCACATGAGCTTTATGGGTCCCATTTAGTTGCTTGGCATCCCGGTCATGTGTATTTGCAAGTACAGAGACCATGCGGCGAAGTAGGTTTCTTCGAAAGAGGAATATTGCAGAGACCCCTCTCTGATTGAAGTATTTGACTATTTCATCATGGTGCTGCATGAGACCCTGAAGTAGCCATGACAAGAAAGAAAATTTAGGTGGACCCAACAAAAAGAAATCTCAATATCACCATGCAGCAGCACAAGACCAAACTTCTTGTTGGATAATCTAAGCAAGCATAAATAAAAAAGATAAACAAGCATTATGTCCCAAGTTTATACTTTTTCTAGATTTCTGCAAGATAAAATTTAACATGCATACAGGGGGTTCTGTTCTTCATTCTATATGAATTTTATGCAGGGCTTATCCATGTGGAAAGTTCATTCACGACACAGGAAACCAATTTGCGCTGATGAAGTAAACTTGTCCAAATCTTCTTAGGATTACCACCAAAAAACTCAAGAGTTCCAAATGTTAGAATAAAGGTGGGACGTGCTCATAGGGGGACTCGTTGACATTGGGGATGTAAATGAGACAAGCTCGAGCAAGCTAGGCCCTGCTCAACCTTGGCTTGTTTAGTAATCTAGCAAAGCTCACATACATACAGCATTTGAGAACCTAGGGTCTCTCAAGGATTTCATATAGCATAGATATAAAGGTTTGCTAACAAGTGTATGACTTTTATCTCTTTCCGTCTTTAGACAAATGCATGTAGGAGCATCAACATCTTAGTGGAAGCATCAGTTCATCTTATCGATAAAGTGCTCCTGGAAGGGACTTAACTCTAGACAACCTAAAGTGCTAAATCATTTCTCTAGTTAAAGGAAAATAAAGTCAGAGAAAGTTGGTCCAGCCTATTTCCATTGTCCCACTATCATGGTTGCCAGTACTGATCTGCTGACTGGTACACACCACACCAGGTCAATATAGGCACCCAACACTAGGTTGGCAGGCACCCAACGCTAGTTTGGCACAGCATATACTAAGTCATTTTTTATTTTTTATCAAAAAAGACTTTCAAATCTTGTAATATTTTGTTTCAGCCTGGCACTGCATGTACACCAACACAGCACAGTAAGGCAAGCCAAGCAGGCACGCCAGCCATTGGCACCCAACACTGGGTTGGCACAGCATATTAAGTCATTTGTTTAATTTTCTTTTTGACAAAACGTTACTGGTCTAGCCTGCACACCTTGTACTGGTAGCTCTTAAATTCTTACCCATTATGACGACTAGCACAATTTCCCTGCCGAGCTGCCTTTGCAAAACTCTCTCTCTCTCTCTCTCTCTCTCTCTCTCTCTAAAATGGCTAATTTCTCTTCCTCTTCCTAATTTCTTCCCTTCTCTCCTCTATTCCTTTTGTTTTTTTGCAAGATTCACTAAGCACAGAAAATACTACCCATTATCCCAAAGAATCCACACTAGACACAGTAAAAGGAGTTAGCTTGATGCATATAAAACCCATAACAATGTTATAATGCATTATGAACCAGACAAAATAGGGCACCTTTTCTAAAAAAAAAAAGTTCTAGGTGTCAGGACACTCCTCCAGCCAATTCAAACCAACCTGGCCTGATGTCCCTTAGACAAACAAGGCTACCTTACATACATATATATGTGTACATATAAATATTGTATGTATGTATGTATGTATGTACACAACACGGCATTGCTCCAGCAATTCAAACCAACCTAGTCTGAAGTGACCTAATTTTTGTGAGGATGAGTAGTTTCTTGGGCACGAAACACGACCAAAAAATCTCTGTCATCGATGTTATAGATGCTGACTTTGATTGTATTCCATTGAAAGTGGTGGGATGGCAATTGATGGGTGACGTATGCGAGACATCATATGAAGGATAGCAACTATGTGGTGATAGCGTATGACTGGTGACAAAAGCAGTGCATTATGGGTGTCATGGGACTATAGCTGGTCATTGCAGCAGATAGTGGAGGTGATGATGATAGAAAGTGCATGGTCCAGGGAAGGGAATGGAATTTTAAGACAAGGAAGCCACATTCAAATCAAGATAATCAAGTCATATCCAGGTTTCCAAAATTTTATTTTATGGCAGAATCAGAATGTGAGTCTTTCCCATCTGGCCCACTTTGACAAGCTTTCATTCCACAAATAAAAAAAAGTCTAGTTTAAAATACTAGAACTTGTTCAAAGATATTATTTTCCTTTATCTAAGTTCTCATACTAAAAGGTTTTATGAGCTAGCTTTTTCAAAATGACAATTACTAAGAGAAGATTTATTTTCCTTTTTTCTGTCAATCTCTAATTCTTAAAATGTTAGCATAGAGGATCCAATCCCAAAAAAGGAAAAGACCTAATAGAATTGAGGACACCCATTAACACAGAACAATTAAAAAAAATCTGCCACATCAACTTTGAAGATTAGATTTAACATTCTTATCAGAAGATATTCCAAGATAAAGACTTAAAAATTCACTTTTCCCTTTTCTGTTTTTGAAGTGACAAGTATTGTGAAGAACAATGATAAAAAAAATAAGACGAATGGAGGTCACCCTCTCATCATCAGTCGTAAGAAGATACTTAGCATCCAAAAAAAGAGAGAAACAGAGTAGCACAAAAAAGCATTCCTGACAGAATTATAACACTATGACAATTAGATCTTAGGCTCTAAAATAGCTATAAACTAAGTGCTCATAGATATAATCTGCAATTGTTTAGCTTCCTTTGAAAATTCTTTAAATTCTCAATACTCAAACTTCAAACCAGATAAAATATATAAGGACCTCAACCAGTTTTAGTTTCCTTGGGTACAAAGATTACAACATGAGTGGTGAAGCACTAGCTTGACAGCTATTCAGTCAGCCCTCAGTATGTATATAGCTTCTCACATATGTTCCATCCATATATAGCTCCTCAGGTACAGAGATTATTACACCAAGATATTAACCATATATATATAGCTTCTCACATATGTTACGTCCACCAAACAAAATTCCAACAAGTTCAATACAATACATTCACCTTATATATATACTCAAGGTAAACTCCGATAATAACATGTTTAAATTCTCCCTCTGCACTCTCAAACTTTTTCTGCTACATAAGTAATGGAGTAGCCTCAACAAATGGCCTTCCCATCACTAACCAAATTGCTAAAGTTAGGGAAGAATTAGTGTGAAGCTAACCACCTTGATGGAATTCGAAACTGGATGAAGAAAAGGCAAAAGAACTCTGGAAATGGAACAGTATTTAGAAAATTAATTTTCCTCTTCTGGTAAAATTATTTCTTGAGAAAGCCTCATCACTCACTGAAGTCTTATTTAACTATTCAGATACAAATCCATTTTGTGGGATTAGGATGGGGATATCGGTTTGATTTTTATACAGTACTTTAAAGCACTCCAATTTGTGAAAATAAGTTACAAACATATATGGAATTAAAGTAAACCATTTACAGAAACATAATGAATCTCAGAATAGTCAGACGAAACATTTCTTTTGGAAAATGTACAGCAAAATCCCTAGTATTTGCGATGCAATTGTTGAGTATTGAAAACTGAGAATCTGGGTTCAATTTCAGAGGATAAGATAAGCGTTGATTTCAACTCTACTTTTTGCAATTCAGTTAAAAACTGTACAAAAATCAAAAAAGTAACAAATAATGAAACCATTCAGAAAATCATTTTAAAAAGTTATTTTCCAAAAATCTTGTTTTTTGTATTAAAAAAAGCATAAAAACCATATATGTAACAAATTTGGGCCCATTCATTTCAGTTGAAACTCCAAAACCAACCCAAGTGCTGGATTGGACAGGACATTATAATTTTGGTTGTAAGGTTTTAAACACTATGATCTGGAGAAACACATTTTTCAAAAACCATATGAAAGTTTTTACACCTTCAAGCACTAATTAACAAGGTTACAGAGGGAGCTATAGAAATTAAAATTATGGAAGAAACAAATGAAGGCATAATCAAAAACCATAATAGAAGACAAGACTATGAAGTTCTTCTGTGATGCCTTTTGATTCGACAAAAGACTAGGGAGACAGTGACAATAATTTTTTTTAAAAAAGTCAAAATACTTAGAAGCAGCAAACTTTGTAGCTTGTCATCAGCGAAACTTTTTGACTGAGTTAGATGCTGTCCTCGCAGCACTACAGGAGGCAGCAGACCTAAACATATAGGAGCCATTGACTCATAATAATGCTCAAGCCACAGCATAATGGGGACCCCATCTCCAAAGTTGTTCTGTTAGTAGTTCAGTGTAAAGAGATGTCAAACAGATTAAATAGCTTACAAATTCAGATTAGTTAGTGGAACAGCTACAAAACCACAGCCATGAATAAATCATGGAGCAGTGAGGTTCCAAAAGATACTAAATGTGACATGTCACAATTCAGCTAATAAATTTTTATATTATATATTTTAAATGGAATAGCCGCAGTGTTTCTACTCTCCCCCCTTCCCTCAAAGGAAAAAGAACAAATAAAGGGAACAAAAAGATCTCTCAGGTATATGGTTATAAACCTCAACTGATAAATCAACGGACAATAATTCAAAGTTTGATGGCATATCGAAATCAGTTTCATTTTGGCATCTATTCCTTCTATTGGTGATGAATTCCTGGTCAAAGATACCTCAGGCAAGAAAAAAAGTTGGGCTGTTAAACCTATAAGACCAATTGGCATGTAGCAAACTGACCTTGTTGACCATGTAGTTCATGCCTATGCAACAGAAAGCTTTCAAAGTTTTAACAGAGATTGACAAAGAGCAATGAAGGCTAGGTTTATTAAAAGGAATTGCATTCATCTCTAGGTTTACCATAGACATAAACTGAAATAGAATTGTGAGGACCCACGCTAGTGTCTGTTTAGTCTCATATCGACTATGCATTGGGTGGTTTTTGGATACTTATATAGAACCAAGAAATCCTAATAATGCCTTCATGACTAGTTTTTTTGGATGAGGCCCTAGGTTGTTATAAATGATATTAGAAGGGACTTGGTCCATGGCCCATATGGACTAGGAGATCATAGCACGGGCCCATTTTGGCTGACCACAAGCTAATCATGGTATTTGTGATTAGACTTATGGTACTTGTGAATGGATCTAGACCCTTAGCCTGTCAAGTATGGTAGGACATAAATGGAGGAAGTATGTGAGAACATATGCTGATGTGTGTTTCATCCTACATCGACTAAGTATTGTATAGATCTTAGGTACTCATACAAGGCCAAAGAATCCAAATAATAACTTCTAGTTAGCTTTTTTTCACAAGGTCCTAGGTTATTAAAGCAATCCTCACATATATAAATTCATCTAACAAACAAGGTATATATCTATCTATTAAAATACTTTACTTCTCATGACCTAGAACCACAATTCTATCAAAATCATTTGCTAATTTTATATTCTTTAGATTTTCATTTAATAAGTTATTTCGAACATATTATACCAGCTTCTTGCACAATCATTCACATGTTCTATTTTAACTAGTGTTATACCATTCTCTTTGCTTTTTTTCTTTATTCTCGACCCCAATCATGTAAATTTAATGAAGGTATAAAAGCAACATGACTAAATAAAATTCTTCAAAATCTATTTCTATTTCTATTAGCATTCATCATCCAATATATGGATATCACTTCCTAGCATCACCACCTTTCACCAATCTTATATCATCTACACTACTAATCTTGATTTTAAGTTCTAACAAGAAGGGGGGCATCTTGATTGTCTCATTCCATTCATGTGAAAAAACAGGACTGACATAGGGCTGAGACTTCGAAATCTATCCTTGTGGAGAAAGAAAAGATGAAGAAAAGGAAGAAAAAAGGAAAGAAAGAAAGGAAGAAAAGATGAAGAAAAGGAAAAGTGAAAGAAAAGAAGAAAAATGCGGTCAAGATAAGCACCATGATTTTGCACTAACTGTTGTTGATCAATAGAAGGTTGCCAAAAAATCAGTAGCCAAGGATAGGAATGGTTCCTATAACATCCCATATCCTAACACTAGGCTACATAGGTAGGGAACATGCCAAACTAGCTAAAACCTAAAAAAGAACACCTCTTTTGAATAAAACACCAAATCCTCCTCTCCTTTCTATCATCGTCTCTGCCTCCCAAATTACAGAACCACAACGTTAGTTTTTTACTGAAATATTCATTGGAAGGCCATACACCAAAGAACAACCACAGACTACGACACACGTCAGATTCATGACTATGAAATACAAGTTAGAAGAAAATGCCTATATAGGTTCAGGCCAACCCGAGATGTCCTCCCAAAGTTGGACACTACACGCATTCATTTCCGATTTCCTAAACCTTTTTCAACCTTTCACTCTCCTCCTCCATATAGTCATCAGTATTTCCCTAACAAGGAAGTCAAGTTTCCTAATTTCAAGCATCCCATTGTCTTAGACAAGTGCTCCTCTCTCCAAAAAAGAGTATTTCATGATGTTTCTGTAGACGATCAACTATATTGGGATCTTAGTGAGTGAAGCATTATCAAAATTGAGAAAGGTGTTGCATTATTTAGCACAAGTTTGACTGCCTACAAAGAGTTAATATTTTTCTAAGTTACAGTGCTTCAGTCTCAGATCACCATAACTTTAGTCCAGGAATGTGTGTCTCCATGCAAAAAAGAAGATTAAGTTTAAAACTTTCAGGTTTCCTCTTGTTGCATCCAGTCCACCTGGCAAACACCTCAATTAGATCAATTTCCATGATCATCCCAACAAGGGTCCCTAGTATCTGTGAGTTACAACTTTGGCAAACTACTTGACTAGGCCCCTCTCACCATGGAACTTAAAGATGCTGATGCATCTCTAGTTCAATACCTCCACAAGGGAAACAGCAAAACAATAGGGGATTTACTTGTAAAATGCACCACGTATTGTAATGCATACAACCATGATATGAAAAATATTTGATTTTCACAATATTCACTCCCTCTCTATTGTTGAGCAAATCACACTCATTCATTTGCCTGGAATGCAAAATCCTTTAGATCTGTCTACAAACCATTAAGGGTCCATTCTTTAATGGGTAAAAAATTTATCTAAAAATCTATATTTCCTAGATAAATATTTTTCAATCAACATTTAGACAGAAAATAATTTATCCATATTCTTTTATGCATGAGAAAGTGGCTTCAAAATCTATTATCCATATTCTTTTGCATAACTCCTTTCTTGGTAAGTTGCTAAAATTGATCTATATTTTTCATAATGCCCTTTATGCTTTTTAGGTTTGGAGAAAGTGGATGACTGAGTTATTAGGCATTGAATGATGGAGGCATTGAAATTCAGGATGTGGCATTTTAAGAATAAAATTAAATACCTACTTTACTAACTAATGGAAAAATGATTTAGCCACCCCTTAAGTGGATAAGATTTTTCTCCCATTTTATGGGCAAATGCTATCAATGGAAAGTAACTTACTCATCTTGAAAAGCATGAGAACATGGGTAAATTGATCGATGGAAAGTTGACTAACTTTCCCATGATATTTACCCACAACAAAAGGTGCCCTAAAGAAAAAAAAATGACTAAGAGCAAAATAAAAAAAAAAAAGTAAATAAATGCTCACCACATTGGCTAAGATAATTTGCAAAAAGTGAAATCTCTTTTGCATCCTGATTTAGGGTACTATTTAACAAATAAGTACAAAACCATCACTATTGTACAATCAACAAATTACTTCCTTTTTTCCTAACCTCATCCTTGCAACCTTTAGGAATTCTATCTACATCATATTATATTTCCCAATTTTATTAATTGAAAATTTGGCTAGACATATTATCTCCAATTAATAACATTTTTATATTCTCCATGATGCAGCTACAAGTTCTCTTTTTCTTCACATGCAACCATCAGCTACTCATTTTTCCATCCTATATCTTATATATTTTAAAGTTGAATTTTAATAACAACTGTCATTTATATCCTTCTTGTCTAGATACCTTCACTTTGGTGTTATTTCCAAATAACCACTTCCTGAATAAAATTTCAACCTGAACTGGGTCTTTAGTTGGCATTACTCCACACTTTAAAAGAGCACTTTCATGCAATCTGATCCTACGCAGTTATGTCAAAAAGACCTAATCAATTTACAGCAATTCAGAGTACCCAATAACATAAAGGTTCCACTTTTTAAAGGTTCTTAAAAGTCTTAGTTTCTGAGAAGATTATTAGAAGCTCAACCTTCCACACCATAAGATTTTGCAGAGTCATTTTTTTCTGTTTTTCCTACCAAACTCTATTGTTTTGAAGTCTAGTTGGTTTAACATCCAAACAGATTGACTCTTTTCCAAAAAAATAAGGGCACAGTTAGGCTCCAGAAAGTATGAACAAGAAAAAGCATGCAATAAACATATATACTCCTAATGTTCGGAACTAGGAAACAGCTTTCCCATCTTAAAAAACTGAATTCTCAGAGATCAAAAGTTGACACAGATAGTAATATAGATGACTGCAGTACCATAAAATTTTAAACTAGAGAGAGAGAGAGAGAGAGAGAGAGAGAGAGAGAGAGAGAGCAAATTAATTTAGTATAGGTCAGCTCCACAGCTCCAATAGAAGAACTCAGAGTTTGTACAGAAGAAGAATAGTATTTTGTAATCTCATTACATAATAAAGTTCAGCTGAATTCATGTAACATATTCTTAAAGGATTCATAATTTAAGGAAAAAAAAAGAAATATGTGGTTTTACCTGATTAAGCATCCATTTGAAGCCAATAGCAGCTGTGCATTCATTTTTAGAAGCACTACTATACCAGTCCAGATTGTAAACTTTATCTAATGTCCGCACGATAGATGAAATATTACTACGTCTTTCTTTGACAGAGAATATCTCACCATTAGAGCTAACATTAACATGGCTATTCAACAAGGTCTCAAACCACCCACTTCCAGACCTCTGCATTGACAAAATCGCAAAGAACCGAACTGCTGTGCATGCACACTCATTCCTGTTGGATACACCAAAAAATTGTAAAACATGATTTTGACCGAAGATAATCAATCAATGGCCAACAAACCATCATTACCTCCTATAAGTAGTGGGTTCTGGATAGTGCACATAAGGAACCTCGGATTGTGGAATGCCAGGATGAGGGCAGGGTTGTGGTTCTTTAAATCTCACCTTAATTACATTGGAGGTTTCTGGGATCCCCTTTTGTCTTAAACATAGTATGCATATATAAACGCCACTGATCATTACCAAGGCCAACACAGCCATCCACAATACCAGAGGATATTTCTTGGAAGGCTTTATGATGAGACTATCCTGCATAAGAAGGGTTGGCAGAAAACCAACCATGTAAGCTCTGCAACTATTTTAGAAAGATGTGATACCTGAATGCAAAATGATTCAATTGACGCAACTAAATTATGAGACAAGAATTTCCTAAAAGGATCTTTGTGCATCAGAAATCAGAAAGAAATCATGAGCTAAAAGGCTAATAGACACAAAAGATGATTCAAAATAATGCATTAATTTAAAAGGGTGATATTTAATGGGAACAAAACCATGGAAAAACAGAGTTATCAAAGACATTCAATCTTAGAATAAAAAATCGACCAATCCAAAGCTCTCTCAGATTAAAGAAAACGAGCAAATTTTAAAGGAAAAAAAAAGAAAAATCTCATATGGTACAAACCAAAGAACACCCAGATCAAAACACAAAGCTTTAACCTAAAAAACGTAAACAATTTTTTTAAGCACGAGACAGATAACAATCTCACCAACAAAACATAAAAAGGACGCATCTTTTTCACGGAATCAAACAAAAAAGCCCCAAAAGATGCCAACTTTCTGATCAAAATGAAATTTTGTAAAACACGGGCTAAAAAAAAAAACAGGTTAATCTTATATAACCAAGAAATCAAAAAGAAAAAAAAAATGCAAGAATTACCTTATTGAAATAATAGCAGTCCTCCATCATCCTCTCCTTCCTCTCTTTCCGTTTCTTGAATCTTTAAGGGTAAAGGGCATGAAAGAAAAGCTTCCCCTTCCTATGTTCTTTTTATCCTCTTTTCTTCCCCTATTCTTCTTCTCATCACCTCCCTTTAGGTTCCATCTTTCCCCGCTTCTCTTCCCCTTAGAAAATCAAAGCCCGAACTTGCATTGGGTTCGACGCTCATCGAAGCCCTCCCCTCGTTCCACCCTCCCCCTCTACAAGGGTTTGCTTTCTTTCTTCCTTCCTTTCTCTATCCCTCTCTGCCCCCTTCTATTCCCTTTGTCGAGCTATAAAAGAGGCTCCCTTTTCTTCCCCTCCCTTCTTTCCTCTTCGGTGGCTTTGAACACGGCGCTTGGAGAGTGTTGCACCTATGTTTGTTGGGTGAGAACGCCGAGGACGAAGGGCGAGAGAGAGAAAGGAGGAAAGATTAAAAGTGCGAAAAAGAAGAGTGCTTTATTTGTTTTGTTTAATTAATTGTAGACGTATTGGATAAACTATTTTTAGACATACCTACCGTGAGATCAATACTGTCGGAATTGGATGGCCACCTTTACAGCAGGGCACTTTGGGGAGGTTTTATTGACCAACGCGGTGTTGATTTCTGTATCTTCCCTGGATTCTTTTTTTATTTTTTTCTTGACTCTTTCGATTATATCCACAAAAGATTTACACGAATGCTTCATCTCATCTAAGAGAAGTAATTAAAAAAAAAGTATCGACGGCCATCCTGCCATCTTTGTACAACGTGACCAAGCAACGGCTAGATTTACCTCATGTACTAGTACATCAACTCTAATATTAGTTTCTTAGATAGGACATCACATCATGCCATGATACACCGTATAAAGATCTGGTATCTTATTTTTGATCTTTTAATATATTCCTCCTTTAGATTTGGAGCGCGTTATCTTTGGTTTATGCATTTCAAGCAAAAATCTTAGGTTGTTGATCCATGGTTGGTGTTACTCCATTGAAAAGCATCATGTCTTAGATGCCCGCGCCCCCCACCACCCCCCGCTCCAAAAGTTAATTACTTTCATGCATCTTACAAACAAGATGAGGCAGGGGTAGGATATATCATCAAGGACTTTAGTGGATACACCATGCAAGTTGGACCTAGAAGAATCCATGCTAATTTAGTACCAGAAATAGAGTTGGGAGCTACTTAGGAAGCAATGTTAGGGTCAGCAAATATCTGCAACACGTCTGTCTTGAAGGTGACCATTGGACCGTTGTTCACTGGATACATTATCATATGAAACGGAAAACAAAGAAAATATCTTTGCATCCTCCACCATCTGATATATTGCATTGTGCTAAGTCCGTGTTATCTTTTTCTGCATCCTATATCTACAGAAGCAAACCAGCCGGCGCATCAGCTTCCAAATCTTCAAGAGGATTGTGTTTTCAATATATCATCCATTCATCTTGCTACCAAGAACATGGCAATGGCGGATGCAATGGAAGTATCCTTTTTTAGATTTTTATTTTTAGCATCTTCTGTGCAATTTTATTCTTTTTGTTTCTTCAACTATCGTTTTTGTCTTTTGGGGGTCTTATGAATCCATATATATTACAGCGAAAAAAAAAAAAGGCACCATGTCTCTTGGTGTATGTGTGTGTACATACGTACGTATATGTATGTATATGTATGTATGTGGGGGGGAGGGGGTGGTTCTGGATCAAGTTGCATCAAGTATAACTTTTTCAATTAGACAATGAGAGTTTCATATCAACAATCCGAGCATTGGATATGAATTGTTATCTCTAAATTATTTATAAATTAAAAATCATATAATTTAGAGACCTTCTGCATCAAGTTGTTAAAAAATAAATAATTTAAATAATATAATTTTTGATCATTTAATGATGCATGAGTTAAAAATTTTTAAATTATATAATTTTCTGTATATAAGTAATTTGGAGCTAATAGATTATATCCAACAACTGAGATTATTGACGTAGGATTTTTATTATTTAATTAAAAATTTAACTTTATCAAAGTTACAGCAAGTATAACTTGAGCTTAAGTCATAGAAATATATATATATATATATATATATATATATATATATATATATATATATATATATATATATATATATACACAAACACACACTTTTATACACATGATTTATATATGTGTGTGTACATATATATATATATATATATATATATATATATATATATATATATATATATATATATATATATATATATTTAAAAGAGAAGGGTATGATACATCACATGAGTCCCACAATCCTAATGTCATGCTGCTCCTATTCGATTCATGACTCATAAGTGAATCTACTCAAAAGCCAACAATAACATTTAAAGAGATATATAAATCATGTGATATACAATGAATATAAATGCTATGCTGTGTCCTACCTTAATATAGATCCTTTGCTTGCTTGAAAATATGGTTTGGCAACTGGCAAGAGAATGTGGTCACAGAGTATGTTGAAATGTTAATGCTCATATATTTTCATTGTCATTTTCTTTTGTCACAACATGGTGATCATTCTTTCCCATGCTACTAACACTTTTTTTTTATTTTTATAATTTTGTTTGAGAAATTATTCTCTTGGAGATAAGGTCAACCACTCAACTCCTTAAGGGTAGAGCACCTATATGCGTTAATGACTTTCCGCAGCCTCATTCGCATCACACTTAACAAAAGTGTTTGTCATAGCATCCAAGGGTCCTATTTGGCTTGGATTTTTGTCTACCTATCACGCCCCCAAATCTGGATTTAAATATCGAGAGCGTAAGTAGTTGCCGCACATTTATAGAGAACCATCCTTATAGGCATACAAGGCATCACCTGTCAATGAATCAGTATAACCTGCAGTTTATATCATTCATATATAAAAAGTAGTAAATATCAAAATACTCAACTATTAGTCCATATGCTCATATATATTTAACTACACCACCAAACATGCTAGCTTAGGATTTTTCATTCGAACTTTTACAATTCAAAGCTTTTAATGGATAGATTAGTTATACAATTCAAAAAATCACCATAATATATATATAGTTAAATAAATCAATTTTTTTAACTACAAAAATGGCCTGGGATCTTACTAACCCCAAGATGCCATTCTAACTAACCTTTGAACCCCAGATTTGGAACAACAAAGGAAAATTATAAGCATTCTAGCTTAATAAGTAACAAATACATATATCAAACTCATTTAACTTATGTTAATATGCAACTCAAATGCATTATATAATATGATCTCAATCAGACCATGTATCAAAGTGATGCAATGAGTGATATTAGAAATGCAATTTTATGCCCATTTTTTTAGAACATAAAAATCAGTAAATAGTATAAAAGTCCATCATAAGATATGAATATCTCTATAATAATTGGTATCATTTTAACCGAATATAATGATTCCTATTTGGTTCAAGTTAATCATGATAACATGTCAGGAGTACTTATAATAATTGGTATCGTATCAAAAGATAACATAAAGATCCATTTAATTCGGATCAAGTATAGAATGTGGATGTTATTTATAATGACTAATGACGTATCAAAAGGTGATCTAAATGTTCATTTAATTTTAGTTAATCATAAAATGTAAATGTTATTTACAATAATTTATACCATATCCAGAGATGATATAATTATCTATTTAATTTTGATTAATTATAAAATATAACTGTTACTTATCTCAAGATACCAATAGCCAAATAATTAACCACTCTACTATGATTTCTCAAAATCTGATAATCTACAACCTCGACTAAGTTAACCAGCCATAACAATATTTTAAACTACTTTCTAACAATATTCTCAACCTTCTTAAGGCTTCTAATTCTTAAAATTTTACTATTTTGAGAAAAAAAAAGAAGATAAAGAGAGGATGCTACAACCTCTCCTTCAATCTTTTCCTCTCACAATAATTTTTTTTACTAATTATTTATCCTATCTAGAATCATCTAGAAATTCTCAAACTTTACCCTCAAGTTGATTCATAAGTCAGCACTTTTCGATTAAAATTTTATATTAAATTACTTAATCAATATAGAATTAACATTCTCGGATTAATCCTGAGCATAGTTAATCTGCCCCCAAAACAAAGCATCCATTTTTTTCAAATTTTCTTGTTACAATACTTTTTAATTTCTATTTTTTTACCCCATTACTCATTCTATCAACTATTAACTAACTAACACATACAGAAATCCACTGCATGCCATAGTTCTACTATTTAATACTTGATTTCTAATAGAAATTAACTACATACTAAGAATTCTAATATTTACACATTAATCTTTAAGTAAAAACAGGCCAAATAATAGAAAATAAGTAATTAATATTCTTACCTGCTTAAGAGCTCATCCATGGCAATGGCCACAACCTACGGACAAAAAAGAAGAAGAGAAGGGATGGAAAAGAAGAGGGAAGGAGAGAGAAAGAGAGAGAGTGTGAGTGAATGAGAGAGATTGCCCTTCCTTTCTTTCCTTTTTTTTTTTTTTTTTTTTTTTTTTTTTTTTTTTTGGTATTTTTTTTTCTTCTCTTTTTTTTTCTTTTTTCCCACCCACTCACACACACGCGCGCGGAAAGAGGGAGGAAGAGATAGAGGGTCTCTCCTCTATATCTTCCATTTTTTCCTTCTTTCCCTTATTTTTTTCCTTTTTGACAAGAGAAGAGAACCAGGCGTAAGAGAGGAAGAGAAGAAGAAAAGAAGAAGAGGAGGAGGAGGAGGAAGGGCAAGGAACTGTCATCGGCACCCTGATGCAATAGTTTCCTGATGCATTTGTGTTGATGGGTAATGGTCCACGAATCTGATACGAAGGAATAGATCATTATAGAGGCTCCAAAAGGAATGATGAACTGCAAAGGCCGTACCAAGACAAATATCGGAAAAAGAAGAAAAATGAGAAGAAGGAGAAGCGAAAGTTGACAACAACCCAAGCTTTGACAGCAGAAAACTACATGCCAAGGAGGCCGCACGCGTAGGGGAGCAAATATTACTCACGGAAATGGGGGACGCTGGGATCCAAGAATTGAATAAAGTGGTGTTTATTTTCTAATGGACATCCGAGATCTACAGGCGAGGTGGCGCATACCCAACTCCACTTCATGTCACACGATAACTGGGACCCAATGACTTGGATCTACGTGCTATTAATCAAATCTATAAATGATAACCTTAATGGGGAATCATCCTCATTTTTCCCTCAAGAACATGTAAGCAACTTGAATACGCTGGTTCCTACCTATTCTATGCCCACATGTTTTCAAATAAACTAGAAAAGCCTCTGCTGGGGATTGTGTCGAAAAAACTATGCAAGATATGTTACATAACTGCCAAACTGTAATTCTTTGGGGCATTGAAAGAGAGCATTGGCCACTGATTCCTCCACATGTGAGCAACAATCATAAGCAGAAGAAATATTCAAACCCCTTCCAACCAGTGCTCATTAGAATCCAATCCTACGCAAGCTTCTATGCACTATCCTTCTCGTTTCTTGAGAAATACACATGAATCCTTTGATAAGTGAAGGGCTGAGTTGTAGAGATTTTATGATAGGAAAGATGTGGGAGCCTAAGAAAATTAAGTATACACCAGAGGTGATGCAGATGTATCTAATGTATGCATGACAAGAGGCCTAATTTTCTTATTAATGAAAGATCGCTTGGCTTCTTAGAGATGATGGAGGATGGGTTGTGGCCTCAACCATAAGTAAGGGTGGCAATTTATGACCCAAGCCATCACCTTGACTAACAAGCGATCCATTTTAAACAGGATCGTATTTGACCCAAATGGATTTGGGTCATAGATGTATCAAATTGTTTAAACCTATTTATTAAATGGGATGGGTATAGGTTTAGATCATTGACTCATTTAATGGAACGGATTATAACTCGATCCATTTAACCTATTTAAGACTTATTTAAAATCTATTTAATTTATTTTCGACATATTTAATCTGACTCATTTAACTTATTTAATCCATTTAATCTGACTTTACCTATTGAATAAATAGGTCATGTGGTCAATTCGGATTACCTATTCAATAAATAAGTTAGATCTAGATCTAAATTTTTGACTCATTTAATAAATAGGTTAGGTTTGAGTCGATAAATTTTTGACCTGATTTGCATCCTTCTTGATTAGAATTCAACTCGATCCGATCAAATTACCTTCAATCATAAGCACCCGTACTATCTTAACAAGGTAGCTATGTGAATGTAGTATAAAAAGGTGAACAGACTCAATATGAATTAGTTTGACCACTATAAGTAAGGCTGGATAAGATTTAGAAGAGAGATATACCATATCAAAAAGCTAAGTCGCAAATCAAACTTTTGGAGGTTATAACTTAGTCATAGATGGCTGATTGATGTATTTTTTTTGAAATTGAATAACTTTTGGAAATCTACCACATGATCCCCTTCCTAAAAGGGTTGTGTCTCTAGCAATCAGATTCAAATTTTATCATTTGAATCTTTAATGGATTAGTCAAACCAAAAGTCTTCTTTATAGAAAAGATTTTGGCTGGACATATATCTTAAATTAAAAAAAATCTAGTAGAGTAATAGAAGATAAAGTTGATATAGAAATTTATTTTTATTAGCCATGTCTATTTTAGAAAAATAAGTTCTATTCAAATTAGGAAAAGAATACGATCTAACTTGCTTAAGGACGCACCACACTATTAATAAATAGAGGATATATATCTTTATTTTCTGATCATTGAGATTGGAATTGAGCTCGGGTTGGCATGACTTCGAATCGGACCTCAGGCTAGGCCCGCATAACTTTGGAATGAATTTGGACTAAGATATAGAGTCCGTTTGATTTTCGGGCTAGGCTCACGTGTACCATTAGTTTGGCCCAAGCTTGAGCCCATTTGCAGCACAAATAAAAGCCCGATTATGACCCAGACCCAACCCGGCCCGTTGACTTCCTAAATTGGTTTCTCATCTGGCTGGGAGTCTGGGATTGGTCCAAGTTGAACCAACATGAATCGCGGTGAAGCCCTAATCGAATTGCTTAATCTCCTTGGCCCCTCCGCTCTGCTTCACTTGTCGAATTGTTTGGGAGAGGACTCAAGGGCCTGAGATGACGGTGCCATTGCTGCTACAGTTTGATCCGCGATCTTCTTCGACGGGAGTGGCTGATCAGTACCGCCATCGTCCGTCCTTCCCTCATCTTCAAGAAGTTCCAAGCCATCATCGGACAAAAGATCGGGATCACCCCTCTCCCCACCTAGTCCACCGGAAGAAGGCCCGCGTCTCGCCGGTGGTCTGCTACGATATACAATTGATGACTTTTCTGACTTCATTGTCTTGTGAGCACGACTACTTCAGCCTTGTCGTTCTCCAGTCACTCACATCACGTGAGAAGGGATGCTGCCCAAGCTGACAAAGAGGCGAACATCTGTGAACAAACTTGACCTCATTAGAGCTTGGGATCTATTTCCCGATCTCCTCACCGCCAGATCAAGTTCATGATATTACTCCTGGGCTTCTTCACTGCCAATCACGGTCATCGTCACTGTTGGAGACTCTGTAGGCCCGGGCGAAGTCGTCGATCAGAGAGGGGGCAGAGGCTAGGGAATGGGATGATCATAGCCCTCGGGAGGGAGATGGCAGATGGGTTAGGATCAGGGCCTCAAAGGTTTTTTTTTTTTTTTCTTTTTTTAAAAAATTTCAAGAGATAGAAGATAGTCGGCGCAATGAGAACCTAATTGGCAGTTGGGTTTGTGCCGGCCTGGGTTGTACTTAGATTTGTGTTTTTCAAACATTTTTAAATTTAAATTTAATTAAAAATTAAAAAAAAAATTAGTTGGACGCGGATAGATGTGCGGCCCAATCCAATCAGTTTATTTCCAATCTTAATAATCATCAATGAAAAAAAAAATAATTTAAATTTTATTTTTTTAATATTTTTATTTTTTTAATTTTTTTTGATATATTCAAATTGAACGGGTTGAGTTGAGAGAATTCCTTCTTTCCTTGATAAGATTATGATGCATATAAAATTTATGGACAAAGACAAAAAG
Source organism: Elaeis guineensis (assembly GCF_000442705.2). NCBI lineage: Eukaryota > Viridiplantae > Streptophyta > Magnoliopsida > Arecales > Arecaceae > Elaeis > Elaeis guineensis. The sequence goes on along the minus strand of NC_025998.2, from coordinate 24,081,859 downwards.
GTGGAGTAATTTATAATTAATTAATAGCTTCACCTAATTAAGCTCATATAATTCCTAATAACAGCCGGCAAAAATATATTTCTTTTTTCATGGAGCAGCAAGCAAAATTACGAAGGATCTTACTTAAGTAGTTTTTAAGCAAAATCTTATTTTAGTTTTTTTTTTTTTTTTGATAAGAATATTTTAGTACTTTTCATTGGCAGCCCTTTCCAATAATTGTAATTCCATTGGAATAACTTCCACCCCATTGCTTTCCATCGAAAGAACTGGGTCATAATCAGTAAGCTCACGAAACGTGTGCGGGCATTTATTGCTACCTTTCGAGTTAAGTTTTTTTTTTTTTTCATTTTTTTCGAAAGAAAATTTAAATTCCTTTTGAGAAAGTAGAACCAGAGAATCAGATAACAACTGGTGTGGAAAACTAACCATTTCTACTGGATTTTTGCAGTTCGAAAAGATTTAGCATTGTCGACAAACGGCTGCTTGTAAATGTTCCATAACTCCACCATTCAGCTCTAGGATTTTATAAACAAAATAGAATTTTTAAACCAAATAAACATAATAGAAGAAAGCACATGGCATATCGAGATTGCTGGATCCTTTAATATTGTAATGAAAATCACCATCCGATCAAATATTTTATATCATATAATCAACCTAATACAGTCTTTTTGAGGAAAATAGTGGAAAAAACCTTTATATATACATATATATATATATATATATATATATATATATATATATATATATATATATATATATATATATTATGTGCGTGACGGGGGTGTGTGTGTGTGTGTGTGTGTGGGAGGGAGGCTTTTGCCGCCTCACCAGGATAGAGAGGCAAAGAAGGATAATTACAGAGAGGAACCAAACGCACCAGGGGTGAGGTACATGGTTATCTAAGACCAAAAAAAACTTGCATCCTTTACCTCTATTTTAAAGATTGTTTGATTGAAAAAAATGAAGATCTAAAATCGAAATCAGAATGAATGACTCTCATTCCAACCATTTGATTAGAAGGAGTTTTATTTCAATTTTGAAGTGGAATAAAAATGGATCAATTTATATAGAACTCAATCCCTACTCTCCTCTATGGATTCAATTTTTCATTTCAATTCTGATTTCGATCATGAACTAAATACTTTGAGAAATTTGGCCATTCCAGTTTCGATTTCAAACCATTCCAATTTTTATTCCTATTTTGATTTTGGTTACAAACTAAACACCCCTTTAAGATACATTTTTGTGTCCAAAATCGAAACAGCATGTTCTCCAATGTATTTTCTTTGCAATCGGAGTTAGAATAGAAATTGAATTCTATAAAAGCCAAAGAAATGAATTTTGGGAGATTTGGATAAATCTTAAGGGGCGTTTGATTCGTAACCAGAATCAAAATGAGAATGAAAATCGAAATGATTTGAAATCGAAATCGGAATGATCAAATCCCTCAAAGCATTTAGTTCGTGACTAGAATCAAAATCGAAATTAAAATGAAAAATTGAATCCATAAAGGAGAGTAGGGATTGAATTCTATATAGATTGATCCATTCCCATTCCATCATGAAATCGGAATGAAACTTCTCCCAACCAAACGGTTGGAATGAAAATCACAATTCCGATTCCGGACCCCACTCCTTCCAACCAAACACCCTCTTATTTCTCCAAAAATATGACTCTCTCCAAACAAACAGTTAGATTAAAAATTATTCATTTTCATTCCCATTTCAGAATTCAACTTCCTCCGACCAAATATGATCTTAATGTAATACATTCAATCATCCTTTCAATAGCAAAATTTTTTGCAGCGGATATATAGAGGAAGAGACATGTCTTCTGAACTGTCACATAAGTGAGTGAGAGACTGGGGGTAATCTTTCTTAGCCAAAAGCTACCTAGTTCCACACCAGCATTGACCTTCAGCTAATGATAGGCCAATCCTCTAACGACCTGCTAACATTGTCATCGTGATTTCATTAACAGTGCAACTTGAAGCGGCATCTATTGCACTTCTCTCACTACAATAACCAGGCTGGTTTGGTGATGGTAGCATTGTGCTTGCACTACCCAACATCAAAATTACAGTTGACATATGTGGTCTGTCCTCTGCTCTATCCTGAACACATAGTAGGCCCACCTGTATGCACCTGAGTACGTCATTAATGGAATAAGAGCAACCCATTGACTTATCTAGCAGTTCCAAGCTGTTGCCTTCCTTCCATAGTTTCCATGCCTGAAAGTGTTTCAATCAATATTTGAGAAGACACTAACAAGTAGATGGAAGAGACTTTGATAAAACATGAATCCTATCATTTTTCTTACATGACTAAGGAGGCTTAGGTTGGGCTCGGTAGCATAAATTCCTCTGTTCTTCTTGCCACTTATGATTTCAAGGACCAAGACACCGAAACTAAAGACATCTGACTTCACTGAGAACACACCATCCATGGCATATTCTGGAGACATATACCCACTGCATGACATCACCGCAATTATTAGAAGGAACTTTTTAAAGAAAGTTTAGGATGAAAAGTTTTCAGAGTCCAAATATACACAACAAAAATATTTATGAAAATTGATGCTTACTATGTTCCAACAACTCTCTTGGTATATGCATCAATCTGATCTCCTCCAAATATTCTTGCTACGCCGAAGTCTGAGATTTTGGGGTTCATGTCTTTATCTAGAAGAATGTTGCTAGCTTTGAGGTCCCTGTGGATGATTCTTAACCTAGAATCCTGATGAAGATAAAGAAGTCCACGGGCGATCCCCAAAATGATATTGAAGCGTTTTTGCCAAGTCAGGAGTGCGCATTTAGTTTTGTCTGCTGAATAATCAAGCAACTGAACCATTAAAATTTTGAAAAAGCATTAAATTTTGCCTTTCGAGTAGCAAAATTTCATTAGATGAATGAAATTATTTTTTATCACAATTCTATAATCTAGCTTCCATGAATATCTAAATTTAAATCACCAAAGTAGGAAAGCTGTAGACTATATGTTTTGTAATTTATAATAGTATATCAACATTGTTAATGCTTATATAAATCCTTAAATCTAATCGAAGTTCAAAATAGGTAATAATGACGAACCGAAGATAATGGTGTCCAGACTTCTATTATGCATGTATTCGTAGATTAACATCCTGTCTTCTCCTTGCATGCAGCAACCAAGCAGTCTAACAAGATTTATGTGCTGAAGTTTGGCGATCAACATAACCTCATTCTTGAACTCATCTATGCCTTGGAGTGAATACCTTGACGACCTCTTCACAGCTATGCCCTGCCCATCTTCAAGTTCACCCTGGTCCATCACCACCAGCATTCATGGAGTCATCATCCAAGAGCATGTCAACTTCTTTAAGCAGACAAATAAAAGAAAAAATATGATGAAAACAGTGATATTCACTGTGGGTACAAACTTAGCCTCATATAGAAATAGATTAAATGCAGTCATCAGGAATTTTCACCATATATGATAACCAAATCAAACAAATAATTCAATGAGATGCCTACATTACCTTGTAAACAGTGCCAAAGCCACCCTCACCAAGCTTATTGGCGATAGAGAAGTTGTCTGTGGCAATCACTATGGTGCTTAGTTCAAATAGGGGGAGTTCCAGTTCTTTCCCTCTATTACGTTCATCTTGTGGGTAGACGTCTTGAGTAGAACCTAATGTGTTAAGAGACAAATCAAATGACAACTGCCTTCGCCCACTAAACTTAATACCTGGTTTAGAAGAATTCATTGAAGTGATGAGTAATGGATTTAGGAAATAGCAACTCCATGTTCCATTATTTTCTGAGAAAAAACTGTAATAAACTCACTATGACTTTTGAACTTCTTATGCCAGATGTAACAACCACTTGACACCAATAACAGCAGCCCAGATGCTATACATATGACGAAAATAACTATCTCTTGTTTCTTCTTGTTTGGGTCGCCTCCAGTTGAGCCTGTGCCTGCATTACTTTAATGGAATCATGAGACAATTTTTGACTCAGTTTAATCTTTACAATGGTGGAATGTCAAACTTACAATTTTGTTATAGTATTTAACTAGATGATTGGTGTATAATAAATAGATACAGCTTAAGAAATAAAGGCTTGATACTTAGTTTTATCATCTTAGGAAAGACCAAAATTCAACTGCCTTCAGATGTGGGAACAATTAATGAATTCAAATTAGGATGCAATCATCATTTGTGGGTAGAGAAGTTTTATGTAGGATTTCTCTCAAATTGAAAATATTTAGGAAGGCCTTTTAGTTGTCAATTGGAATTGGAAAGGAGATCATCTTTTAGTTTATGTGCGCCAGTCAATTATCTCTGCTCTACCGCTTTGTAATATCTCATTGAAATCTTCCCTTTCCATATCAACCAGTCTGCATCAAGAAAATAGAGACATAAGCTAAAGACAAAATGGTCCACCCAGAGATGAGGTCAAAGTTCTACGGCCATGGCCAACTTTTCTAAACATGAAGTCTGAAGTTATCTTTTCTTTTTCTTTCTTATCAGTCTGGAGTTCCCATACAGGACAATTAAAGAGTATACATTTAGTTCTGAAGACGAATTAACAAATTCATTCATGGACAAGAGAATAAAGCATGGAAAAAGATATCTAATTGATTAGACATTAGTGTCCAATTTCAAGCTTCCTCTACAAGACTCTAATATCTAAATCAAACAGAATAACCACATTTATTGTCTAGGAAAGAGATAGTAGAATCAAAAAGGAATAACCATGTTTAAATTGCACACAACCATCATAAAACCTTATTATTGAGACAACAAAATCCATATAACCTAGAGTTAACATCTTCAGCAACAGACTCTAATTGACATGTATCCTGAGGCAAGATTCAACATGTATTTATTTTTGATAGATTATTCAACATGTATTTAGTAACAAGCTAAAGCAAGTCCAAGAACATCTAAGGACTTACTCAGTTCAGATGCTGCAAGGCGAACGTAGAGATCCTGCCCACCATCAACAAATTGCTTAATATCTATCAGATCACTTTTCCAAATAATACAAGCACCTCCTCCACTGATATTAGCAGGTGCGTAAGCCACACATGAACAATTATTCAAGCAGCTTTCTCGACACTGCTCAAGGCTCATGCGCTCGTTCACGGTGGAGTTTGAGGTGTCTGGCAACTTGACATGAGTCAATCTTACAAACCCATCTCCTTGGCAATCCAAGCTTGTCTTCCGCACACACCCATCATGTCCATCTCTGAGATTCCAGTCTTGTGGTGACTTGGGACTGAATCCATAAAGACAGTTGCAGATTGGCGAGTCGTTCGAGTTACAAATGCCATAAGGACCACACACAGCATAATAATCGCATTGGTCTTTTGGTATTGACCAATACAGGCTCCATCCTACCATGGAATTAAACCAAACATATCGTTGAATCATTGATTGGTTCAGCATAAACCTTGAAATGATCGAGCTGTCTACAACTTTATACGTGTAATATATTGCATGTGGATTAATGAAAAATTCAAAGGTGAAGTAGTTGTCAGAATTCATCTCAGGCTCACCATCGAATTGAATCCCATCCCAAGGGCCACTTCGATACTCTTTTGTTGATTGCTTCCATATGAAGAATTCTGGTGATCCATGAGGATCGAGCTTGAATGAGTAGTCCCCTGGTGAAGGGTCATCGGTGCTCTTCCATGTGGTAAGATATAGGTCAAGGCCAGTGGTAAAATTCAATCCAAGTTTCATTCCTGGAAGCAACGTATCACATGGGTGGTCGAAACTCTGCCACAACAAGCTACATGAATCATTGTTACCTTCTTTCAGAACAAAATTCCCGGTATCTAAGAGCTGTGCCACTGGACTGCTTGATAATGATGAGCTCGTCGACCAGAAAACCTTGGCTGCCTGATTGGAGAGGATGAGATTTCCATCACTGCTGATGTTCAGACTTCCAGTATTGTCAGTAAGTGGAGCTTCTCTATTGGCAACCCAAACAACTGTCTGAGTTGAGATATTCTTGTACCAAATGCCCAAGTATCTATTCTTCAAATTGCCCGGGCTGAAGAAGCCTAATTCAAAGTTCCCACCTGCTGAAACCAAAGTTTTGCCATCGCTGAGTGGTGTGTTTGGAGTGATGGTGTCTCCTGCAATGGAGGGAGACAAGAGGCTACAGAGCAAAACAAGAGAAAGTGGCCAAGGCTTCATGGCTTTCACTTGCTTGTCTTAGTGGATTTGGTATTCCTAGTGGCATGGTTTTATATTTACCAAAACCACTTTCTGCAGGCCAATTTGGACTTGACTTCCAGTGGGCATCTGGAAGTGCTGCTTTCTTCCTGCTGCGGTCTAAAGACACTGATGGGTTGAAAATTCTAGAAATTACTACCTGTCGTATCTTGTAGCTTTCTTCCTTCCTTTCTTGAATCTTTTTTTTTTTTAATTTAAATTTTAGAATTCAGCGAACTTCTTGATCTGATGTTGAATTTTTTAGGTGGAGTAAATACTTTGTCTGGATGGTGATTGGTGATGCAGAAGAATTGCAGCAAGCAATTTATGTTTCTTGACCTCAAGAAAGACACTTCTTTATTTTTATTTTTATTTTTTGTGGGGGGGGGGGGGGGTGGTGGTGTGGAGTGATGGAGACTAATCGGTGTAGTCCTTATTAGTCATCAATTTTATTCAGAAATACAGTAGGAGAAGAATGTACAGTCAGCATAAGTTACACCATATAAGAAAAGAAGATAATAGAGGAATATACAAGCTTAAAGGAAATGGAAACGGCTGCTTCTAAGAGATTCCAAGGAAAAAGCAGTCCTTCATGGTTGTAGGCAGAAGGAGACTCAGAAGAAAAGCATCTTAGTGCATCAGAATGCAGAAAGAAAGGGATCCCATAGATGATCACAATGCTGCAAAAACCTCCATCATAGTCTCAAGCCGAGAGATGATCGAGGGAAACAAAATAAAAATCCAAAAGTGATGAGAACTAAGAAGCCCCCTGATCATCACAGCCTAATAGAAGGGCAGCAATTGAAAAAGCAGTTGTCTGTGCTAATGGAGCAAAACAGAATCACAGTCTCTCTCTCTCTTCAAATGAACAGCAGCCTAGATGATCTATCGAAATTAGCAGTGAAAGAAGTGACTTTGTCATAGCCAAGAGAAGAAAAGCATCAGGATAAATAATTCAAGGATCCACCAGATCATAGAAAGGAATGCTGAGAATCTTTCCAGCTAGTTTGGCAAAGGCCGGGAGAACCTTTTCACGGCAGAGAATTGACCGGTCACGAAAAAGATTAATCCCTTTCCAAGCCACCGAACCCAAGGAACAAGATTTTTTGAGGAAGATTCTGGCCTTTCACACAGTCCAACAGCTCCAATGGATGGCTGCTAACACCATCAAAACAGCAGGTTGCAAGTTTGCTGGAAAATTTCTGTTGCACCAAGATGCTGATGCATCTCTAGTTCAATACCTCTCCAAGGGAAATGGCAAAACAGGGGATTCACTTGTAAAATGCACAAAGTATTGTAATATGAATGCAACCATGATATAAATGTATCTGATTTTCTCAATATTCACCCCAACCCTATTTTGAGCAAATCACACGCCTTCATCATTCTGGAATGCAAAATCCTTTAGATCTGTCTACCAACCACTAAAGTAAAAAAATGGCTAAGAGAAACCATCATTACCTACTATAAGTAGTGGGTTCTGGATAGTGCACATAAGGAACCTTGGATTGTGGAATGCCAGGATGAGGACAGGGTTGTGGTTCTTTAAATCTGGCCTTAATTACATGGGATGTTGTGGGGATCCCCTTTTGTTTTAAACAGTGTGCATATATAAACGCCGCTGATCATTACCAAGACCAACACAGCCATGCACAATACTAGAGGATATTTCTTGGAAGGCTTCATGATGAGGCTATCCTACATAAGAATGGTTGGCAGAAAACCAGCCATGTAAGATGCTGTGGGAGATTCCTAACCCCGATCAGAGTGGCTGAAGACGGCCAGAAATGGTCAGAGCGGCGAAACCTGCAAAACAAGTCCCGGTTGGAGCTGGCTCCGATGAGGACCCTCCGATAGCCAAGTCAGAAAAATGCAACAGACGAGAAGGAGAACGACAGGATTCCCGGGTGCGGATATGCTTATCTGGAGGATCCCTTTTTTACCTCTATTTATAAGGTGGTGGGAGTCATAAGAGGAAAAATGATAGGAGACTATTCCGGCTTCTCCATCCAACCACTCGTTTGGATTCGTGAAATACAAGGGTTGCTGTGGCGTGTTATTCACCATGGAATTTGAGTGATTTATCCAGACGTGGTGCAGATAATAATTTCTCTCGGTTTAGACTTTGGTGGCGGACGTCATCTTATCTAATGTGCAGTCGGCAACTCTCTGGGGTGGCTTGATTTGACAAGGCCTTATTTGATGCGCAGCCAGCCGTTGGTGTGGTATTGCCCCACGTGAGGTGATATGACTTGATGTGATGGCATGAGATGTTGACTCTTCCAATTGTGGTAGCCAGCAAGTGCTGAAGGGAATGCCGCTTGTGGTTAGAAACAGGGTTTGGTGGGGGTTCCTTCGATTGAAGATGATATTAGGCTCGGCACCTTCCTTAGATCGGTGTCTGATGTCCGACTATCACCCTGGTGTCAGTGGCCAGGGATCCATCGGCGGAGTTACAACGGACAACCAAAGCCAAGTTCATCGGTTGAAGCTAGGGTCGGCGGTCAAACAAGGGCTGGTGGCTGAAGATAGGATCGGCTCTTTCCACCAACCATTATGGGAGCTTCATCTGAAAGGATCGGCGTGAGAGTGAGGATCGATGGGTCCGAAGTAAGATCTTCCGCTACTTCATTATGTACTGAATGACTCCCTTCAGCGTAGCTTCTTCGCAGTTCTAGGATAACATATCTATCACTGGGATAGTACTCATCTACGTCCGACCGGTGCTGTGGTGACAGCTATGCATTCTTCGTCGTGGTGATTCCCCTAGCGCGTGTCTTCGGCACGGGCGATGGGTCACCCCCAACATAAGCTATGCAACTAGTTTAGAAAGATGTGATACCACCTTTGTGTTTTTTTTTTTTCCCCCTCTCTCTCAGTGCCCTAGTCCTTGGGTGAATGCAAAAAAATTCAAGGGAAGTAACTAAATGAATTTCCTAAAAGGATAGTTGTGCACCAGAAATTAGAAAGAAATCATGAGCTGATAGGCTAATAGAGACAAAGGATGATTCAAGGTAATGCATTAATTTAGACAAGGTGATATTTTATGGAAACAAAACCATGGAAGAACAGAGCTATAAAAAGAATTAAGTCTTAGAATAAAAAATCGGCTTACCCAAATCTCTCTCAGATTAAAGGAAACGAATAAAACTAAAAGGAAAAGAAGAAAAATCTCAATTGTTAACACCCTGATCAAAACACAAAGCTTTAGCCCAATAAACGTAAACAACTGTATTAAGCACCAGATAGATAAAAACCTCACCAACAAAACATCTTTTCACGGAATCAAACAAAAAAATCCCCAAAAGATGCCACCGTTCTGATCAAAACGAGATTTTGTAAAACACAGGCTAAAAACCAGGTTAATCTTGTATAACCAAGAAATCCAAAAAGGAAAAAAAAGAAAAAAAGAAGAATTACCTTATTCAAATAACAGCAATCTTCCATCATTCAAAAAAGGGAAAAGGGCATCGAAGAAAAACTTCCCCTTCCTATGTTCTTTTTATCCTCCTTCCTTCCCCTATTCTTTTACTTCTCATCACCTTCCTTTAGCTTCCATCTTCCCCCCCTCCTCTTCCTCTTAGAAAATCAAAGCCCAAACTTGCATGGGGTTCTACGCTCATCGAAGCCCTCCCCTCCTTCCACCCTCCTCCTCTACAAGGGTTTTTTTTCTTCTTTTCTTCGTTCATCTCTCTCTGCCCTTTTTATTCCTTCTTTCGAGATATAAAAAAAGCTCCCTTTTCTTCCCCCCTCTTCCTTCTTCTTCGGTGGCTTCGAACGCGGCGCTTGGAGAGTGTTGCACCGATGCTCGTTGGGATGGTGAGAACGCCGAGGACGAAGGGCGAGCGAGAAAGGAAGAAAGATTAAGAGTTCGATGAAGGATAAAGTTTTATTATTAAGTTTAATTAACTGAGACGTGTTAGGCAAACTATTTTTAGGAATGATTGTTCAGATCGTGAAACACTACCCTGAAGCAGTTTTTCCCCTTCAAAGGGGGAATAGAGGATATCGGACGGCCATGGCCATCCTGCCAGCTTTGTACAACGTTTCTACGCCAACACCACTAGCAAGGTTTGCACAATATTATATTCTCCTACGGAATTTTAAGTGCAAGAGATAGATTTACCTCATATTCTAAACATGATCTCTCATATTAGTTTCTTCGATACGACATCGAGTCATGCCACAGCAAACCATAGATTTATAATTTATTTTTGGTCTTTTATGTGGTCCTTGTAGATTTGGAGCAAGTTAGTTTGATGTACGCATAAAGAAAAATTTCACTAAAAACAAACTTTCTACATTTTATATGAAATTATAAATACCCTTTGCATGTCTAATTACACTGATACTTACTCTATATTTTTTTATACATTATTACAATATAGCCTACCCTCCTCTCAACTGATTTAAAGCTTGTCTAAAGTGCCTACTTGTTATTTGTTAACTGATGTGGACGTAGTTCACCAGGAGTGCCTCGTTATTTGTTGGTGTTGAGGTATTAATATGTTATGGATTTGTGATCACCATTATTTTTATGAACAAAACCCACTCCTAAACCCCAATCCTAATTCTATTCCTTCCTCCAACACTAACCCCCGATCCTCTTCCCCAAGATGGCCACATTGTCCCCCCACCAACCTTTGCCACCGCCCCATCTAATCTAAGCCTCTAATCCACCAATCTAAGCCTTTTAACATCTTTTCCTTGAAATTCAATAACAAGATGGTGTATCAAAACTAGATAGAGTAGAAGAAAGATCTCACCATTCATCCTGGCCATAATTTTGGGCCTAGGCTCAAACATGCCAATCCAACCAACAAAACTATCCACATTTCTCCTCCAATATTACCATGCTTGCTATACCAATTGATACATTATTGGTGATGTCAAGGAGGCACCAGAATTCTCAATGATGGCGAGCACCCAATCAGCCTTTTTGGTCTTGTTGACATGGTAGAATCTACGAATGATACTAGTACAGGAGATGACATTGGGGATGATGCCTCAGCCCACCATTCTTTCGAGATAAAAAGGCTAGGGCTTCCTCCAATTCTTTGCTCCAAATGAGACAGTGGAGTTCATCATTGCTCTTGAAGGTGTCGAAGTTGTTGGAAGGTTTGCTATCGATAAAGTAGTTTTTCTAGATTTTGAGATGCGGGGTGGTGGTGTGACATCAAAATATGGTAGAGATAGCTTAAAACTCGAGGTTTTTTTTTTTGAGTGGGGCTAGTGGTTTTGGGATAGAATTTGAAATTGAGGAAAGAATGAAGAGAAGGGGTGGAGGAGATAGATATGGGATTGACGAGAACACTAGCCCTATATTTGGGTGGGGGACAAGTTTGGAGGGGCTTGGGGTCGATCAAAACATCCATTGTTGCCCAGATATGGAGTCCAAAAAAGGGGGTAAATTAGGTATTTTCAAAATTTTTGTGATTAGTGTACTCAAGTAATGTGTTATACTTGTTAAGTGGATGAATTGATTAGCTATAAAAATGAAATCAATCACAAGAGATAGGTAAAGCAAGTATAAAGCACAAAGAATAAGTAAAAAGATGCAAGCACAACAAACACAAGAGATTTATAGTCGTTCGGTGCTAACCTTGCACCTACATTCACTCCCCAAGTTTCTACTTGAGAATTTAATCCCCTAAAAGGATTTCAAGAATACAACACGTGGACAATCTCGATTCTTGTAACACAAGCAAGAACACTTATTTTTTGGATATAAGCCAACCCTCAACACTTCGATTTCAGGTTCGGATCAATCTATCCAAGTTTTGGAACCCCTTAAAACTCAAAATCCAAAATACAATAGGAGGAAAAATAGTGTACAGAAATTTTAGCCCAATAACCCCTTAAATAAGCACAATAAATGTAATAGAAATACAATACTTAAGGGGAAAAGTTTTTGTTGAACATTCTCAATGGATTTGCATACTTGATTGTAGCTGGAGAGTGGTTGGTGAGCTGATTGAATGCTTCTTTCCTCTCTTTTAGGAATTTTTTGAACTTTCACGGATGTGAGCTTTGAATTGCTTGAAAACTTATGATTTTTCTCTTCAAGAGAGCATTTATAATCACCATTTGCACTTGAGAATATCTTAGTATCGGTTAAGAGCCGTTGGAGAATATTTAATGCATATTAAATATATCAAAAATAGACTGAAAACTAGTAGTTATGAAGCTCGCCCATAATAGGTCGTCCTATGTGGGATGCCTTACTAGCAATGGGACGTCCCATGGGATGCGTCATTCGGCAGACAAAAAATTGATTATCTGTTTTGATCTCAGGGTCTCAGGGGTCATCTCACATGGGTCGTCCCACTGCGTGCCATAAGTCAAAACAGTGTATGTCGGCTACCCAATGAAAGGAGATGACCCAGATGGATCGTCCCATTTTATTTCAACCTAATTTTTCATACAATTAAGGTTTCAAACTTACCAGAACACTTTTAAATACTCTCAAATGAATTTAAATCAATTTGATACTTTCAAAGGGCTTCAAAAACTTCTCCAACTTGCAGAAATTTCAACTTTGACACACTTGATGAAGCTTTTCAAATTCAATATTTTGACTACCTGAAACATCACAACAATATTCTCTAAAGATAAGAAACTCATTAGTAGTCTCCTCTAATAATTTGTGATCATCAAATTTAATTTTTGGAGCAACAATCTCTCCCTTTCTGATGATGACAAAATATTTGAGTGCTCATAAAATAAGTCCATAAAGCTCAAGAAATTGAGTTTGGGAAGCACTTATGGGAATATGCCAAAGATTAAGCATAAAAAATTATGAGATATATATTTTTTAGTAAGTTGTAATATTTTGATTCATTTTGCTAAGACTTATTTGTAAAGATATCAGAGTTTTTCTGAAGATTATTTTTAATCCACAAAATCCTTCCCTTTCTTGTATAAAATAGATAAAAGTTATCATTTTGACTATTTTAAAAAAGATCTCTCCCTTTCTTATGTAAAAAGTGGTTAAGTTATAAAATTTTTCTTATTAGAGCAAAGATGATTCATAAAAGAAATTTTTTCTTCTCTTCCTTATTTTTAGTATTAGAGTAATATGTGTAAAATGAATCTTTCTTTCTCTTTTTCTTATTTTTGATATCAAGGCAAAGATGAAAATATCAGAGTAAAAATTAAAAGAGAAGGTATTAGAGCATTTTGCAAAATTAAAAATAGATATATCAGGATATTTTTGGTATTAATGTAAAAATGAAGATATCAGAGCACTCAAGAAAAATGGATGTATCAGAGTATTTTTTAAAAAATATCAAAATGAAAGTAAAGATAGACGTATCAGAGTGAAAAAAATAGATGTATCAGAGACGTATTAGAGCAAAATACTATATCGTATCAAAAAGAAAATTTATAAAAAATTTAAAAAATTCAGATAGACAGGACTATACTACTTTCTCCTCCTTTTTGACATCATCAAAAATAGACTCGAGAGAGTAAGATTTTTCATGGTTGTACATCAGATATCAGAATAATAGTGCAGTCATCCAAATGTAATAGTCATTCATTCATTCATTCATTCAAAAACAGTGGGCCATACAAAGTGATAATAAAAGATAACCTCATTCATTAATTATAATAAAAAAAGAGGTTACAAGAGTCATAATATATATCTATGAGCATCAAGCTCTCATACATTCAACTACTAGAACAAAATACAATAACTAAGCAACTTAAAAGTCTAGTACAAAAAGATCAGATCAGTGAGAATGGGCATCAAGTTCAAAATCAAGATAAGTGGAAATATAATCAGCCTCATCCTTGATCGAAGGGTCTGGTCCGAGTGGAAGATATCGGGGGACAAAATGCAATAGGCTAGACAAAAGCTAGCTCACTGGATGCGGAGGGCCTGGACTGAAGCTGAATCTTAATGACATTAAGCTGGGATAAGACTCCCTTCACTGAAACTTAGAGCCCATCTAGATTAGAAGATACGAAGTCTCTGGAGTCTTTGATATCTGCTCGGATCAGCTCAAGTGAAGAACGAAGCTGGCTGTGGAGTCTCTCTACCTCTCGAGTCAAATCAACCAACTGAGGTGAAGAGGAGCTCGAAGTGCTGGCTCCTATCGATAGAGAATCCAGAATCAGTCTGATCTTCCTCTCAATATCAAAAATCATGCCATTGAACCTGAGAAGGGAACCCTCTACACTCTCCAGTCTAGTACTCAGATCAGATAAAAGCTCCATCAATGAGGATATGTGTGGCACGACTGAAAAGTCTAAGAAAGAGTCAGAAAAAGAACTCGATGGAGGCTGGCGATACTACTGCTGCTGTTGCATCTGCTGGAGAATTGCTCCTGATACTGCTGAAACTAATGGAGCTACTGAAGAATTTCATCCTGGAACTGCTGCTGCTGAATAGATAGAATGCCTGCCACTCTCTTAGCCAATAGTCCCATCTCATCCTCCTCCAAACTAAAAAATGACATGGTATGGCTCGACGATGGGGGTACACTGACTGAGAGTCCTATCTCAGGCTCTGATACAAGGTGATCAACTAGACTCTACTTGGGCATAGATGATGAAGATGGACCCTCCCCCTCAGCATGCTCCTCCTCATCATCCTCCTCCTCGACTGCAGTTGCACGGCCTTTAGCCCAACGACCATTCACTCTGATAAACCCCATACGTCGAAAGGGAGTGGTCATTGTAGGTGTCAGTGTTTGATGATCTACAAACAACCTCCCCCTCAAAGCTCACTCCTGACTTTCTAAATAACACTGTAAGAGCCATACCATAAAGCAAGGGAGTCTTGGATCTGTTCAAGGCCTCCCTCATAGCATCGATCATCAAAAAAGATAGATTTAGGGGAGTCTCGAAGACTACATAGTGCATCAAGTAGATATCTCGACTGATCATCAAATCATATCTTCCCCCTCTGGGGATAAAAATCCTAGATACTATGTGGTGGAGCAATCTTATCTCCACGCTCAACTCCTTGACCTCAATTTTCATAGATCCCTCCACATCCTTTCTTCCAAGGATAGTCCTAAGCCCGATTTCTTTTCTGAGAAGCTTATCTAGACAGCTACCCTCACAGGATATCTGAAAGAGTCTACCTAGCCTAGGTGCATTTAGAATGATTTGGACACCCTTCACAATTGACCTCAAAACTCCATCAGTGAAGACTAGATTAGAGTAAAATTTTTTGACAAGATCAATGTAAATGGGCTCAGATAAATTATAGAAAAATCTCCATCCTTACCTAATCAGTTTCTCACCAAAAGAAAATTCATCATTTCTCAAAAAATAAAAATCAACATTCCTTCCCAGGGCTATCTTTCTTGCAGACATAGGGATCTTACTTGGGGTGATCGATGGAGAGGCTTGAACTGGTGCTTGAGTAGTCTTCTTCCTTCGTTCCTCAGCCTCCAAGGATCTCACCGACTTTCTTCTCTACAGCAATCTCATTTTGGGGACCATTGTCCTAAAGAGAGTAGAGAATCGGTCAAGGAGATAGAGAAAGATGAAGGATGGATGGAAAAGAAGAAAAGAAGAGGATTTCGGGGTGATTGTCATGGAGTTTGCAAACTAGGGCTTAAGATTTTGATGGAGAGCAAGGGGGTATGCCGAGAGAGAGTGTATGTCCTAGAATTTGAGGTGGAAATCCAAGATTTTGAATGGATTTGAGGTCGATGGGGAGCTAGAGAGAGAAGCCTTAGGTTTGGGATGAGAAGAAGAAGAAGAGGTATAGTGTTTGAGTCACCCCACATAATTTTAAAGGAGGGATTAAATGGGTCGGCTCAAATGAAATCCTCATGCCCGTTCAATTAGGACGTCCCATGTGGGACGCCCCATCCAGGGAAACATCAGATGATGGAAAAATAATTTTAAAAGGAGAAAAAATTTAAGAGAAAAAATTTGAAAAGGTTCACATTGACTTGAGATGATCATGAGAAGTCTAGATAAATTTTGGTATGATTTTTGATGAAAAATTTTAATAAAAAAAATCAAGATTGTATCTGAGTAGCACTGATAATTTTTTAATTATCTTAAAAAATCTCAAAAAAAGATAGATGCCTCCTAAAATTAAGATAATGAGGTCAAGAGATTTTGGATTGATTTTGGGAATGAAATTATGATTGAAGTTCAAGCAGAAGGATCTAAGACGCCCAATTTCTTCTAATTTCATAAAATTTATTTTCATTTAAAGCTTTGATGAAAATATCAGCTAATTATTTTTTAGTTTATGCATTCAAGTGTTATATCATTATTTTAAACATATTCTCTTATGAAATGATGTCTAATTTCAATGTATTTTGATCTAGAGTGTTGGATTGAATTTTTGATCAAATTAATGACATTAGTGTTATCACATCTTATGAAGATGTTTTTAAGTTCAATACCAAAATATATGAGTTATTGTTTAATCCACAGGATTTGAGCATAGCAACTTCTGACTGCAATATACTCGACCTCGATCGTCGATAATGCTATCAAATTTTGCTTCTTGCTAAATCAAAATATTAAGTTCATTCTTAAAAATTGGCAAGTTCTACTAGTATTTCTTTTATCTAGTTTACATCCAGCAAAGTCTGCATCTGAGTAATCTATTAAGTCATAAAAGATTGCTTTGAGAACCAAAGTCTTAGGTTTTGTGTTCCTTTTAAGTATTTAAAAATCTCTTAACAGCATTTAAGTGAGATTTCTTAGGATTTGACTGATATCTAGCACACATACATACACTGAATATTATATCAGGTTACTAGCAGTAAGATATAATAGAGAGCCTATCATCCCTCTATAAAGCTTTGAATCAATATTTTTGCCATGTTCATCTTTATCTAATTTACAAGAAGGGGTCATAGGTGTACTTATAATTTTTGAGCTCTCCATTCTAAATTTTTTAATAATTCTTTATGTATTTACTTTGGGTAATAGAGATTTTTTCTTCATTTGCTTAATCTAGAGTCGAGGAAGAAATGAGTTCTCCCATCATGTTCATCTCGAACTCTCTCTACATGAGCTTGATAAATTCTTGACATAAAATTTTATTAGTAGATCCAAATATAATATCATCAATATATATTTGTATAACTAAAATTTTTTTATTTTTTTTTTAAAAAGAGTTGTATCAATTTTTTCTCTTGAAAAATTATTTTCTAGTAAGAACTTAACCTTTCATACCAAGCCCTAAGAGCTTGTTTTAAACCATATAATACTTTGTTTAATTTAAATACATGATCTGAAAATTTATGATTTTTAAAATTGGAGATTGCTCTATATATACTTATTCAGCAATATAACCATTTAGAAAAGTACTTTTAATATCCATTTGAAATAATTTAAAGTTCATGAAATAAGCAAAAGTAAGCAGCATTTTAATGGCTTCTAGTCTAGCAACAGGTGCAAATATTTTATCAAAATTAATTTTTCTTATTGATTATATCTTTTAGCAACTAATCTTGTTTTATTTCTGATTATATTTTATCTTCATCTAATTTATTCCTGTATACCCATTTTGTTCTTATTATTAGATGATTTTTAGGTCTAGCAATAAAAGTCCATACATTATTTCTTTCAAATTGATTTAGCTCTTCTTGCATAGCAATTATCCAGTTATGGTCTTTTTCAGCTTCATCTATTATTTTAGGTTCTAGATGTGAAACAAAAGTTACATAATTACAAACATCTCTAAACGAGGATCTAGTTCTTACTCCTTGTGTCAGATCACTAATAATTAATTTTTGAGGTGATTGTGGATATATCTCCATTCTCTTAGAAGATTATCTATATCTTGAGGTTGTTCTTAAGTGTTTTGATCTTTAATGTTTCATCCTCATATTTTTCTTCCAATTGATCCTTTTTTGCTCATTTGAGTCATTGATGGTGAGCTCTTTCATTCCATCTTTTATGATATCTGCATCATCAGCATCCTCTCTCTTTCTTGATGGAAGATCATTAGCTTCATCAAAAACTACATGAATCGACTCTTCCACTACTAGTATTTTTTATTAAATACTCTAAAAGCTTTCTTAGAAGTGGAATAGCCAAGAAAGATAGCTTCATCAGATTTAGTATCAAATTTGTCTAAGCTATTTTTGCTATTATTTAAAACAAAACAACGGCAATCAAAAATATGAAAATATCTTATGTTAGATTTTTTATCTTTTCTATAATTTATAAGGTGTTTTCTTTAAAATTGATCTTATTAAAGCACGGTTTAAGATGTAACATGCTGTGTTAATTGCTTCTGCCCAAAAATACTTGGGAGCTTGCTTTCACATAGCATGGTATGGGCTATTTCTTCTAGATTCTATTTTTTCTCTCTACTACTCTATTTTATTGTGTATTCTAGGTGCTGAAAAATTATGATCTATACCTTTTTCATCATAAAATTTTTTAAAATTCTTATTTTCAAATTCAGTACCATGGTCACTACGAATTGAAATAATTGTAAACCTTTTTTATTTGAAATCTTTCGATAAAATTTAGAAAATACTAAAAATACTTCATCTTTAGAAGCTAAAAATAAAATCTAAGTAAAATGTAAAAAATCATCAATAATTACAAAACCATATCTTTTACCTTCTAGACTAGTTGTCCTTGTAGGACCAAATAAATCAAATATAAGAGTTCTAAAGATTTAGAAGTTGAAACAATATTCTTAGATTTAAAGAAAACTCTTATTTTTACCTAATTGACATGCATCACAAATTTTGTCTTTATCAAAACTAATTTTTGACAAACCAAAAATTAAATCTTTTTAATGATTTTAGAAAGTATGTGCATACCAATATGTGCAACCTACGGTACCAAAGCCAACTTATCTCATTGATTTTAGCATTCATGGCACAAGACATTACATATTTTGCATGAAAATATTATCCAAAACAACCATGTACACATTGCCATGTCTATGCCCAATGAATTAGTGCTATTATCAAAAAGATAAGTTACAATGCACATAGATGATTCAAAAACTACTTTATAAGCTTTATCACATAATTGACTAATACTTAAAAGATTATGCTTGAGACTATCTACAAGTAACATATTTTCAATACAAGCGGATGGAGTAATACCAATATTACCAGTGTCGATGATCTTCTCTTTATCATTATCTCCAAAGGTGACTATTCCTCCATTTTAGCTTCCAATATGATGAATTGAGATTCATTACCG
>NC_025998.2:23995047-24062391 GCF_000442705.2 Elaeis guineensis | reverse complement strand
AATATTCTCAAAATTTATTCAACTTGTTGATTCCACTTATAAGATACGTTGCCTAGAAGGTCAGTAACCCAAAAGGGGATGAATTGAGTTTTTCAAAAATTTTAAACAAATCTAACAAATATGTGCTTTTAACCAAATTAGCTCAAATATAAGAGTAGTGTATGCTATGTGCAACAGCAGAGTTTAAAAATAGATGCAATGCAGGAATTAAAAATAGGTCAACAAAATACAACATAAAGACAAAAAATTTATATTGATTTGGTGCAATCCCGTACCTACATTTACTTTTTCAAGTTCCACTTAAAAATTTCACTATAATCTTCTGATTACAGTACGATTTTTTTAGCCGAGCTCACAATCAAATCCAACTGGTTCTCTAAGATTACCAACCAAAATCTTATACAATTATTTTTTGGACTAACAATCTAATCTAGTTAGTTTTTTGGGCTTATCAACCAAACCTTACAATATTCAATTATGGGCTTGGACAAGCCAAACCCAAGTTTCTTTCACCCCAAAAAAATTTGTAAAGAAAACCCAAAATACAATAGATAAGAGTTTTTAAGTATAAATAAAAATAGAAATAAAAACTCTTTTAAGCTCGAAAAAAATCGACGATGAGTTTCTTTTTGGATGCTTGACTTTTTGAGAGGATGTATTTAAAGAAGATAAAGATCTCTATTGAATGCTTGCTGAAATCTTTGCATAATTTTTTTTTTAAATGGAATGATAGAGCTTCAAGACATCTTTAATAAAAAAACCATCCTCGATACAGGGATCGACTCCTGCTCCTAAAGAGGGGTTGACTCCAGTAAAATTAGGAGTTGGCTCCTCGCAGAATTATTTGTCCTCCAAAAATCATGAGTTGACTCTCCAAGTCCAAGAGTCAACTCCTCAATATAAAAAATAGTTCAAAAAATTTAATTCAAAAAAAATTGGCTCAAATTCAATAGGGATCAAAGGTAAATCAAATCAATGATAAAAAATGATATTTAAATCAGAATAGATGAATCAAGTGGGAGATCAAGAATCAATCAATTCAAATATGATTAGATCAATGGAGAACTAGATAAGGGCTCTAAGGGTGAGATTCAACTAGGAGATTAACAAAGCCTTACAGATCAAATTAAAAACTATAAAGATGCAATGATTTATCATACACATCAATAACATCTTGCACATGATCTTTTATGAATAAATATCTTATCTTGAAATTATTAGATCATGCAATTATTGAAAAATTTGAATATATATAAATCTTATGAGAATGTCAATATTTAATTCATCAAATTTATACATAAATAATTCTTTATGCAATCAAGCTTATTTTGATTTAACTTTCTTATGTAATATTAACAATGAAAATAAGAAGATATAAAGAATTAAAAGAGCATACAGATTTTAAAATAAAAACATATACTTATTATAAACAACACATCAAAATATTCAATGTAAAAAATAAAATCATTATAATATGCATGCACAAATAGAGCATCAAAATTAATCAATTAAGCAAAATAATTTCAACAATCAATAATGATATAATGTAAAAAGTCTTGCTTTTATAAAACAACATCACCCATCCATCTTCCAACCTAAGCATTCATTTTTTAAGAATTTTTTTCTTTCAAAGCATTATTGGATGCTTAGCACTCTTGTAAACTGATCATTTTCTAGATTTTGGTATCCAAATTTTCTTGGATCCATAGGAGTTAGTGCACATGGTTCCTTTTAGAATCAAAATTTATTTAATAAAAGTATAATCAATTTTATTGATATTGCATTCAAAAATTTTATGATCTATTTTATTATATTAATTTAAAGCAAACAATAGAATGATTTTCATGAAAGTTCTAGCAAACATATTTTTGATAAATTTTTATTTTCTCAAAAGATTAAAATCAATTCCAGTCTTATTAAAATTAATCTTTTGATTGTTCAAAATTATTTGAAACTTTTGAGAACTTAATGTAAATTTATCTACAAATGACTTCAATCTTTTGATTTCTTTCTTTAATTCACAATTTTCAGCAATAAGACCTTTCTTTTCTCTAAGAAAAGTATTCTTTTCTTTCAAAAATTTTTTTCATCGACTAAAAGTTTTGTTTTTTCAAATTTCTTTTTAACTTAATATTTTCTTCTGCAAAAATCTTCTTGTCATTTAAAAAATTATCTTTTTCTTTCTGAAGTTTATTTTTCTCTTCAATTAAAAATTGATTTAACATTTTAAGCTCTTTATTTGTATGTCCTAACTTTTTAAATTCTTTGATTAAATTATAAAATGTATCTTGCGATTCTTCAAATGTAAAATCAGGAGACTTTTCTAAATATACCTCATTTTCTTCTGCCATCAACCATAATTTGTCTATCTTTTATTCTTCTTTCTTATTTTTCTTTTCCTTGCCTTTCTCCCTCTTAATCACTGCTTTCTTTCTCCTTCCTCATAAGCCACGAGGCATAAATTAGGAAATACTTCCTTATCTTCTTTAGAGCTTGATTTTTCTTCTTGATTTTCTAGCTCTCTCATATGTTGCTTCTAATTGATCCTATACTTATTTAGCTAAAATACAAGAAAAAATAATATTAAATTTATTTATATCTAATAAACAATAAAATATGTTCATGGCTTTAGTATTTAACTGAGCCATTTCTTTATCATGCTCATCCTATATCCTTTGGGATTGGGTGAAGCAATACCATTATTCAATGTAGTGGGTGTGTGGAGGTTATTGACTATAATTCTTCATAAAATATAATTGTATGCATATATCAAGATATTCATCCTAGCTTTTCAATATGTGTGATAAGAGCCATTAAAAAGTGAGGGTTGATTTATAGAATGACTTTTAATAAGAAAAGATTCAATTTGAGTTGCCATAATCTTTAGATCAAGGCTGTTAGGTCAATAAGGATATAAGAGCATCTGCTCTAATAGCAATTATTGTCCAGAAGGTTAGCAACTTGAGAGATATGGTAAATTAGATTTTTCAAAAATTTTAAGCAAATCTAAGTAATATATACTTTTAACCAAATTAGCTCAAGTATAAGAGTAGTGTATGCTATGTGCGGCAACAGAATTTAAACATAAATGATGCAATAAAGAAATTAAAAGTGAATAAACATAGCATAACACAAAGATAAAAAATTTATAATGGTTTGGTGTTACTTCACACTTACGTCCACTCTTTAAGCTCCACATAGAAATTTCACTGTAATCTTCTCATTATAGTGCGACTATTTTAGCTGGGCTTACAAGTAAATCTAGTTAGTTTTTTGAGATGACCTACTAAAATTTTATATAATTATTTTTTAAACTAACAATCCAACCCAATTGTTTTTTCGGGCTCGCTGACCAAATCTTACAATGTCCAATTATGGGCTTAGACAAGCCTAACCCAAGTTTCTTTCACTCCAAAGAATCTTATAAAGAAAATTCAAGATATAGTAGATAAGAATTTTAAGTATAAATAAAAATAGAAATAAAAACTCTTTTAAGCTTAGAAAAAGTCGATGATGAGTTACTTTTTTAATGTTTGACTTCTTTTTTTAATCTTAAAAGAATATAGCCAAAGGTGGAAATCTCTCTTGAATGCTTACTGAAATCTTTGCACAAAAAAATTCTCTCTTTTTCTTTTTTAAGGATATTCAATGATGACTCTCATAAATGATGTATTTCTCTTTCTAATCTTTTTCTCTTACTTTCTAAATGATTCTTTAGCTTTCAATAGTCATAAAAGTGGCTGGAGAATAAGTTTTGATTGTTAGAAGGGTTGAATTATCCGTTGGACTGGAGAAACAGCTATTAAAATAAGATAGAAAAACTAACCATTAAAGTTGTCCCCAAGTCAGGAGTCGAATTATGTAGCATTTATATCATTGAACTTTAAGTTATATTATTTGTGATTCATGAATATGAAGTATGATATTTATTTATTAAATTTGTTTCACTATAAAGTATTGTTTGATGCATTTTTGAATGTATTGATTTTGTTATGAAGTGATGATCGATTGATTTCGATTTGAGATAGTTTTATGTATTGTTTGATTGAAATGTGAAACTAATTTTATTGAAAATGATATTTGATTTGAGATAAATTTTAACTTGCAACTTGACTATGCATCAATACCCTACTAATAGGGGTTGCGTCTAGTACATCAATACTCTATTAGTAAGAGTTGTGCACTGATATATCGACATCCTGATAGTAAGGTTATACATTGATACTTTGATCTTTTTTAAGCTCATTCTGACGTAGCCATAGGGTATAAGTGCGATCATGTTCATGGTTGTCTAGGTGAATCAGATATTTTGAGAAAAATTTATTTACAAATAAAAATAAATTTTGAAAAAATTGAATTCAAAAACATCTTATTTTGATTAGTATTGTATATTCTAAATTAAATCTTAAATCTAATATACTTTGTATATTTATTTTCAGTATATTATTATTATTTGGTTTATCTAACTAAAATATTCATTGCTTACTGAATTGTCAAGCTTATTATGCTCTCTCTCTTTCAGATTCAGATGCTTAGTTTCAGATATGAATATGACTTTGGAAGTAAAATTAGAAGTGAATTAAATTCAGCAATATCAATATTATTTATATTTAGATTTGTTATTATTA
This sequence comes from Elaeis guineensis, assembly GCF_000442705.2. Lineage (NCBI taxonomy): Eukaryota > Viridiplantae > Streptophyta > Magnoliopsida > Arecales > Arecaceae > Elaeis > Elaeis guineensis. Next base: position 24,057,763 of record NC_025998.2, on the reverse strand, counting down.
GTTGAGATTTATCCGTTAAGATTTATTTGATGTAAAAACTTTTATATATATTTATTAGTTAGATTTATTAATGAAATTTGACTTTTAATTTTTTATATTTATTTTATTATTTGCTTTATAATATCGTGAAGAGATACCTTACATGTTTGTGAGAGAAATTTTCTATAATCATGCGCCAGTTGCCGCAATCCCAAACTTACGATTTTGGGTCGGGGCCATGACACAAAGACTTCGTGTAGCGCATTGACGAGTTCAAGAATGAAGTGATGCTGGTTCTCAAACTTCAGCACCGAAACCTAGTTTGGCTTCATGTGCAAATGTATCTTCTCTTTCTTTATCTTTGTTTTCCGTTCCTAACTAAATTAAGAAAATAACAACTAACATAATCCAAACGTTTTATTACTTAATTCAGTAGTCCAGATACATACTAACCTTTGCCTTGAATCATTAACCAACCCTTTGTAATTAAATGCAGAAGTATTTGAACTGGAAAAGACATATAGCCGGACACAAGTATCAGAATTGGAGCCTTTAAGTAGGGAGGTCCCTCACCACACTTTAAACTCCAATTAAAATTTTAATCAGACTTAACAATTAGCAGGTTGGTTGTCTTGGCCTACTTCATGGAGCTTAAGCATGTTGCAGTTATTCTTCTGAACCTACCACCATATTGTAATCAATCTGGAAGACCAAGTCAATACCAGGTTTTGACTCTAACCAGTTTTTGTTATCTTTGGTCAACTCTTGGGCTAAAAGCATATGTAAGCATGCTAAATTTTCTACCAATTTCAGAAAAATCAAATAGAGGCTGACATATTTTGTTGTTTATTATTCGTGCAAAGAAGGCTAACAGAAGGAAAACTTTGGGAAGATAAAAGCGTGTTACTGGATTGGCAAACCTCCTAGAACGTTATAACAGGGATTGCTCGAGGTCTTCTTTATACCTCCACCGGCACTTTAAACTATGAATTATTCACAGGGATTCTTCTTGATAGAGATTTAATTTGAACCCTAAAATATAATACTTTGGCATGGCAAGAATATTTAGAGGGGATGAGGCAGCGGTAAATACTTGGAGGATGGTCGGGACATGGTAAGCATTATGTAAGGTAAGTATTATTTAAGTTTATTTCTTGTGCACATAAAATTTTTTATTTCAGACCAAAATGTGAAAACATCTCAGTGATAAATGCAGTAGGTACATGTCTCTTGAGTATGCCATGGATAGCGCCTCAGTAAAATCCGCTGTATTTAGTTTTGATGTCTTAGTAAACTTGAGATCATTAGTGGCAAGAGGAACATAGGGGTTTCTCATTAGAAACACCAAAGAAACCTTCTAGCACATGTAAAGATTGGAAAAAAATAATTAATTCTGTTAATATGTTCTATTTTTTATAATAAATCATTAAGAGATGCAATAATTTTTGGGCACTGAATTCATGGATAGAAGGTAATGGCTTGGAACTTGTAGATGAATCAATTAGCTACTCAATTTCCATGTGTGAAGCCTTGAGGTGTACATCAGGAATTGTAAAATTTTCTCATATATGAGAGACAGATTATGAGAGTTCGCGTTCTTCCAAACTTTCTGTATTCCTTTGCCGGACCATCTTGGCTATCCTCAACTATCTCAGTTCCTTATCTCAATCAGCAGTCCCTTGGTATAAATCAGCTATAACAGGTTATATGCTTTTTTTCCCTTTTTTTTTTCAGAAAAAGGAGACAATCTAAGCATTCAAATCCTGAAGGAGTAACCATGAGAAGGGGAGAGAAAATTTGTAGCTAGCTTGGATTCATTAACTTAAAAATGAAGTAGAATGTCCGACACATAGGGGGGAAAAACAATTTCCAACATTCCTGTGCACAAGATTAAAATTTCTTGACCTGTTGGTTCATGCATTAAACCAAATTATCAATCTGGAAGAAGACCATGTTCACCATAAATGGTTATTAATGTGCTATGGCGTGATATGACACAGTAGAAGGTTTTTCTTTTTTATTCCCCCTCCGAGGATAAAATGTTCCCTTTCGGATCCTTTTTGAGCGGCAAGTTCAGATCTTTAGCAGATTGCCACGGCTTATTTCCATTTGGAAATTAAGTCTACTATGGACTCCAGGAAATTCCAGCAAAGTTGCAATCTTGAAATTTGAAATTTGATATTCATAGCTGTCTCGTCTAATGGTCATGATACCTAGATTATCTTACCTAACTAAAAAAAGCATGCTATATTTACCAAAAAAAAATACAGAATGCTACTCGAGTCCTTATCAGCTCGGTCCAATGGGACGCTTTTGTCTATTACTTTGAACATTGAGTCCACCAACCTTGTATCTCAACGTATGTGAAAAATAAGCGGATTGAAATGCTTCGTCACTCCAAGATCAAATGATCTCAGCCATCCAATTCATTCGTTGTCCAAATGGTGGATCGTGGTCGGCTGGGCCCTAGTATACCATGCTTCACATGACAGTGGACCACCGTTACTCCCTGCATCATGGACTTAATTTCAGCTCATCACCACAGTCAAAGTCTTGGAGCCAGAGTCAAGGTCTCCCCTGTGTACCGTTCATTAATCAACAGTGGAATCTAGGCCGTGCCACCCAAGCCAGTCTCGTCCCCATCCCCGTCTACCATCCATCCGCCGGGTTTGATCAAACTGAGGCGTCAACACGTTCCGGCTTCAACGCCCATTATTTAATATACGCTAAATTTGAACGTGGTACACCAGGTCTGCCTGCATTCCTTCTTTACTATAAATCAAATAGTCCAATCAAGGTTAGGTATCGATCTCATGACAGATATAACATCTGTCCTTCTCCTTTTGAATTACAGCCATTTGGAAACATGAGAAGGCCTCCCATATTCCCATCGCTTCTCTTCTTCCTCTCCACTCTCTTCTCCTACTCCATTGGAGGTGACATCCTAACTCCAACCCAGCCCCTCACCGACGGCCAGACCCTGATCTCAGCCGGCAGGATCTTTGAATTAGGCTTCTTCAGCCCTGCCAACTCCAACAACCGGTATGTCGGCATATGGTACCATAAGGTGTCGGTGCAAACCGTCGTGTGGGTCGCCAACCGCCAGCACCCAATCTCCGAGCGCAAGGGAAACCTATCCATCACCGCCAACGGAACACTCATCATCACCGACCAGAATTCCACCACCATCTGGTCCTCGGGCTCGTCGGGCCTCGCCAACCCGGTCGCACAGCTCTTGGATACTGGTAATTTGATAATTAGACAGACCAGCGATGACACCCATGATCCGAATAGCTTTGCATGGCAGAGCTTCGATCACCCGACCGACACGCTACTTCCGAGCATGAAGCTCGGGTGGAACCTAACGAGCCATCTCAACCGCAACCTGACGGCGTGGACCAGTTCCAGCGACCCGGCGCCGGGCTACTATTCTATGGCTATGGATATCCAGGGCGACCCGGAGATCTTCCTATGGAACGGAGCGCACCGGGTGTGGCGCGCCGGGCCATGGGTCGGCCAAAGGTTCAGCGGCGTCCCGGAGATGAAGACCTACAGCATGTTCAAATTCGACTTCGTCAATGACCAGGACGAGATCTACTACTCGTTTAACATCTTTAACGAATCGATCATCTCGAGGCTCATCGTGAACCAGTCCGGCGTGACACAGCGGATGGTCTGGCTCGAGCAGAGCCAGATGTGGAGCATCTTCTGGTTTGCACCCAAAGACCAGTGCGACAACGTGTCGCCGTGCGGTCCGTTCGGGGTCTGCGACCCTAACAACTCGCCGATATGCGACTGTTTGCAGGGTTTTGAGCCCAAGTCGCCGACGAATTGGGCTCTGAGGGATGGGTCGGAGGGGTGCAAGAGGAAGACGGCGCGGGATTGCCGGAACGGGACTGATGGGTTCGTGACGGTGAGCGATGCCAAGCTGCCGGACACGTCGGGCTCAACGGTCGACATGAGCCTGAATTTGGATCAGTGCAGGGCTAAGTGTTTGACGAATTGTTCGTGCACGGCCTTTGCGAGTGCGAAGACCAGCGGGGATGGGTGCATAATTTGGACTACGGAGCTCACTGATCTTAGGGTGTTCGGGTTCGGTGGACAGGATCTCTACGTCCGGGTAGCAGCGGCTGATCTAGGTATGTGCTGTTCCATTGCTTTAGATAAATGAGATATATACTTTTATCACTGTGTGAGCCAGAATCTGGTGGAGGCGGCGCCTTTTTGCGTCGATTCACAATGGGGCTTATACATCGTTAATAGTGTATATAAGCTAGGGTCACTGAGGTGGCTTTAAGTGCGAGTCATGTTGCACACAGAAGTTAGGTGTAGCAGACTCATGCCTGTAAGGGTGGCTTCCAAAACTAACGGGCTCCTGTCAAAATATGCGGTAGGAAGCCGACCTCTCTTGACTATTTCCTCGCTTAAAAGTCATCAAAGAAGCTTCCCTTCGGATCTTGGTGTGATGTCCAATCTATGTACTGTGTGACAGTGAGGCCTTGGAAAGTAGAATACAATAATATCCTAGACTTTAGGAAATTTTCCTGTGTACAACCTCATATTGTTACTAATTCTCGTGGTCCCATATGACCAGGATAGTAATCAGGGGTAAGCACTTTATAACTTTTATTGACGTATTGAGGAAAACCTCTGGCGCCTACAACTGTTGGCTTTAGTAACTGGATAATTAACTAGCCCCGTATGTGACACCAGTATTCTTTTTTTCCCAACTGTTTGACTTTGTATAATAATCTCCTAAATGACCCCAACCTTCTCTTGTTACACGACAAGAGAGTTGTTCATATCAAAATTTTTAAGCCCTTTTTACGGACTATGATATTCTGCTATCTCAGTCTTGTCCTAACAACCGTCCCTATTGAGAATCCTCTATTCAATCTCTCCTTTTTTTTTTTTCCTTTTCCTTTCCTTTCTTTCTTTTCTTTTTTCTTTTTTTTTTTTTATTTTTCTTCTTCTTTTAATTGTCTTTCTTTCCTTCTTCTTTGCTTTCTTTTTCCCTCTTATTCCTTTCTTTCTTTCTTTCTTCATTCTCTCTTCATTCTTTCTTTTCTTCCTTTCTTTTTTTGCCTTTTCTTCTTATTTATTTTCGTTCTTTCAACCAAGTCTTTAAATAGTTTATAACTGAAGCCCTATAGCATTATTCATGTGTTAATATATCATTAGAAGTTCAAAATGTTTTCACGGGATTGCATTATCTAAATTTTCTCTGACACCCTACCACATATAGTTTCTTACTCTAGTGCATAAGGACTTAGTGGTTACATTTCTCTGCCTAACGATTAGATATTCCGGGTTCAAATCTTGAATGTGGCATCTCCATGTATTTAACTCTATATAACTATACTCTAAACAGGACATCCTCCCATTCGTTTTTTTCCAAAATATAAAAATGAAAATCCTACACTGTTTTCCTAGCATTCACTACTGAACCATCATCCATGCTTTACACATCTCAAGATTCTCAACCACTTCTTTGGTCATATATATTATAGCAATGGAAACAAATCATTGAAAGTTGCTTTATATCTAAATAAATTTAACTAATTTCCATCAGATGTTAAATAAATATAAGATAAGAAACTAATTGATAATTAGTTTAATGATATTAATAGACCAAAGATTCTCAACCATTTGTAAACACAGTCGCAAATAACACTACAGGAGTAGTGAATAGTACACCTTTTATACACTTGCCAAAATGTAACTTTTGGTGTTAAAATTTTCCTGTAGTTTGATTTATTCTCGTGCCTTTTTCTAGTTAGACGTTTTTGGATCATGATAGCAACACATCTAAAAGTCCTACCTCATAAAAGCAACCTTGTAGGACGCTTCCTTCTCCATCGAGAGGGTAAAGCCCAAAAAAAAATCGAATGGAAGATATGTCTTTGCAGAAGAAAACGGACGGATGATCCATTTTTATGTAGAAACTTGGACGAACAATGTTTTTTAATATTTTGCAATATTTATTTGGTGGTAGGTGTGGCGGATGGGTTGGGATGGGGAGGTTGAAGAAGATACGGAACAGGAAGAGAAAATTAAGTGGAAAGGGATATATTGGTTATTTTAGAATTAGAGAAAGTAGGTAGGGACCGAGTTGGATGTTATAGCTTTTGTCATCGGGGACCCGGTCCCTCCGAGGACCGGATGTTAACTTGTGTTTTTTTAAAAAAATATATATATATACTTTTTACCTGGATGAAGTAACTAAGCAACCGCTGTTCTAGTTTTGAAAGAAAATGCCAACTAATTACAGAAAGAAAACAATTTCTTGCATTCATACGATAGAAGTGATGTTTCAGGCTCAGCGTCAGACCATTCACACCGGAACGACATAATCGCGGTCGTGGTGGGCTCAGTGCTGGGGATTCTACTGCTTGGCTTCATTTGTTGCTGCTTCTGGAAAAAGAAAAAGAGGACAAGAAGACAAGGTAGAGTTAGGCGTTCTACCTCATAATAAGTTGACGTAATATGGGTGGCTCATACTGATAATTGCCTAGTTTTTTTGTTCAACAGCTCAGTCCACGTTAGGTAGCGTTTCCTTTGCCAGCAACTACATTGATGAGAGCACTGAAGGAAGGGAATTGGAGCTGCCTTTATTTGATTTGGGAACAATTGCAGCAGCAACCAACAACTTCTCTATCCAAAACAAGCTTGGAGAAGGTGGCTTTGGCCCCGTATACAAGGTATATTCTCTGTCCAACAACAGCACGAAATAAAATGTCATCATCGGAAACCAATTACCAGGATGGCAGAAGTGATTAGCTAGATTAAATTATACTAATTTGTTCTGAATGATGTGAGCTCCCTTTTGTGAGGAAATAATAATTTAACTCATTTAGAAAGATAATGGCTGCCCTCTTGGTGTTTGATTCTATGTAGAAAAATCGGGTTACTACAAAGGTCTTGATTGGTGTCTGCTTCTAATGTTAGTGTTTTAAATTATTACCAAGAAAATTATTTTTCTATATTAGATGCTGCTTTCATTTGAATTTTAACAAAAGATTTGTGCTGATTCTGTTCTGTATACTAGCAATGACATGTAATTGTTGGATGTGGTGAATTCAGGGCAAGCTGGGAGATGAACAAGAGATAGCTGTGAAGAGGCTTGCAAAGACTTCGGTGCAAGGCCTTGATGAGTTCAAGAATGAGGTAATGCTCATTGCCAAGCTTCAGCATCGGAACCTTGTACGACTTCTTGGCTGCTGCGTTCAAGGAGAGGAAAGGATGCTGATCTATGAGTACATGCCTAACAGAAGCCTGGATGCCTTTCTATTTGGTTAGCTAAGCTTTTCTTCCCTGACACAGCATTTATTATTTCATTAATGATGTCATTTTAAATGTGATTTTTCCTATTATAAAACTTTGTTGACGTTTAAAACATTATTAAGCTTTGCCTTCAATTTACATGACATTGACCTTTGCCTGTTTAGCTGGAGAGGTAATGCGGACTCAAAGTGACATATTGCCTCAGCTTTCTCACCTGAAATGCCACTTTAAAAAGAGATATTGAGCTAAAACTTTTTATTAGACCTCACAATCAGTGGTTAGTTGGCTTTATTGAGCCCTACATAAGCTTGTTGCAATGATGCTTCTTAAGCAAATACTATATTTTAGACAGTCTTTGTTAACATGAATTTTAGAATTCCAAGCAATTCATTTCTAATGAATCTTGGTGACTTTTCGACTGCATGCTTACTTTAGCTCAGTAAAATTCAATTTAGTAAGACTATACCAAGGTTAACACAATTTTTTCCCAGACAAAGCTAAAGCTGCACTGCTGGATTGGCGGACCCGCTATCACATTATAGTAGGGATTGCTCGTGGAATTCTCTACCTTCACCAAGATTCTAGATTTAGAATTATTCATAGAGACCTCAAAGCTAGCAACATTCTTCTCGACAAAGAAATGAACCCCAAAATATCAGACTTTGGCATGGCAAGAATATTTGGAGGGGATGAGACAGAAGCAAACACACGAAGAGTGGTTGGTACCTAGTAAGTATTTTTACATTATGTTATTGTACATTTGCTGAAAAAATCACCATATAATTATATTCTATACTCAGCAGTTCTCAAAAAAAAAAAAAAAAAGAAGAAGAAGAAAAGCTTAATCATCTTAATTATAATGCAGTGGATACATGTCTCCTGAGTATGCCATGGATGGTATCTTCTCAGTGAAATCAGACGTATTTAGCTTTGGTGTTCTAGTACTTGAAATCATAAGTGGCAAGAAGAACAGAGGGATTTACCTCTCTCATCGCCACGTAAATCTTCTAGGACATGTGAGTGTTGGAAAAAAATGTGCTTATTTCCATTCAGATGCTCTATTTATTTCTTTGAGAATTTATGACATCTGCTACAATTATTTGTCAGGCATGGAGTTCATGGAAAGAAGGTAATGGCTTGGACTTGGTGGACGACTCAATAGTTCACTCATTTCCCGTGTCTGAAGCGTTGAGGTGTATAAAGGTGGGTCTCTTGTGCGTTCAAGAACACCCGGAGGACAGGCCAACAATGTCCTCCGTAGTGTTAATGTTGGGCAGTGAGAACACCCCTCTCCCAGACCCTAAGCAGCCTGGTTTTGTTTCAACGAAAGGTCCCTTGGAAATTGATTCATCATCAAGCAAGCAAGACTCATTAACTGTAAATGGCTTATCAGTTACAATATTTGAAGGCCGATAGTAAATGTATGCAACCATAAGAAATAGGAAATTTTCTAATGTGGATTGGGAGAGAGGATGCCATCCTACTTGTTCTTTTAAACTTTTGCTTTGCTTTGTTGGACCAACTTCACTGTTCTAGGTCTATCACTCCTGTCTTGGTGGTGCGCATAATTATGTGGCTTGTAAGAGATAGCTAGCTATATAAGGTGATATGCTAGAAAGGCCAAATCAACAGCTCAAATTAGTAATCCAAAAGTTTTAGAAAAGGTTTTGATTACACACTAAACCACATAATAGCAACAAAGGGAGACACAACTTTCACTACCAATTTGCATTCATCAACTTGAATATGAATTGCAATGTTTTACAACATGAGGAACAAAACATATCTTTAGAACCCATGCAGGAAATATGTTAGCAAAAAAATGATCAAAATTTCTACAATGAGATCAGCACCAGAGGACCCGGCTCCTGTGGGGAAAAAGAATCAATTGTAAGTTAGTTACAACCACCATGCTGAGCTGATAATTTCTTGCTACATTTGATAGTCAGCATGCAAAAAGCTCTCATACTCTGTTCCCTTCAGAGTATTATAGACAGCATCCCAGTTTTCAACCTGATCAGATAACGGTCTTGTGTGGATCTTTACATGACGGCTCGAAAGCTTCCTTTTTGGCAATCTAAGGAACTTTAGAACATCCTTCACCTTCTGCAGGAAACAAAAATTATTATGGTTACTCTGGTTTGAGTAATAGTACTGAGTCGAACATGTGGGAAGGAACTCACATTCCTCTTGTTCACAAGATCTTCATAGTAGAGAACAACGTGGCGAGTGCTCTTGAAGTACTCCAGAGCATCAGCACCCCATTTATCCATCTGCTTCAGTTCCGCAACCAATAAAGTTGTATTGATTGTGGGCTTATATCTTGCAAGTACATCAGCCTGCATGCCATTAACCACCATGCGTTTCAACATCCAAGTCTACTAGAAGTAACAGAGGTTCTTTTTATTTATTAAGAAAGTACTAATATATCTCCATATAAAATGCAAAACCACGACCTCATCCCTTGAATGCACATGAGCTTTATGGGTCCCATTTAGTTGCTTGGCATCCCGGTCATGCGTATTTGCAAGTACAGAGACCATGCGGCGAAGTAGGTTTCTTCGAAAGAGGAATATTGCAGAGACCCCTCTCTGATTGAAGTATTTGACTATTTCATCATGGTGCTGCATGAGACCCTGAAGTAGCCATGACAAGAAAGAAAATTTAGGTGGACCCAACAAAAGAAATCTCAATATCACCATGTGATGGAAATTTAACAAGTAGAGAAACCAAGCAAAATATGTGAAAGATGCAGCGAACAAATCAAACACAGAAACACCAAGATTTACGTGGAAAACCTCCTCAATATGAGGAGTAAAAACCACGGCCCGACACCCACAACTTCCACTATAATCAAATAATGGGAATACACAAGATTCCTCTCTAGTTATCAACAACCAGAGGCATACATCAACTTCTCAACACAATAAATCATCAAGAATCAATATTCTTGGCAGCCACAAACATCTAATGATGCAACAAGTGAAGTTGAGAAGATATTACCAGAAAATAGAAAAATTCTGAAGAAAACGGCAAGCAGAAACCAAAGAAAAAGGACTCCAATTCCGATCTCCACCGTCCAGATTGAAGAACCAGGTGTCGAGAATATGCAGACCAAATTTCAGTTTGATCCAACGGTGAACGAATTCCCGGCAACCACTTTTGCGAAGGCTGCACAAAAAAATCTGAAAGAGGAACGATCTCTCTTTTTGCCGTCTTATGTTTCTGATCTTCAAAAACTCTTTTTCTCCGTGGGTGCTCTCCAAAATTACCTTTTTTAAACACTAGGGTTTCTTTTGGAGCAAAATAAAAATGAGTCATCAATATGGGTTTTGACCCATATAGGCTTTGGGCCATTCTCCACATAGGAGAGACCCAACCCAACAAATCTCCCCCTCTCGACTATGTGGAGAGGGTCGTCATCCCAGCAATATGACGACAAGCTTTAATCTTCTCTGATGGTAATGCCTTTGTCAACATATCCGAACCATTATGATCAGTGGATACTCTCTCAAGTAGTAACAACTTAGCATTCAATACATCTCTAATCCAATGGTACCTCACATCAATATGTTTCGATCTCGAGTGAAAAGTAGAGTTCTTAGCAAGGTGAATAGCACTTTGACTATCACAGAATAGGACATATCGATCTTGCTTGAAGCCTAGTTCCTGAAGAAATTTCTTCATCCATAGCAACTCCTTGCAAGCTTCAGTAGCTGCAATAAACTCTGCCTCTGTGGTAGAAAGTGCAACACATTTTTGCAATCTTGATTGCCAAGCCACAGCTCCCCCTGAAAAAGTGATCAAGTAGCCTGAGGTAGACTTGCGAGAATCAACATCCCCAGCCATGTCTGCATCTGTGTAACCAACTAACACAGGTTTCTCACTTCCAAAACAAAGACTCAGACTAGAAGTACCCCGCAAATATCTCATAATCCACTTCACCGCATTCCAATGGTCTCTCCCTGGATTTGAAAGAAAACGGCTTACCATGCCAACTGCATGAGCTATGTCTGGCCTCGTACATACCATTGCATACATCAAACTACCTACTGCTGAACTATAAGGCACACTTTGCATATCTTCTTTTTCTTCATCAGTAGAAGGACTTTGTTTACTACTCAATCTAGTAGCAATAGAGAAAGGAGAGCTAACCGCTTTGGCTTTATCCATTTTGAATCTTTGAAGAACCTTTTCAATGTATTTTTCTTGTGATAAATACAGTTTCTTTGTAGTTCTTTCCCTAGTGATCCTCATGCCAAGAATTTGCTTAGCAGGCCCTAAGTCTTTCATGGCAAAGAACTTGCACAACTGTTTCTTCAGGCCATCAATTCTAGAAGCATTCCTACCAACAATTAACATGTCATCAACATAGAGTAAAAGAATAATAAAATCAGCATCAGAGAATTTTTGCACAAAAACACAATGATCAGTGGTAGTTTTTGTGTAGCCTTGCTCCCCCATAACTGACTCAAATTTTTTGTACCATTGTCTGGGTGCTTGCTTCAAACCATAAAGACTTTTGTTCAACTTGCATACAAAATCTTCTTTTCCTTTTACTCTAAAACCCTCAGGCTGTTCCATGTAGATCTCCTCCTCCAAATCACCATGGAGAAAAGCAGTTTTTACATCCATCTGCTCAATCTCCAAATCAAGACTAGCAGCTAAGCCAAGAACAACCCGAATAGATGACATTTTCACAACAGGAGAAAATATTTCTTCAAAATCAATTCCTTTTCTCTGACTGAATCCTTTAACCACCAATCTGGCTTTGTACCGTGGATGAGAGTTATGTTCTTCATGTTTAACTCTATAAACCCACTTATTTTTTAGAGCCTTCTTGTCTTTAGGCAATTTCACTAGCCCATATGTATTATTCTCATGCAAGGAATTCATTTCATCTTGCATGGCCTCAATCCACTCCTTTTTCTGCTCACTATCTACAGCCTCTTCAAAACTCTCAGGTTCTCCTCCATCAGTCAATAAGACATATTCATCAGTGGAATACCTAGTAGATGGCTGTCGTATTCTAGTAGATTTTCTGAGTGGCATTGTTGGAGAGGTTTCTATCACTGCTGGCTGATCATGATCATTATCATCTGTCTCATTGTTTACAGGTTCATCTGCATATTGTTCAAGGACTGGTGTAGAAGGGACTATCTCCAAATCAATCAAATTATCAGTGTATTGAGGCACTGATTTCTCAGTCTTGTCAATATCCTGTATTGTCTGGTTTTCTATAAACACAGCATCACGACTTCTAATGAGTTTCTTGCCAATAGGATCATAAAACCTATAACCAAACTCATCCTGACCATAACCCACAAAAATACACTGTTTTGTCTTCACATCGAGCTTGGATCTCTCATCTTTGGGAATATGCACAAATGCCTTGCATCCAAAGACCCGCAAATGATTATAAAAAAACATCCTTGCCTGTCCAAACTCTGTTGGGTACATCAAACTGCAAAGGAACACATGGTGAGAGATTTAATACATGAACAACAGTGTTTAAAGCTTCTCCCCAAAAGGATCTAGGTAACTTTGCTTGTGAAAGCAAACATCTGACTCTTTCAATCAATGTTCTGTTCATTCTCTCAGCCAACCCATTCAACTGTGGTGTCTTTGGTGGTGTTTTCTGATGCCGAATACCTTGCTGTTTGCAATATTCATCAAATGGCCCTGAATATTCACCCCCATTATCTGTACGGATACATTTCAACTTTTTTCCTGTCTCTCTCTCAACTGAAGCTTGAAACTGTTTGAAGACATCTAATACTTGATCTTTATGCTTCAAAGTATAAGCCCACAACTTTCTTGAATGGTCATCAATGAAAGTAGCAAAGTAAAGTGAACCACCAAGTGTACTTGTCTTCATAGGACCGCACAAGTCAGAATGCACCAAGTCAAGTATGTTCTGCTGTCTAGAAGAAGGATGTGACTTGAAAGATACTCTATTCTGTTTTCCTGCTAAGCAGTGAGAACACTTCTGCAAATGTGTACTCATCATGCCAGATAATAGATTCTTCTTGACCAATAAAGCCATTCCCTTCTCACTCATATGACTAAGTCTTTGATGCCACAACTCTGTTTCACTCATATTCTCTACTGCATTAACAACATCTTTGGAGAGCCTTGCGTGCAACAAATACAAAGTGGAAAACTTCTTGCCTCTAGCTACAACCATAGCACCTTTGGTGAGTTTCCACTGGCCATTGGAGAAAATATTACAAAAACCATCATCATCCAGTTTACTTGCTGAAATCAAATTCAAACGGATGTCTGGAACATGCTTCACATGCTTGAGAACTAATCTGGTACCATTGTTTGTTTCTAAGCAAACATCTCCAATGCCAATAACTTTAGCAACACCGTCATTACCCATCTTCACAACCCCAAAGTCACCGGCCGTGTAAGATGTAAAGAACTCCTTTCGAGAAGTAATATGTGTCGAAGCACCACTATCAATCACCCAACTAGTTTCGTCATATGCTAAGTTGACAATATCACTATCATAAACAAGAAGAAAATCTTCGGTAGTGGTGGCAACTCGTCCTTCATTGTTGTTATCATCATTATTTTTTTCTTTATCTTTATTATTTTTGTTCTCTCGCTTTAACTGTCTGCAAAATCTTTTGATGTGCCCTTTCTTACCACAATGATAGCACTCAATATTTGCAAACTTATTTCTGGACTTGCTTCTGCTACCTTCTTTATTCTTCGGCCCACGGCTCTTACTTCTCCCCCTGGTCTCAGCAACTAGAACATCTGACTGTGAAGAGGAATATTGTGACTTTCTTCTCATCTCTTCATTCAAAACACTACTTTTAGCCATATCCATTGTGATCACACCATTAGGAGCTGAGTTAGATAACGACGTTCTAAACGTCTCCCATGAGTCCGGTAGTGTACCAAGAAGCCATAAGCCCTGCACTTCCTCATCAAATCTAATACCCATAGCAGCTAGTTGATTTATGATTCCCTGAAAGGTGTTCAGATGATCTGTCATGGGGGTATTATCTCTATATTTCAAAGCCATCATCTGCTTGATTAAATACAGCTTATTATTTCCAGTCCTCCCTGCATATAACTGCTCAAGCTTAGTCCACAAAGTTCGTGCATGTGTCTCTCCAATAATGTGGTTCAATACATTATCCTCAACCCACTGTCTGATGTATCCACATACTTGTCTATGTATCAAGTTCCACTCTTCATCAGTTTTATCAACAGGTTTTTCAGAAGCAAACACAGGTAAGTGGTATCCTTTCACATAAAGAACATCCTCCATTTTTGATTTCCAAACAGCATAATTAGATCCATTCAAATTGATCATTCTACTTGAATTAACTTCCATTGTTCGACACAGGACAACGAATCAACGAACCTGGCTCTGATACCACTTTGATGGAAATTTAACAAGTAGAGAAACCAAGCAAAATATGTGAAAGATGCAGCGAACAAATCAAACACAGAAACACCAAGATTTACGTGGAAAACCTCCTCAATATGAGGAGTAAAAACCACGGCCCGACACCCACAACTTCCACTATAATCAAATAATGGGAATACACAAGATTCCTCTCTAGTTATCAACAACCAGAGGCATACATCAACTTCTCAACACAATAAATCATCAAGAATCAATATTCTTGGCAGCCACAAACATCTAATGATGCAACAAGTGAAGTTGAGAAGATATTACCAGAAAATAGAAAAATTCTGAAGAAAACGGCAAGCAGAAACCAAAGAAAAAGGACTCCAATTCCGATCTCCACCGTCCAGATTGAAGAACCAGGTGTCGAGAATATGCAGACCAAATTTCAGTTTGATCCAATGGTGAACGAATTCCCGGCAACCACTTTTGCGAAGGCTGCACAAAAAAATCTGAAAGAGGAACGATCTCTCTTTTTGCCGTCTTATGTTTCTGATCTTCAAAAACTCTTTTTCTCCGTGGGTGCTCTCCAAAATTACCTTTTTTAAACACTAGGGTTTCTTTTGGAGCAAAATAAAAATGAGTCATCAATATGGGTTTTGACCCATATAGGCTTTGGGCCATTCTCCACATAGGAGAGACCCAACCCAACACCATGCAGCAGCACAAGACCAAACTTCTTGTTGGATAATCTAAGCAAGCATAAATAAAAAAGATAAACAAGCATTATGTCCCAAGTTTATACTTTTTCTAGATTTCTGCAAGATAAAATTTAACATGCATACAGGGGGTTCTGTTCTTCATTCTATATGAATTTTATGCAGGGCTTATCCATGTGGAAAGTTCATTCACTACACAGGAAACCAATTTGCGCTGATGAAGTAAACTTGTCCAAATCTTCTTAGGATTACCACCAAAAAACTCAAGAGTTCCAAATGTTAGAATAAAGGTGGGCCGTGCTCATAGGGGGACTCATTGACATTGGGGATGTAAATGAGACAAGCTCGAGCAAGCTAGGCCCTGCTCAACCTTGGCTTGTTTAGTAATCTAGCAAAGCTCACATACATACAGCATTTGAGAACCTAGGGTCTCTCAAGGATTTCATATAGCATAGATATAAAGGTTTTGCTAACAAGTGTATGACTTTTATCTCTTTCCGTCTTTAGACAAATGCATGTAGGAGCATCAACATCTTAGTGTAAGCATCAGTTCATCTTATCGATAAAGTGCTCCTGGAAGGGACTTAACTCTAGACAACCTAAAGTGCTAAATCATTTCTCTAGTTAAAGGAAAATAAAGTCAGAGAAAGTTGGTCCAGCCTATTTCCATTGTCCCACTGTCATGGTTGCCAGTACTGATCTGCTGACTGGTACACACCACACCAGGTCAATATAGGCACCCAACACTAGGTTGGCAGGCACCCAACGCTAGTTTGGCACAGCATATACTAAGTCATTTTTTATTTTTTATCAAAAAAGACTTTCAAATCTTGTAATATTTTGTTTCAGCCTGGCACTGCATGTACACCAGCACAGCACAGTAAGGCAAGCCAAGCAGGCACGCCAGCCATTGGCACCCAACACTGGATTGGCACAGCATATTAAGTCATTTGTTTAATTTTTATTTAAAAAATAGACTTTTCTTTTTGACAAAACGTTACTGGTCTAGCCTGCACACCTTGTACTGGTAGCTCTTAAATTCTTACCCATTATGACGACTAGCACAATTTCCCTGCCGAGCTGCCTTTGCAAAACTCTCTCTCTCTCTCTCTCTCTCTCTGTCTCTCTCTCTCTCTAAAATGGCTAATTTCTCTTCCTCTTCCTAATTTCTTCCCTTCTCTCCTCTATTCCTTTTGTTTTTTTGCAAGATTCACTAAGCACAGAAAATACTACCCATTATCCCAAAGAATCCACACTAGACACAGTAAAAGGAGTTAGCTTGATGCATATAAAACCCATAACAATGTTATAATGCATTATGAACCAGACAAAATAGGGCACCTTTTCTAAAAAAAAAAAGTTCTAGGTGTCAGGACACTCCTCCAGCCAATTCAAGCCAACCTGGCCTGATGTCCCTTAGACAAACAAGGCTACCTTACATACATATATATGTGTACATATAAATATTGTATGTATGTATGTATGTATGTACACAACACGGCATTGCTCCAGCAATTCAAACCAACCTAGTCTGAAGTAACCTAATTTTTGTGAGGATGAGTAGTTTCTTGGGCACGAAACACGACCAAAAAATCTCTGTCATCGATGTTATAGATGCTGACTTTGATTGTATTCCATTGAAAGTGGTGGGATGGCAATTGATGGGTGACGTATGCGAGACATCATATGAAGGATAGCAACTATGTGGTGATAGCGTATGACTGGTGACAAAAGCAGTGCATTATGGGTGTCATGGGACTATAGCTGGTCATTGCAGCAGATAGTGGAGGTGATGATGATAGAAAGTGCATGGTCCAGGGAAGGGAATGGAATTTTAAGACAAGGAAGCCACATTCAAATCAAGATAATCAAGTCATATCCAGGTTTCCAAAATTTTATTTTATCGCAGAATCAGAATGTGAGTCTTTCCCATCTGGCCCACTTTGACAAGCTTTCATTCCACAAATAAAAAAAGTCCAGTTTCAAATACTAGAACTTGTTCAAAGATATTATTTTCCTTTATCTAAGTTCTCATACTAAAAGGTTTTATGAGCTAGCTTTTTCAAAATGACAATTACTAAGAGAAGATTCATTTTCCTTTTTTCTGTCAATCTCTAATTCTTAAAATTTTAGCATAGAGGATCCAATCCCAAAAAAGGAAAAGACCTAATAGAATTGAGGACACCCATTAACACAGAACAATTAAAAAAAATCTGCCACACCAACTATGAAGATTAGATTTAACATTATTCCAAGATAAAGACTTAAAAATTCACTTTTCCCTTTTCTGTTTTGAAGTGACAAGTATTGTAAAGAACAATGATAAAAATAATAAGACGAATGGAGGTCACCCTCTCATCATCAGTCGTAAGAAGATATTTAGCATCCAAAAAAAGAGAGAAACAGAGTAGCACAAAAAAGCATTCCTGACAGAATTATAACACTATGACAATTAGATCTTAGGCTCTAAAATAGCTATAAACTAAGTGCTCATAGATATAATCTGCAATTGTTTAGCTTCCTTCGAAAATTCTTTAAATTCTCAATTCTCAAACTTCAAACCAGATAAAATATATAAGGACCTCAACCAGTTTTAGTTTCCTTGGGTACAAAGATTACAACATGAGTGGTGAAGCGCTAGCTTGACAGCTATTCAGTCAGCCCTCAGTATGTATATAGCTTCTCACATATGTTACATCCATATATAGCTCCTCAGGTACAGAGATTATTACACCAAGATATTAACCATATATATATAGCTTCTCACATATGTTACGTCCACCAAACAAAATTCCAACAAGTTCAATACAATTCATTCACCTTATATATATACTCAAGGTAAACTCTGATAATAACATGTTTAAATTCTCCCTCTGCACTCTCAAACTTTTTCTGCTACATAAGTAATGGAGTGGCCTCAACAAATGGCCCTCCCATCACTAACCAAATTGCTAAAGTTAGGGAAGAATTAGTGTGAAGCTAACCACCTAGATGGAGTTCGAAACTGGATGAAGAAAAGGCAAAAGAACTCTGGAAATGGAACAGTATTTAGAAAATTAATTTTCCTCTTCTGGTAAAATTATTTCTTGAGAAAGCCTCATCACTCACTGAAGTCTTATTTAACTGTTCAGATACAAATCCATTTTGTGGGATTAGGATGGGGATATCGGTTTGATTTTTATACAGTACTTTAAAGCACTCCAATTTGTGAAAATAAGTTACAAACATATATGGAATTAAAGTAAACCATTTACAGAAACATAATGAATCTCAGAATAGTCAGACGAAACATTTCTTTTGGAAAATGTACAGCAAAATCCCTAGTATTTGCGATGCAATTGTTGAATATTGAAAACTGAGAATCTGGGTTCAATTTCAGAGGATAAGATAAGCGTTGATTTCAACTCTACTTTTTGCAATTCAGTTAAAAACTGTACAAAAATCAAAAAAGTAACAAATAATGAAACCATTCAGAAAATCATTTAAAAAAGTTATTTTCCAAAAATCTTGTTTTTTGTATTAAAAAAAGCATAAAAACCATATATGTAACAAATTTGGGCCCATTCATTTCAGTTGAAACTTGGATTGGACAGGACATTATAATTTTGGTTGTAAGGTTTTAAACACTATGATCTGGAGAAACACATTTTTCAAAAACCATATGAAAGTTTTTACACCTTCAAGCACTAATTAACAAGGTTACAGAGGGAGCTATAGAAATTAAAATTATGGAAGAAACAAATGAAGGCATAATCAAAAACCATAATAGAAGACAAGACTATGAAGTTCTTCTGTGATGCCTTTTGATTCGACAAAAGACTAGGGAGACAGTGACAATAATTTTTTTTAAAAAAGTGAAAATACTTAGAAGCAGCAAACTTTGTAGCTTGTCATCAGCGAAACTTTTTGACCGAGTTAGATGCTGTCCTCGCAGCACTACAGGAGGCAGCAGACCTAAACATATAGGAGCCATTGACTCATAATAATGCTCAAGCCACAGCATAATGGGGACCCCATCTCCAAAGTTGTTCTGTTAGTAGTTCAGTGTAAAGAGATGTCAAACAGATTAAATAGCTTACAAATTCAGATTAGTTAGTGGAACAGCTACAAAACCACAGCCATGAATAAATCATGGAGCAGTGAGGTTCCAAAAGATACTAAATGTGACATGTCACAATTCAGCTAATAAATTTTTATATTATATATTTTAAATGGAATAGCCGCAGTGTTTCTACTCTCCCCCCTTCCCTCAAAGGAAAAAGAACAAATAAAGGGAACAAAAAGATCTCTCAGGTATATGGTTATAAACCTCAACTGATAAATCAACGGACAATAATTCAAAGTTTGATGGCATATCGAAATCAGTTTCATTTTGGCATCTATTCCTTCTATTGGTGATGAATTCCTGGTCAAAGATACCTCAGGCAAGAAAAAAAGTTGGGCTGTTAAACCTATAAGACCAATTGGCATGTAGCAAACTGACCTTGTTGACCATGTAGTTCATGCCTATGCAACAGAAAGCTTTCAAAGTTTTAACAGAGATTGACAAAGAGCAATGAAGGCTAGGTTTATTAAAAGGAATTGCATTCATCTCTAGGTTTACCATAGACATAAACTGAAATAGAATTGTGAGGACCCACGCTAGTGTCTGTTTAGTCTCATATCGACTATGCATTGGGTGGTTTTTGGATACTTATATAGAACCAAGAAATCCTAATAATGCCTTCATGACTAGTTTTTTTGGATGAGGCCCTAGGTTGTTATAAATGATATTAGAAGGGACTTGGTCCATGGCCCATATGGACTAGGAGATCATAGCACGGGCCCATTTTGGCTGACCACAAGCTAATCGTGGTATTTGTGATTAGACTTATGGTACTTGTGAATGGATCTAGACCCTTAGCCTGTCAAGTATGCTAGGACATAAATGGAGGAAGTATGTGAGAACCTATGCAGATGTGTGTTTCATCCTACATCGGATGAGTATTGTATAGATCTTAGGTACTCATACAAGGCCAAAGAATCCAAATAATAACTTCTAGTTAGCTTTTTTTCACAAGGTCCTAGGTTATTAAAGCAATCCTCACATATATAAATTCATCTAACAAACAAGGTATATATCTATCTATTAAAATACTTTACTTCTCATGACCTAGAACCACAATTCTATCAAAATCATTTGCTGATTTTATATTCTTTAGATTTTCATTTAATAAGCTATTTCGAACATATTATACAAGCTTCTTGCACAATCATTCACATGTTCTGTTTTAACTAGTGTTATACCATTCTCTTTGCTTTTTTTCTTTATTCTCGACCCCAATCATGTAAATTTAATGAAGGTATAAAAGCAACATGACTAAATAAAATTCTTCAAAATCTATTTCTATTTCTATTAGCATTCATCATCCAATATATGGATATCACTTCCTAGCATCACCACCTTTCACCAATCTTATATCATCCACACTACTAATCTTGACTTTAAGTTCTAACAAGAAGGGGGGCATCTTGATTGTCTCATTCCATTCATGTGAAAAAACAGGACTGACATAGGGCTGAGACTTCGAAATCTATCCTCGTGGAGAAAGAAAAGATGAAGAAAAGGAAGAAAAAAGGAAAGAAAGAAAGGAAGAAAAGATGAAGAAACGGAAAAGTGAAAGAAAAGAAGAAAAATGCGGTCAAGATAAGCACCATGATTTTGCACTAACTGTTGTTGATCAATAGAAGGTTTCCAAAAAATCAGTAGCCAAGGATAGGAATGATTCCTATAACATCCCATATCCTAACACTAGGCTACATAGGTAGGGAACATGCCAAACTAGCTAATACCTAAAAAAGAACACCTCTTTTGAATAAAACACCAAATCCTCCTCTCCTTTCTATCATCGTCTCTGCCTCCCAAATTACAGAACCACAACATTAGTTTTTTACTGAAATATTCATTGGAAGGCCATACACCAAAGAACAACCACAGACTACGACACACCTCAGATTCATGACTATGAAATACAAGTTAGAAGAAAATGCCTATATAGGTTCAGGCCAACCCGAGATGTCCTCCCAAAGTTGGACACTACACGCATTCATTTCCAATTTCCTAAACCTTTTTCAACCTTTCACTCTCCTCCTCCATATAGTCATCAGTATTTCCCTAACAAGGAAGTCAAGTTTCCTAATTTCAAGCATCCCATTGTCTTAGACAAGTGCTCCTCTCTCCAAAAAAGAGTATTTCATGATGTTTCTGTAGATGATCAACTATATTGGGATCTTAGTGAGTGAAGCATTATCAAAATTGAGAAAGGTGTTGCATTATTTAGCACAAGTTTGACTGCCTACAAAGAGTTAATATTTTTCTAAGTTACAGTGCTTCAGTCTCAGATCACCATAACTTTAGTCCAGGAATGTGTGTCTCCATGCAAAAAAGAAGATTAAGTTTAAAACTTTCAGGTTTCCTCTTGTTGCATCCAGTCCGCCTGGCAAACACCTCAATTAGATCAATTTCCATGATCATCCCAACAAGGGTCCCTAGTATCTGTGAGTTACAACTTTGGCAAACTACTTGACTAGGCCCCTCTCACCATGGAACTTAAAGATGCTGATGCATCTCTAGTTCAATACCTCCACAAGGGAAACAGCAAAACAATAGGGGATTTACTTGTAAAATGCACCACGTATCGTAATGCATACAACCATGATATGAAAAATATTTGATTTTCACAATATTCACTCCCTCTCTATTGTTGAGCAAATCACACTCCTTCATTTGCCTGGAATGCAAAATCCTTTAGATCTGTCTACAAACCATTAAGGGTCCGTTCTTTAATGGGTAAAAAATTTATCTAAAAATCTATATTTCCTAGATAAATATTTTTCAAGCAACATTTAGATAGAAAATAATTTATCCATATTCTTTTATGCATGAGAAAGTGGCTTCGAAATCTATTATCCATATTCTTTGGAATAACTCCTTTCCTGGTAAGTTGCTAAAATCGATCTATATTTTCCATAATGTCCTTTATGCTTTTTAGGTTTGGAGAAAGTGGATGACTGAGTTATTAGGCATTGAATTATGGAGGTATTGAAATTCAGGATGTGGCATTTTAAGAATAAAATTAAATACCTACTTTACTAACTAATGAAAAAATGATTTAGCCACCCCTTAAGTGGATAAGATTTTTCTCCCATTTTATGGACAAATGCTATCAATGGAAAGTAACTTACTCATCTTGAAAAGCATGAGAATATGGGTAAATTGATCGATGGAAAGTTGACTAACTTTCCCATAATATTTACCCACAACAAAAGGTGCCCTAAAGAAAAAAAATGACTCGGAGCAAAATAAAAAAAAAAGTAAATAAATGCTCACCACATTGGCTAAGATAATTTGCAAAAAGTGAAATCTCTTTTGCATCCTGATTTAGGGTACTATTTAACAAATAAGTACAAAACCATCACTATTGTACAATCAACAAATTACTTCCTTTTTTCCTAACCTCATCCTTGCAACCTTTAGGAAGTCTATCTACATCATATTATATTTCCCAATTTTATTAATTGAAAATTTGGCTAGACATATTATCTCCAATTAATAACATTTTTATATTCTCCATGATGCGGCTACAAGTTCTCTTTTTCTTCACATGCAACCATCAGCTACTCATTTTTCCATCCTATATCTTATATATTTTAAAGTTGAATTTCAATAACAACTGTCATTTATATCCTTCTTGTCTAGATACCTTCACTTTGGTGTTATTTCCAAATAACCACTTCCTGAATAAAATTTCAACCTGAACTGGGTCTTTAGTTGGCATTACTCCACACTTTAAAAGAGCACTTTCATGCAATCTGATCCTACGCAGTTATGTCAAAAAGACCTAATCAATTTACAGCAATTCAGAGTACCCAATAACATAAAGGCTCCACTTTTTAAAGGTTCTTAAAAGTCTTAGTTTCTGAGAAGATTATTAGAAGCTCAACCTTCCACACCATAAGATTTTGCAGAGTCATTTTTTTCTGTTTTTCCTACCAAACTCTATTGTTTTGAGGTCTAGTTGGTTTAGCATCCAAACAGATTGACTCTTTGCCAAAAAAATAAGGGCACAGTTAGGCTCCAGAAAGTATGAACAAGAAAAAGCATGCAATAAACATATATACTCCTAATGTTCGGAACTAGGAAACAGCTTTCCCATCTTAAAAAACTGAATTCTCAGAGATCAAAAGTTGACACAGATAGTAATATAGATGACTGCAGGACCGTAAAATTTTAAACTAGAGAGAGAGAGATAGAGAGAGCAAATTAATTTAGTATAGGTCAGTTCCACAGCTCCAATAGAAGAACTCAGAGTTTGTACAGAAGAAGAATAGTATTTTGTAATCTCATTACATAATAAAGTTCAGCTGAATTCATGTAACATATTCTTACAGGATTCATAATTTAAGGAAAAAAAAAGAAATATGTGGTTTTACCTGATTAAGCATCCATTTGAAGCCAATAGCAGCTGTGCATTCATTTTTAGAAGCACTACTATACCAGTCCAGATTGTAAACTTTATCTAATGTTCGCACGATAGATGAAATATTACTACGTCTTTCTTTGACAGAGAATATCTCACCATTAGAGCTAACATTAACATGGCTATTCAACAAGGTCTCAAACCACCCACTTCCAGACCTCTGCATTGACAAAATCGCAAAGAACCGAACTGCTGTGCATGCACACTCATTCCTGTTGGATACACCAAAAAATTGTAAAACATGATTTTGACCGAAGATAATCAATCAATGGCCAAGAAACCATCATTACCTCCTATAAGTAGTGGGTTCTGGATAGTGCACATAAGGAACCTCGGATTGTGGAATGCCAGGATGAGGGCAGGGTTGTGGTTCTTTAAATCTCACCTTAATTACATTGGAGGTTTCTGGGATCCCCTTTTGTCTTAAACATAGTATGCATATATAAACGCCACTGATCATTACCAAGGCCAACACAGCCATCCACAATACCAGAGGATATTTCTTGGAAGGCTTTATGATGAGACTATCCTGCATAAGAAGGGTTGGCAGAAAACCAACCATGTAAGCTCTGCAACTATTTTAGAAAGATGTGATACCTGAATGCAAAATGATTCAATTGACGTAACTAAATTATGAGACAAGAATTTCCTAAAAGGATCTTTGTGCATCAGAAATCAGAAAGAAATCATGAGCTGAAAGGCTAATAGACACAAAAGATGATTCAAAATAATGCATTAATTTAAAAGGGTGATATTTAATGGGAACAAAACCATGGAAAAACAGAGTTATCAAAGACATTCAATCTTAGAATAAAAAATCGACCAATCCAAATCTCTCTCAGATTAAAGAAAACGAGCAAATTTTAAAGGAAAAAAAAGAAAAATCTCATATGGTACAAACCAAAGAACACCCAGATCAAAACACAAAGCTTTAACCTAAAAAACGTAAACAATTTTTTTAAGCACGAGATAGATAACAATCTCACCAACAAAACATAAAAAGGACGCATCTTTTTCACGGAATCAAACAAAAAAGCCCCAAAAGATGCCAACTTTCTGATCAAAATGAAATTTTGTAAAACACGGGCTAAAAAAAAAAACAGGTTAATCTTATATAACCAAGAAATCAAAATGAAAAAAAAAATGCAAGAATTACCTTATTGAAATAATAGCAGTCCTCCATCATCCTCTCCTTCCTCTCTTTCCGTTTCTTGAATCTTTAAGGGTAAAGGGCATGAAAGAAAAGCTTCCCCTTCCTATGTTCTTTTTATCCTCTTTTCTTTCCCTATTCTTCTTCTCATCACCTCCCTTTAGGTTCCATCTTTCCCCGCTTCTCTTCCCCTTAGAAAATCAAAGCCCGAACTTGCATTGGGTTCGACGCTCATCGAAGCCCTCCCCTCGTTCCACCCTCCTCCTCTACAAGGGTTTGCTTTCTTTCTTCCTTCCTTTCTCTATCCCTCTCTGCCCCTTCTATTCCCTTTGTCGAGCTATAAAAGAGGCTCCCTTTTCTTCCCCTCCCTTCTTTCCTCTTCGGTGGCTTTGAACACGGCGCTTGGAGAGTGTTGCACCTATGTTTGTTGGGTGAGAACGCCGAGGACGAAGGGCGAGAGAGAGAAAGGAGGAAAGATTAAAAGTGCGAAAAAGAAGAGTGCTTTATTTGTTTTGTTTAATTAATTGTAGACGTATTGGATAAACTATTTTTAGACATACCTACCGTGAGATCAATACTGTCGGAATTGGATGGCCACCTTTACAGCAGGGCACTTTGGGGAGGTTTTATTGACCAACGCGGTGTTGATTTCTGTATCTTCCCTGGATTCTTTTTTTATTTTTTTCTTGACTCTTTCGATTATATCCACAAAAGATTTACACGAATGCTTCATCTCATCTAAGAGAAGTAATTAAAAAAAAAGTATCGACGGCCATCCTGCCATCTTTGTACAACGTGACCAAGCAACGGCTAGATTTACCTCATGTACTAGTACATCAACTCTAATATTAGTTTCTTAGATAGGACATCACATCATGCCATGATACACCGTATAAAGATCTGGTATCTTATTTTTGATCTTTTAATATATTCCTCCTTTAGATTTGGAGCGCGTTATCTTTGGTTTATGCATTTCAAGCAAAAATTTTAGGTTGTTGATCCATGGGTGGTGTTACTCCATTGAAAAGCATCATGTCTTAGACGCCCGCGCCCGCCACCACCCCCCCGCTCCAAAAGTTAATTACTTTCATGCATCTTACAAACAAGGTGAGGCAGAGGCAGGATATATCATCAAGGACTTTAGTGGATACACCATGCAAGTTGGACCTAGAAGAATCCATGCTAATTTAGTACCAGAAATAGAGTTGGGAGCTACTTAGGAAGCAATGTTAGTGTCAGCAAATATCTGCAACACGTCTGTCTTGAAGGTGACCATTGGACCGTTGTTCACTGGATACATTATCATATGAAACGGAAAACAAAGAAAATATCTTTGCATCCTCCACCATCTGATATATTGCATTGTGCTAAGTCCTTGTTATCTTTTTCTGCATCCTATATCTACAGAAGCAAACCAGCCGGCGCATCAGCTTCCAAATCTTCAAGAGGATTGTGTTTTCAATATATCATCCATTCATCTTGCTACCAAGAACATGGCAATGGCGGATGCAATGGAAGTATCCTTTTTTAGATTTTTATTTTTAGCATCTTCTGTGCAATTTTATTCTTTTTGTTTCTTCAACTATCGTTTTTGTCTTTTTGGGGTCTTATGAATCCATATATATTACAGTGAAAAAAAAAAAAAAAGGCACCATGTCTCTTGGTGTATGTGTGTGTACATACGTACGTATATGTATGTATATGTATGTATGTGGGGGGGGAGGGGGTGGTTCTGGATCAAGTTGCATCAAGTATAACTTTTTCAATTAGACAATGAGAGTTTCATATCAACAATCCGAGCATTGGATATGAATTGTTATCTCTAAATTATTTATAAATTAAAAATCATATAATTTAGAGACCTTCTAGATTATGCATCAAGTTGTTAAAAAATAAATAATTTAAATAATATAATTTTTGATCATTTAATGATGCATGAGTTAAAAATTTTCAAATTATATAATTTTCTGTATATAAGCAATCTGGAGCTAATAGATTATATCCAACAACTGAGATCATTGACGTAGGATTTTTATTATTTAATTAAAAAAATTTAACTTTATCAAAGTTACAGCAAGTATAACTTGAGCTTAAGTCATAGAAATATATATATATATATATATATATATATATATATATATATATTATATATATATATATATATATATATATATATATATATATATATATATATACAAACACATTTTTATACACATGATTTATATATGTGTGTGTACATATATATATTTAAAAGAGAAGGGTATGATACATCACATGAGTCCCACAATCCTAATGTCATGCTGCTCCTATTCGATTCATGACTCATAAGTGAATCTACTCAAAAGCCAACAATAACATTTAAAGAGATATATAAATCATGTGATATACAATGGATATAAATGCGTATGCTGTGTCCTACCTTAATATAGATCCTTTGCTTGCTTGAAAATATGGTTTGGCAACTAGCAAGAGAATGTGGTCACAGAGTATGTTGAAATGTTAATGCTCATATATTTTCATTGTCATTTTCTTTTGTCACAACATGGTGATCATTCTTTCCCAT
This sequence comes from Elaeis guineensis, assembly GCF_000442705.2. NCBI lineage: Eukaryota > Viridiplantae > Streptophyta > Magnoliopsida > Arecales > Arecaceae > Elaeis > Elaeis guineensis. The sequence goes on along the minus strand of NC_025998.2, from coordinate 24,030,177 downwards.
GCTACTAACACTTTTTTTTATTTTTATAATTTTGTTTGAGAAATTATTCTCTTGGAGATAAGGTCAACCACTCAACTCCTTAAGGGTGGAGCACCTATATGCGTTAATGACTTTCCGCAGCCTCATTCGCATCACACTTGACAAAAGTGTTTGTCATAGCATCCAAGGGCCCTATTTGGCTTGGATTTTTGTCTACTTGTCATGCCCCCAAATCTGGATTTTAATATCGAGAGTGTAAGCAGTCGCCGCACATTTATAGAGAACCATCCTTATAGGCATACAAGACATTACCTGTCAATGAATCAGTATAACCTGCAGTTTATATCATTCACGTATAAAAAGTAGTAAATATCAAAGTACTCAACTATTAGTCCATATGCTCATATATATTTAACTACACCACCAAACATGCTAGCTTAGGATTTTTCATTCGAACTTTTACAATTCAAAGCTTTTAATGGATGGATTAGTTATACAATTCAAAAAATCATCATAATATATATATAGTTAAATAAATCAATTTTTTTAACTACAAAAATGGCCTGGGATCTTACTAACCCCAAGATGCCATTCTAACTAACCTTTGAACCCCAGATTTGGAACAACAAAGGAAAATTATGAGTTTTCTAGCTTAATAAGTAACAAATACATATATCAAACTCATTTAACTTATGTTAACATGCAACTCAAATGTGTTATATAATATGATCTCAATCAGACCATGTATCAAAGTGATGCAATGAGTGATATTAGAAATGCAATTTTATGCCCATTTTTCTAGAACATAAAAATCAGTAAATAGTATAAAAGTCCATCATAAGATATGAATATCTCTATAATAATTGGTATCATTTTAACCGAATATAATGATTCCTATTTGATTCAAGTTAATCATGATAACATGTCAGGAGTACTTATAATAATTGATATTGTATCAAAAGATAACATAAAGATCCATTTAATTCGAATCAAATATAGAATGTGGATGTTATTTATAATGACTAATGACGTATCAAAAGGTGATCTAAATGTTCATTTAATTTCAGTTAATCATAAAATGTAAACGTTACTTACAATAATTTATACCATATCCAAAGATGATATAATTATCTATTTAATTTTGATTAATTATAAAATATAACTGTTACTTATCTCAAGATACCAATAGCCAAATAATTAACCACTCTACTATGATTTCTCAAAATCTGATAATCTACAACCTCGACTAAGTTAACCAGCCATAACAATATTTTAAACTACTTTCTAACAATATTCTCAACCTTCTTAAGGCTTCTAATTCTTAAAATTTTACTATTTTGAGAAAAAAAAAAGAGATAAAGAGAGGATGCTACAACCTCTCCTTCAATCTTTTCCTCTCACAATAGTTTTTTTTTACTAATTATTTATCCTATCTAGAATCATCTAAAAATTCTCAAACTTTACCCTCAAGTTGATTCATAAGTCAGCACTTTTCGATTAAAATTTCATATTAAATTAATTAATCAATATAGAATTAACATTCTCGGATTAACCCTGAGCAGAGTTAATCTGCCCCCAAAATAAAGCATCTATTTTTTTTAAATTTTCTTGTTACAATACTTTTTAATTTCTATTTTTTTACCCCATTACTCATTTTATCAACTATTGACTAACTAACACATGCAAAAATCCACTGCATGCCATAGTTCTACTATTTAATATTTAATTTCTAATAGAAATTAACTACATACTAAAAATTCTAATACTTACACATTAATCTTTAAGTAAAAATAGGCCATAGAAATAAGCAATTAATATTCTTACCTGCTTGAGAGCTCATCCATGGCAATGGCCACAACCTACGGCAGTGACAAAAAAGAAGAAGAGAAGGGATGGAAAAGAAGATTCCCCTTCCTTTCTTTTCTTTTTTTTTTTTTTTTTTCTTCTTGGTATTTCTTTTTCTTCTCTTTTCTTTTCCTTTTTCCCACCCACTTACACACACGCGCGGAAAGAGGGAGGAAGAGATAGAGGGTCTCTCCTCTATATCTTCCATTCTTTCCTTCTTTCCCTTATTTTTTTCCTTGTTGACAAGAGAAGAGAACCAGGCGTAAGAGAGGAAGAGAAGAAGAAAAGAAGAAGAGGAGGAGGAGGAGGAAGGGCAAGGAACTGTCATCGGCACCCTGATGCAATAGTTTCCTGATGCATTTGTCTTGATGGGTAATGGTCCACGAATCTGATACGAAGGAATAGATCATTCTAGAGGCTCCAAAAGGAATGATGAACTGCAAAGGCCGTACCAAGACAAATATCGGAAAAAGAAGAAAAATGAGAAGAAGGAGAAGCGAAAGTTGACAACAACCCAAGCTTTGACAGCAGAAAACTACATGCCAAGGAGGCCGCACGCGTAGGGGAGCAAATATTACTCACGGAAATGGGGGACGCTGGGATCCAAGAATTGAATAAAGTGGTGTTTATTTTCTAATGGACATCCGAGATCTACAGGCGAGGTGGCGCATACCCAACTCCACTTCATGTCACACGATAACTGGGACCCAATGACTTGGATCTACGTGCTATTAATCAAATCTATAAATGATAACCTTAATGGGGAATCATCCTCATTTTTCCCTCAAGAACATGTAAGCAACTTGAATACGCTGGTTCCTACCTATTCTATGCCCACATGTTTTCAAATAAACTAGAAAAGCCTCTGCTGGGGATTGTGTCGAAAAAACTATGCAAGATATGTTACATAACTGCCAAACTGTAATTCTTTGGGGCATTGAAAGAGAGCATTGGCCACTGATTCCTCCACATGTGAGCAACAATCATAAGCAGAAGAAATATTCAAACCCCTTCCAACCAGTGCTCATTAGAATCCAATCCTACGCAAGCTTCTATGCACTATCCTTCTCGTTTCTTGAGAAATACACATGAATCCTTTAATAAGTGAAGGGCTGAGTTGTAGAGATTTTATGATAGGAAAGATGTGGGAGCCTAAGAAAATTAAGTATACACCAGAGGCGATGCAGATGTATCTAATGTATGCATGACAAGAGGCCTAATTTTTTTATTAATGAAAGATCGCTTGGCTCCTTAGAGACGATGGAGGATGGGCTGTGGCCTCAACCATAAGTAAGGGTGGCAATTTATGACCCAAGCCATCAACTTGACTAACAAGCAATCCATTTTAAGTAGGTTCGTATTTGACAGAAATAGATTTGGGTCATAAATATATCGAACTGTTTAAACCTATTTATTAAATAGGATGGGTATAGGTTTAGATCATTGACTCATTTAATGGGGCGGATTATGACTCGATCCATTTAACCTATTTAAAACTTGTTTAAAATCTATTTAATTTATTTTCGATATATTTAATCTGACTCATTTAACTTATTTAATCCATTTAATCTGACTTTACCTATTGAATAAATAAGTCATATGGTCAATTCGGATTACCTATTCAATAAATAAGTTAGATCTAGATCTAAATTTTTGACTCATTTAATAAATAGGTTAGGTTTGAGTCGATAAATTTTTGACCTGATTTGCATCCTTCTTGATTAGAATTCAACTCGATCTGATCAAATTACCTTCATTCATAAGCACCCATACTATCTTAACAAGCTAGCTACGTGAATGTAACATAAAAAGGTGAACGGACTCAATATGAATTAGTTTGACCACTATAAGTAAGGCCGGATAACATCTAGAAAAGAGATCTACCATATCAAAAAGCTAAGTTGCAAATCAAACTTTAGGAGGTTATAACTTAGTCATAGATGACTGATTGATGTATTTTTTTTGAAATTGAATAACTTTTGAAAATCTACCACATGATCCCCTTCCTAAAAGGGTTGTGTCTCTAGCAATCAGATTCAAATTTTATCATTTGAATCTTTAATGGATTAGTCAAACCAAAAGTCTTCTTTATAGAAAAGATTTTGGCTGGACATATATCTTAAATTAAAAAAAATCTAGTAGAGTAATAGAAGATAAAGTTGATATAGAAATTTATTTTTATTAGCCTTGTCTATTTTAGAAAAATAAGTTCTATTCAAATTAGGAAAAGAATACGATCTAACTTGCTTAAGGACGCACCACACTATTAATAAATAGAGGATATATATCTTTATTTTCTGATCATTGAGATTGGAATTGAGCTCGGGTTGGCATGACTTCGAATCGGACCTCAGGCTAGGCCCGCATAACTTTGGAATGAATTTGGACTAAGATATAGAGTCCGTTTGATTTTCGGGCTAGGCTCACGTGTACCATTAGTTTGGCCCAAGCTTGAGCCCATTTGCAGCACAAATAAAAGCCCGATTATGACCCAGACCCAACCCGGCCCGTTGACTTCCTAAATTGGTTTCTCATCTGGCTGGGAGTCTGGGATTGGTCCAAGTTGAACCAACATGAATCGCGGTGAAGCCCTAATCGAATTGCTTAATCTCCTTGGCCCCTCCGCTCTGCTTCACTTGTCGAATTGTTTGGGAGAGGACTCAAGGGCCTGAGATGACGGTGCCATTGCTGCTACAGTTTGATCCGCGATCTTCTTCGACGGGAGTGGCTGATCAGTACCGCCATCGTCCGTCCTTCCCTCATCTTCAAGAAGTTCCAAGCCATCATCGGACAAAAGATCGGGATCACCCCTCTCCCCACCTAGTCCACCGGAAGAAGGCCCGCGTCTCGCCGGTGGTCTGCTACGATATACAATTGATGACTTTTCTGACTTCATTGTCTTGTGAGCACGACTACTTCAGCCTTGTCGTCCTCCAGTCACTCACATCACGTGAGAAGGGATGCTGCCCAAGCTGACAAAGAGGCGAACATCTGTGAACAAACTTGACCTCATTAGAGCTTGGGATCTATTTCCCGATCTCCTCACCGCCAGATCAAGTTCATGATGTTACTCCTGGGCTTCTTCACTGCCAATCACGGTCATCGTCACTGTTGGAGACTCTGTAGGCCCGGGCGAAGTCGTCGATCAGAGAGGGGGCGGAGGCTAGGGAATGGGATGATCATAGCCCTCGGGAGGGAGATGGCAGATGGGTTAGGATCAGGGCCTCAAAGGTTTTTTTTTTCTTTTTTTAAAACATTTCAAGAGATAGAAGATAGTCGGCGCAATGAGAACCTAATTGGCAGTTGGGTTTGTGCTGGCTTGGGTTGTACTTAGATTTGTGTTTTTCAAACATTTTTAAATTTAAATTTAATTAAAAATTTAAAAAAAAAATTTAGTTGGACTCGGATAGATGTGCGGCCCAATCCAACCAGTTTATTTCCAATCTTAAGAATCATCAATGAAAAAAAAATAATTTAAATTTTATTTTTTTAGTATTTTTATTTTTTTAATTTTTTTGATATATTCAAATTGAATGAGTTGAGTCGAGAGAATTCCTTCTTTCCTTCATAAGATTATGATGCATATAAAATTTATGGACAAAGACAAAAAGGTGGAGTAATTTATAATTAATTAATAGCTTCACCTAATTAAGCTCATATAATTCCTAATAACAGCCGGCAAAAATATATTTTTTTTTTCATGGAGCAGGAAGCAAAATTATGAAGGATCTTACTTAAGTAGTTTTTAAGCAAAATCTTATTTTACTATTTTTTTTTTTTTTTTGATAAGAATATTTTAGTACTTTTCATTGGCAGCCCTTTTCAATAATTGTAATTCCTTTGAAATAACTTCCACGCCATTGCTTTCCATCGAAAGAACTGGGTCATAATCAGTAAGCTCACGAAACGTGTGCGGGCATTTATTGCTACCTTTCGAGTTAAGATTTTTTTTTTTTCATTTTTTTCGAAAAAAAATTTAAATTCCTTTTGAGAAAGTAGAACCAGAGAATCAGAGATAACAACTGGTGTGGAAAACTAACCATTTCTACTGGATTTTTGCAGTTCGAAAAGATTTAGCATTGTCGACAAACGGCTGCTTGCAAATGTTCCATAACTCCACCATTCAGCTCTAGGATTTTATAAACAAAATAGAATTTTTAGACCAAATAAACATAATAGAAGAAAGCACATGGCATATCGAGATTGCTGGATCCTCTAATATTGTAATGAAAATCACCATCCGATCAAATATTTTATATCATATAATCAATCTAATAGTTTTGAAAAGATGATACAGTCTTTTTGAGGAAAATAGTGGAAAAAACCTTTATATATACATATATATTGTGTGCGTGACGGGGGTGGGTGTGTGACGGAGGCTTTTGCCGCCTCATCAGGAGAGAGAGGCAAAGAAGGATAATTACGGAGAGAACCAAACGCACCAGGGTGAGGTACATGCTTATCTAAGATCAGCAGAAACTTGCATCCTTTATCTCTATTTTAAAAAATATTTGATTAAAAAAAAATGAAGATCTAAAATTAAAATCAGAATAGATGACTTCAATTCCAACTATTTGGTTAGAAAAAGTTTCATTTCAATTTTGAAATGGAATAAAAATAGATCAATTTATATAGAACTCAATCCCTACTCTTTGCTATGGATTCAATTTTTCATTTCAATTTCGATTTTGATCATAAACCAAATATTTTGAGGAATTTGACCATTCCAATTTCGATTCTAAGTCATTCCGATTTTCATTCCCATTTTGATTTTTGTTACAAACCAAACACCCCTTTAAGATATATTTTTGTGTCCAAAATCGGAACAGCATGTTCTCTAATGTATTTTCTTTGCAATCGGAGTTAGAATAGAAATTGAATTCTATAAAAGATAAAGGAATGGATTTTGAGAGATTTGGATAAATCTTAAGGAGCATTTGGTTCGTATCCGGAATCAAAATAGAAATGAAAATCAGAATAATTTGAAATCGAAATCGAAATGATCAAATCTCCCTAAGTATTTAATTCGTGACCGAAATCAAAATCGAAATTGAAATGAAAAATTGAATCCATAAAGGAGAGTAAGGATTGAGTTGTATATAGATTGATCCATTTCTATTCCATCCTGAAATCGGAATGAGACTCCTCCCAACCAAACGGTTGGAATGAAAGTCACCATTCCGATTCCAGACCCCACTCCCTCTAACAAAATACCCCTTTATTTCTCCAAAAATATGACTCTCTCCAAACAAATAGTTAGATTAAAAATTATTCATTTTTATTTCCATTTCAGAATTCAACTTTCTCCAACCAACATGATCTTAATGTAATACATTCAATCATCCTTTCAATAGCAAAATTTTTTGCAGCGGACATATAGAGGAAGAGACATGTCTTCTGAACTGTCACATAAGTGAGTGAGAGACTGGGGGCAATCTTTCTTAGCCAAAAGCTACCTAGTTCCACACCGGCATTGACCTTCAGCTAACGATAGGCCAATCCTCTAACGACCTGCTAACATTGTCATCGTGATTTCATTAACAGTGCAACTTGAAGCGGCATCTATTGCACTTCTCTCACTACAATAACCAGGCTGGTTTGGTGATGGTAGCATTGTGCTTGCACTACCCAACATCAAAATTACAGTTGACATATGTGGTCTGTCCTCCGCTCTATCCTGAACACATAGTAGGCCCACCTGTATGCACCTGAGTACGTCATTAATGGAATAAGAGCAACCCATTGACTTATCTAGCAGTTCCAAGCTGTTGCCTTCCTTCCATAGTTTCCATGCCTGAAAGTGTTTCAATCAATATTTGAGAAGACACTAACAAGTAGATGGAAGAGACTTTGATAAAAACATGAATCCTATCATTTTTCTTACATGACTAAGGAGGCTTAGGTTGGGCTCGGTAGCATAAATTCCTCTGTTCTTCTTGCCACTTATGATTTCAAGGACCAAGACACCGAAACTAAAGACATCTGACTTCACTGAGAACACACCATCCATGGCATATTCTGGAGACATATACCCACTGCATGACATCACCGCAATTATTAGAAGGAACTTTTTAAAGAAAGTTTAGGATGAAAAGTTTTCAGAGTCCAAATATACACAACAAAAATATTTATGAAAATTGATGCTTACTATGTTCCAACAACTCTCTTGGTATATGCATCAATCTGATCTCCTCCAAATATTCTTGCTATGCCGAAGTCTGAGATTTTGGGGTTCATGTCTTTATCTAGAAGAATGTTGCTAGCTTTGAGGTCCCTGTGGATGATTCTTAACCTAGAATCCTGATGAAGATAAAGAAGTCCACGGGCGATCCCCAAAATGATATTGAAGCGTTTTTGCCAAGTCAGGAGTGCGCATTTAGTTTTGTCTGCTGAATAATCAAGCAACTGAACCATTAAAATTTTGAAAAAGCATTAAATTTTGCCTCTCGAGTAGCAAAATTTCATTAGATGAATGAAATTATTTTTGATCACAATTCTATAATCTAGCTTCCATGAATATCTAAATTTAAATCACCAAAGTAGGAAAGCTGTAGACTATATGTTTTGTAATTTATAATAGTATATCAACATTGTTAATGCTTATATAAATCCTTAAATCTAATCGAAGTTCAAAATAGGTAATAATGACGAACCGAAGATAATGGTGTCCAGACTTCTATTATGCATGTATTCGTAGATTAACATCCTGTCTTCTCCTTGCATGCAGCAACCAAGCAGTCTAACAAGATTTATGTGCTGAAGTTTGGCGATCAACATAACCTCATTCTTGAACTCATCTACGCCTTGGAGTGAATACCTTGACGACCTCTTCACAGCTATGCCCTGCCCATCTTCAAGTTCACCCTGGTCCATCACCACCAGCATTCATGGAGTCATCATCCAAGAGCATGTCAACTTCTTTAAGCAGACAAATAAAAGAAAAAATATGATGAAAACAGTGATATTCACTGTGGGTACAAACTTAGCCTCATATAGAAATAGATTAAATGCAGTCATCAGGAATTTTCACCATATATGATAACCAAATCAAACAAATATTTCAATGAGATGCCTACATTACCTTGTAAACAGTGCCAAAGCCACCCTCACCAAGCTTATTGGCGATAGAGAAGTTGTCTGTGGCAATCACTATGGTGCTTAGTTCAAATAGGGGGAGTTCCAGTTCTTTCCCTCCATTACGTTCATCTTGTGGGTAGACGTCTTGAGTAGGACCTAATGCGTTAAGAGACAAATCAAATGACAACTGCCTTCGCCCACTAAACTTAATACCTGGTTTAGAAGAATTCATTGAAGTGATGAGTAATGGATTTAGGAAATAGCAACTCCATGTTCCATTATTTTCTGAGAAAAAACTGTAATAAACTCACTATGACTTTTGAACTTCTTATGCCAGATGTAACAACCACTTGACACCAATAACAGCAGCCCAGATGCTATACATATGACGAAAATAACTATCTCTTGTTTCTTCTTGTTTGGGTCGTCTCCAGTTGAGCCTGTGCCTGCATTACTTTAATGGAATCATGAGACAATTTTTGACTCAGTTTAATCTTTACAATGGTGGAATGTCAAACTTACAATTTTGTTATAGTATTTAACTAGATGATTGGTGTATAATAAATAGATACAGCTTAAGAAATAAAGGCTTGATACTATAGTTTTATCATCTTAGGAAAGACCAAAATTCAACTGCCTTCAGATGTGGGAACAATTAATGAATTCAAATTAGGATGCAATCATCATTTGTGGGTAGAGAAGTTTTATGTAGGATTTCTCTCAAATTGAAAATATTTAGGAAGGCCTTTTAGTTGTCAATTGGAATTGGAAAGGAGATCATCTTTTAGTTTATGTGTGGCAGTCAATTATCTCTGCTCTACCGCTTTGTAATATCTCATTGAAATCTTCCCTTTCCATATCAACCAGTCTGCATCAAGAAAATAGAGACATAAGCTAAAGACAAAATGGTCCACCCAGAGATGAGGTCAAAGTTCTACGGCCATGGCCAACTTTTCTAAACATGAAGTCTGAAGTTATCTTTTCTTTTTCTTTCTTATCAGTCTGGAGTTCTCATACAGGACAATTAAAGAGTATACATTTAGTTCTGAAGACGAATTAACAAATTCATTCATGGACAAGAGAATAAAGCATGGAAAAAGATATCTAATTGATTAGACATTAGTGTCCAATTTCAAGCTTCCTCTACAAGACTCTAATATCTAAATCAAACAGAATAACCACATTTATTGTCTAGGAAAGAGATAGTAGAACCAAAAAGGAATAACCATGTTTAAATTGCACACAACCATCATAAAACCTTATTATTGAGACAACAAAATCCATATAACCTAGAGTTAACATCTTCAGCTACAGACTCTAATTGACATGTATCCTGAGGCAAGATTCAACATGTATTTATTTTTGATAGATTATTCAACATGTATTTAGTAACAAGCTAAAGCAAGTCCAAGAACATCTAAGGACTTACTCAGTTCAGATGCTGCAAGGCGAACGTAGAGATCCTGCCCACCATCAACAAATTGCTTAATATCTATCAGATCACTTTTCCAAATAATACAAGCACCTCCTCCACTGATATTAGCAGGTGCATAAGCCACACATGAACAATTATTCAAGCAGCTTTCTCGACACTGCTCAAGGCTCATGCTCTCGTTCACGGTGGAGTTTGAGGTGTCTGGCAACTTGACATGAGTCAATCTTACAAACCCATCTCCTTGGCAATCCAAGCTTGTCTTCCGCACACACCCATCATGTCCATCTCTGAGATTCCAGTCTTGTGGTGACTTGGGACTGAATCCATAAAGACAGTTGCAGATTGGCGAGTCGTTCGAGTTACAAATGCCATAAGGACCACACTCAGCATAATAATCGCATTGGTCTTTTGGTATTGACCAATAAAGGCTCCATCCTACCATGGAATTAAACCAAACATATCGTTGAATCATTGATTGGTTCAGCATAAACCTTGAAATGATCGAGCTGTCTACAACTTTATACGTGTAATATATTGCATGTGGATTAATGAAAAATTCAAAGGTGAAGTAGTTGTCAGAATTCATCTCAGGCTCACCATCGAATTGAATCCCATCCCAAGGGCCACTTCGATACTCTTTTGTTGATTGCTTCCATATGAAGAATTCTGGTGATCCATGAGGATCGAGCTTGAATGAGTAGTCCCCTGGTGAAGGGTCATCGGTGCTCTTCCATGTGGTAAGATATAGGTCAAGGCCAGTGGTAAAATTCAATCCAAGTTTCATTCCTGGAAGCAACGTATCACATGGGTGGTCGAAACTCTGCCACAACAAGCTACATGAATCATTGTTACCTTCTTTCAGAACAAAATTCCCTGTATCTAAGAGCTGTGCCACTGGACTGCTTGATAATGATGAGCTCGTCGACCAGAAAACCTTGGCTGCCTGATTGGAGAGGATGAGATTTCCATCACTGCTGATGTTCAGACTTCCAGTATTGTCAGTAAGTGGAGCTTCTCTATTGGCAACCCAAACAACTGTCTGAGTTGAGATATTCTTGTACCAAATGCCCAAGTATCTATTCTTCAAATTGCCCGGGCTGAAGAAGCCTAATTCAAAGTTCCCACCTGCTGAAACCAAAGTTTTGCCATCGCTGAGTGGTGTGTTTGGAGTGATGGTGTCTCCTGCAATGGAGGGAGACAAGAGGCTACAGAGCAAAACAAGAGAAAGTGGCCAAGGCTTCATGGCTTTCACTTGCTTGTCTTAGTGGATTTGGTATTCCTAGTGGCATGGTTTTATATTTACCAAAACCACTTTCTGCAGGCCAATTTGGACTTGACTTCCAGTGGGCATCTGGAAGTGCTGCTTTCTTCCTGCTGCGGTCTAAAGACACTGATGGGTTGAAAATTCTAGAAATTACTACCTGTCGTATCTTGTAGCTTTCTTCCTTCCTTTCTTGAATCTTTTTTTTTTTAATTTAAATTTTAGAATTCAGCGAACTTCTTGATCTGATGTTGAATTTTTTAGGTGGAGTAAATACTTTGTCTGGATGGTGATTGGTGATGCAGAAGAATTGCAGCAAGCAATTTATGTTTCTTGACCTCAAGAAAGACACTTCTTTATTTTTATTTTTATTTTTTGTGGGGGGGGGGGGGGGGGGGGGGGGGGGGGGGGGTGTGGAGTGATGGAGACTAATGGGTGTAGTCCTTATTAGTCATCAATTTTATTCAGAAATACAGTAGGAGAAGAATGTACAGTCAGCATAAGTTACACCATATAAGAAAAGAAGATAATAGAGGAATATACAAGCTTAAAGGAAATGGAAACGGCTGCTTCTAAGAGATTCCAAGGAAAAAGCAGTCCTTCATGGTTGTAGGCAGAAGGAGACTCAGAAGAAAAGCATCTTAGTGCATCAGAATGCAGAAAGAAAGGGATCCCATAGATGATCACAATGCTGCAAAAACCTCCATCATAGTCTCAAGCCGAGAGATGATCGAGGGAAACAAAATAAAAATCCAAAAGTGATGAAAACTAAGAAGCCCCCTGATCATCACAGCCTAATAGAAGGGCAGCAATTGAAAAAGCAGTTGTCTGTGCTAATGGAGCAAAACAGAATCACAGTCTCTCTCTCTCTTCAAATGAACAGCAGCCTAGATGATCTATCGAAATTAGCAGTGAAAGAAGTGACTTTGTCATAGCCAAGAGAAGAAAAGCATCAGGATAAATAATTCAAGGATCCACCAGATCATAGAAAGGAATGCTGAGAATCTTTCCAGCTAGTTTGGCAAAGGCCAGGAGAACCTTTTCACTGCAGAGAATTGACCGGTCACGAAAAAGATTAATCCCTTTCCAAGCCACCGAACCCAAGGAACAAGATTTTTTGAGGAAGATTCTGGCCTTTCACACAGTCCAACAGCTCCAATGGATGGCTGCTAACACCATCAAAACAGCAGGTTGCAAGTTTGCTGGAAAATTTCTGTTGCACCAAGATGCTGATGCATCTCTAGTTCAATACCTCTCCAAGGGAAATGGCAAAACAGGGGATTCACTTGTAAAATGCACAAAGTATTGTAATATGAATGCAACCATGATATAAATGTATCTGATTTTCTCAATATTCACCCCAACCCTATTTTGAGCAAATCACACGCCTTCATCATTCTGGAATGCAAAATCCTTTAGATCTGTCTACCAACCACTAAAGTAAAAAAATGGCTAAGAGAAACCATCGTTACCTACTATAAGTAGTGGGTTCTGGATAGTGCACATAAGGAACCTTGGATTGTGGAATGCCAGGATGAGGACAGGGTTGTGGTTCTTTAAATCTGGCCTTAATTACATGGGATGTTGTGGGGATCCCCTTTTGTTTTAAACAGTGTGCATATATAAACGCCGCTGATCATTACCAAGACCAACACAGCCATGCACAATACTAGAGGATATTTCTTGGAAGGCTTCATGATGAGGCTATCCTACATAAGAAGGGTTGGCAGAAAACCAGCCATGTAAGATGCTGTGGGAGATTCCTAACCCCGATCAGAGTGGCTGAAGACGGCCAGAAATGGTCAGAGCGGCGAAACCTGCAAAACAAGTCCCGGTTGGAGCTGGCTCCGATGAGGACCCTCCGATAGCCAAGTCAGAAAAATGCAACAGACGAGAAGGAGAACGACAGGATTCCAGGGTGCGGATATGCTTATCTGGAGGATCCCTTTTTTACCTCTATTTATAAGGTGGTGGGAGTCATAAGAGGAAAAATGATAGGAGACTATTCCGGCTTCTCCATCCAACCACTCGTTTGGATTCGTGAAATACAAGGGTTGCTGTGGCGTGTTATTCACCATGGAATTTGAGTGATTTATCCAGACGTGGTGCAGATAATAATTTCTCTCGGTTTAGACTTTGGTGGCGGACGTCATCTTATCTAATGTGCAGTCGGCAACTCTCTGAGGTGGCTTGATTTGACAAGGCCTTATTTGATGCGCAGCCAGCCGTTGGTGTGGTATTGCCCCACGTGAGGTGATATGACTTGATGTGATGGCATGAGATGTTGACTCTTCCAATTGTGGTAGCCAGCAAGTGCTGAAGGGAATGCCGCTTGTGGTTAGAAACAGGGTTTGGTGGGGGTTCCTTCGATCGAAGATGATATTAGGCTCGGCACCTTCCTTAGATCGGTGTCTGATGTCCGACTATCACCCTGGTGTCAGTGGCCAGGGATCCATCGGCGGAGTTACAACGGACAACCAAAGCCAAGTTCATCGGTTGAAGCTAGGGTCGGCGGTCAAACAAGGGCTGGTGGCTGAAGATAGGATCGGCTCTTTCCACCAACCATTATGGGAGCTTCATCTGAAAGGATCGGCGTGAGAGTGAGGATCGATGGGTCCGAAGTAAGATCTTCCGCTACTTCATTATGTACTGAATGACTCCCTTCAGCGTAGCTTCTTCGCAGTTCTAGGATAACATATCTATCACTGGGATTGTACTCATCTACGTCCGACCGGTGCTGTGGTGACAGCTATGCATTCTTCGTCGTGGTGATTCCCCTAGCGCGTGTCTTCGGCATGGGCGATGGGTCACCCCCAACATAAGCTATGCAACTAGTTTAGAAAGATGTGATACCACCTTTGTGTTTTTTTTTTCCCCCCTCTCTCTCAGTGCCCTAGTCCTTGGGTGAATGCAAAAAAATTCAAGGGAAGTAACTAAATGAATTTCCTAAAAGGATAGTTGTGCACCAGAAATTAGAAAGAAATCATGAGCTGATAGGCTAATAGAGACAAAGGATGATTCAAGGTAATGCATTAATTTAGACAAGGTGATATTTTATGGAAACAAAACCATGGAAGAACAGAGCTATAAAAAGAATTAAGTCTTAGAATAAAAAATCGGCTTATCCAAATCTCTCTCAGATTAAAGGAAACGAATAAAACTAAAAGGAAAAGAAGAAAAATCTCATTGTTAACACCCTGATCAAAACACAAAGCTTTAGCCCAATAAACGTAAACAACTGTATTAAGCACCAGATAGATAAAAACCTCACCAACAAAACATCTTTTCACGGAATCAAACAAAAAAATCCCCAAAAGATGCCACCGTTCTGATCAAAACGAGATTTTGTAAAACACAGGCTAAAAACCAGGTTAATCTTGTATAACCAAGAAATCCAAAAAGGAAAAAAAAGAAAAAAGAAGAATTACCTTATTCAAATAACAGCAATCTTCCATCATTCAAAAAAGGGAAAAGGGCATCGAAGAAAAACTTCCCCTTCCTATGTTCTTTCTATCCTCCTTCCTTCCCCTATTCTTTTACTTCTCATCACCTTCCTTTAGCTTCCATCTCCCCCCCCTCCTCTTCCTCTTAGAAAATCAAAGCCCGAACTTGCACGGGGTTCTACGCTCATCGAAGCCCTCCCCTCCTTCCACCCTCCTCCTCTACGAGGGTTTTCTTTCTTCCTTTCTTCGTTCATCTCTCTCTGCCCTTTTTATTCCTTCTTTCGAGCTATAAAAAAAGCTCCCTTTTCTTCCCCCTCTTCCTTCTTCTTCGGTGGCTTCGAACGCGGCGCTTGGAGAGTGTTGCACCGATGCTCGTTGGGATGGTGAGAACGCCGAGGACGAAGGGCGAGCGAGAAAGGAAGAAAGATTAAGAGTTCGATGAAGGATAAAGTTTTATTATTAAGTTTAATTAACTGAGACCTGATAGGCAAACTATTTTTAGGAATGATTGTTGAGATCGTGAAACACTACCCTGAAGCAGTTTTCCCCTTCAAAGGGGGAATAGAGGATATCGGACGGCCATGGCCATCCTGCCAGCTTTGTACAACGTTTCTACGCCAACACCACTAGCAAGGTTTGCACAATATTATATTCTCCTACGGAATTTTAAGTGCAAGAGCTAGATTTACCTCATATTCTAAACATGATCTCTCATATTAGTTTCTTCGATACGACATCGAGTCATGCCACAGCAAACCATAGATTTATAATTTATTTTTGGTCTTTTATGTGGTCCTTGTAGATTTGGAGCAAGTTAGTTTGATGTACGCATAAAGAAAAATTTCACTAAAAACAAATTTTCTACATTTTATATGAAATTATAAATACCCTTTGCATGTCTAATTACACTGATACTTACTCTATATTTTTTTATACATTATTACAATATAGCCTACCCTCCTCTCAACTGATTTAAAGCTTGTCTAAAGTGCCTACTTGTTATTTGTTAACTGATGTGGACGTAGTTCACCAGGAGTGCCTCGTTATTTGTTGGTGTTGAGGTATTAATATGTTATGGATTTGTGATCACCATTATTTTTATGAACAAAACCCACTCCTAAACCCCAATCCTAATTCTATTCCTTCCTCCAACACTAACCCCCGATCCTCTTCCCCAAGATGGCCACATTGTCCCCCCACCAACCTTTGCCACCGCCCCATCTAATCTAAGCCTCTAATCCACCAATCTAAGCCTTTTAACATCTTTTCCTTGAAATTCAATAACAAGATGGTGTATCAAAATTAGATAGAGTAGAAGAAAGATCTCACCATTCAATTGCACACTCATCCTTGGCCATAATTTTGGGCCTAGGCTCAAACATGCCAATCCAACCAACAAAACTATCCACATTTCTCCTCCAATATTACCATGCTTGCTATACCAATTGATACATTATTGGTGATGTCAAGGAGGCACCAGAATTCTCAATGATGGCAAGCACCCAATCAGCCTTTTTGGTCTTGTTGACATGGTAGAATCTACGAATGATACTAGTACAGGAGATGACATTGGGGATGATGCCTCAGCCCACCATTCTTTCGAGATAAAAAGGCTAGGGCTTCCTCCAATTCCTTGCTCCAAATGAGGCAGTGGAGTTCATCATTGCTCTTGAAGGTGTCGAAGTTGTTGGAAGGTTTGCTGTCGATAAAGTAGTTTTTCTAGATTTTGAGATGCGGGGTGGTGGTGTGACATCAAATATGGTAGAGATAGCTTAAACTCGAGGTTTTTTTTTTTTGAGTGGGGCTAGTGGTTTTGGGATAGAATTTGAAATTGAGGAAAGAATGAAGAGAAGGGGTGGAGGAGATAGATATGGGATTGACGAGAACACTAGCCCTATATTTGGGTGGGGGACAAGTTTGCAGGGGCTTGGGGTCGATCAAAACATCCATTGTTGCCCAGATATGGAGTCCAAAAAAGGGGGTAAATTAGGTATTTTCAAAATTTTTGTGATTAGTGTACTCAAGTAATGTGTTATACTTGTTAAGTGGAATGAATTGATTAGCTATAAAAATGAAATCAATCACAAGAGATAGGTAAGCAAGTATAAAGCACAAAGAATAAGTAAAAAGATGCAAGCACAACAAACACAAGAGATTTATAGTCGTTCGGTGCTAACCTTGCACCTACATTCACTCCCCAAGTTCTACTTGAGAATTTAATCCCCTAAAAGGATTTCAAGAATACAACACGTCGGACAATCTCGATTCTTGTAACACAAGCAAGAACACTTATTTTTTGGATATAAGCCAACCCTCAACACTTCGATTTCAGGTTCGGATCAATCTATCCAAGTTTTGGAACCCCTTAAAACTCAAAATCCAAAATACAATAGGAGGAAAAATAGTGTACAGAAATTTTAGCCCAATAACCCCTTAAATAAGCACAATAAATGTAATAGAAATACAATACTTAAGGGGAAAAGTTTTTGTTGAACATTCTCAATGGATTTGCATACTTGATTGTAGCTGGAGAGTGGTTGGTGAGCTGATTGAATGCTTCTTTCCTCTCTTTTAGGAATTTTTTGAACTTTCACGGATGTGAGCTTTGAATTGCTTGAAAACTTATGATTTTTCTCTTCAAGAGAGCATTTATAATCACCATTTGCACTTGAGAATATCTTAGTATCGGTTAAGAGCCGTTGGAGAATATTTAATGCATATTAAATATATCAAAAATAGACTGAAAACTAGTAGTTATGAAGCTCGCCCATAATAGGTCGTCCTATGTGGGATGCCTTACTAGCAATGGGACGTCCCATGGGATGCGTCATTCGGCCAGACAAAAAATTGATTATCTGTTTTGATCTCAGGGTCTCAGGGGTCATCTCACATGGGTCGTCCCACTGCGTGCCATAAGTCAAAACAGTGTATGTCGGCTACCCAATGAAAGGAGATGACCCAGATGGATCGTCCCATTTTATTTCAACCTAATTTTTCATACAATTAAGGTTTCAAACTTACCAGAACACTTTTAAATACTCTCAAATGAATTTAAATCAATTTGATACTTTCAAAGGGCTTCAAAAACTTCTCCAACTTGCAGAAATTTCAACTTTGACACACTTGATGAAGCTTTTCAAATTCAATATTTTGACTACCTGAAACATCACAACAATATTCTCTAAAGATAAGAAACTCATTAGTAGTCTCCTCTAATAATTTGTGATCATCAAATTTAATTTTTGGAGCAACAATCTCTCCCTTTCTGATGATGACAAAATATTTGAGTGCTCATAAAATAAGTCCATAAAGCTCAAGAAATTGAGTTTGGGAAGCACTTATGGGAATATGCCAAAGATTAAGCATAAAAAATTATGAGATATATATTTTTAGTAAGTTGTAATATTTTGATTCATTTTGCTAAGACTTATTTGTAAAGATATCAGAGTTTTTCTGAAGATTATTTTTAATCCACAAAATCCTTCCCTTTCTTGTATAAAATAGATAAAAGTTATCATTTTGACTATTTTAAAAAAGATCTCTCCCTTTCTTATGTAAAAAGTGGTTAAGTTATAAAATTTTTCTTATTAGAGCAAAGATGATTCATAAAAGAAATTTTTTCTTCTCTTCCTTATTTTTAGTATTAGAGTAATATGTGTAAAATGAATCTTTCTTTCTCTTTTTCTTATTTTGATATCAAGGCAAAGATGAAAATATCAGAGTAAAAATTAAAAGAGAAGGTATTAGAGCATTTTGCAAAATTAAAAATAGATATATCAGGATATTTTTGGTATTAATGTAAAAATGAAGATATCAGAGCACTCAAGAAAAATGGATGTATCAGAGTATTTTTTAAAAAATATCAAAATGAAAGTAAAGATAGACGTATCAGAGTGAAAAAAATAGATGTATCAGAGACGTATTAGAGCAAAATACTATATCGTATCAAAAGAAAATTTATAAAAAATTTAAAAAATTCAGATAGACAGGACTATACTACTTTCTCCTCCTTTTTGACATCATCAAAAATAGACTCGAGAGAGTAAGATTTTTCATGGTTGTACATCAGATATCAGAATAATAGTGCAGTCATCCAAATGTAATAGTCATTCATTCATTCATTCATTCAAAAACAGTGGGCCATACAAAGTGATAATAAAGATAACCTCATTCATTAATTATAATAAAAAAAGAGGTTACAAGAGTCATAATATATATCTATGAGCATCAAGCTCTCATACATTCAACTACTAGAACAAAATACAATAACTAAGCAACTTAAAAGTCTAGTACAAAAAGATCAGATCAGTGAGAATGGGCATCAAGTTCAAAATCAAGATAAGTGAAATATAATCAGCCTCATCCTTGATCGAAGGGTCTGGTCCGAGTGGAAGATATCGGGGGACAAATGCAATAGGCTAGACAAAAGCTAGCTCACTGGATGCGGAGGGCCTGGACTGAAGCTGAATCTTAATGACATTAAGCTGGGATAAGACTCCCTTCACTGAAACTTAGAGCCCATCTAGATTAGAAGATACGAAGTCCTGGAGTCTTTGATATCTGCTCGGATCAGCTCAAGTGAAGAACGAAGCTGGCTGTGGAGTCTCTCTACCTCTCGAGTCAAATCAACCAACTGAGGTGAAGAGGAGCTCGAAGTGCTGGCTCCTATCGATAGAGAATCCAGAATCAGTCTGATCTTCCTCTCAATATCAAAAATCATGCCATTGAACCTGAGAAGGGAACCCTCTACACTCTCCAGTCTAGTACTCAGATCAGATAAAAGCTCCATCAATGAGGATATGTGTGGCACGACTGAAAAGTCTAAGAAAGAGTCAGAAAAAGAACTCGATGGAGGCTGGCGATACTACTGCTGCTGTTGCATCTGCTGGAGAATTGCTCCTGATACTGCTGAAACTAATGGAGCTACTGAAGAATTTCATCCTGGAACTGCTGCTGCTGAATAGATAGAATGCCTGCCACTCTCTTAGCCAATAGTCCCATCTCATCCTCCTCCAAACTAAAAAATGACATGGTATGGCTCGACGATGGGGGTACACTGACTGAGAGTCCTATCTCAGGCTCTGATACAAGGTGATCAACTAGACTCTACTTGGGCATAGATGATGAAGATGGACCCTCCCCCTCAGCATGCTCCTCCTCATCATCCTCCTCCTCGACTGCAGTTGCACGGCCTTTAGCCCAACGACCATTCACTCTGATAAACCCCATACGTCGAAGGGAGTGGTCATTGTAGGTGTCAGTGTTTGATGATCTACAAACAACCTCCCCCTCAAAGCTCACTCCTGACTTTCTAAATAACACTGTAAGAGCCATACCATAAAGCAAGGGAGTCTTGGATCTGTTCAAGGCCTCCCTCATAGCATCGATCATCAAAAAAGATAGATTTAGGGGAGTCTCGAAGACTACATAGTGCATCAAGTAGATATCTCGACTGATCATCAAATCATATCTTCCCCCTCTGGGGATAAAAATCCTAGATACTATGTGGTGGAGCAATCTTATCTCCACGCTCAACTCCTTGACCTCAATTTTCATAGATCCCTCCACATCCTTTCTTCCAAGGATAGTCCTAAGCCCGATTTCTTTTCTGAGAAGCTTATCTAGACAGCTACCCTCACAGGATATCTGAAAGAGTCTACCTAGCCTAGGTGCATTTAGAATGATTTGGACACCCTTCACAATTGACCTCAAAACTCCATCAGTGAAGACTAGATTAGAGTAAATTTTTTGACAAGATCAATGTAAATGGGCTCAGATAAATTATAGAAAAATCTCCATCCTTACCTAATCAGTTTCTCACCAAAAGAAAATCCATCATTTCTCAAAAAATAAAAATCAACATTCCTTCCCAGGGCTATCTTTCTTGCAGACATAGGGATCTTACTTGGGGTGATCGATGGAGAGGCTTGAACTGGTGCTTGAGTAGTCTTCTTCCTTCGTTCCTCAGCCTCCAAGGATCTCACCGACTTTCTTCTCTACAGCAATCTCATTTTGGGGACCATTGTCCTAAAGAGAGTAAGAGAATCGGTCAAGGAGATAGAGAAAGATGAAGGATGGATAGAAAAGAAGAAAAGAAGAGGATTTCGGGGTGATTGTCATGGAGTTTGCAAACTAGGGCTTAAGATTTTGATGGAGAGCAAGGGGGTATGTCGAGAGAGAGTGTATGTCCTAGAATTTGAGGTGGAAATCCAAGATTTTGAATGGATTTGAGGTCGATGGGGAGCTAGGAGAGAAGCCTTAGGTTTGGGATGAGAAGAAGAAGAAGAGGTATAGTGTTTGAGTCACCCCACATAAATTTTAAAGGAGGGATTAAATGGGTCGGCTCAAATGAAATCCTCATGCCCGTTCAATTAGGACGTCCCATGTGGGACGCCCCATCCAGGGAAACATCAGATGATGGAAAAATAATTTTAAAAGGAGAAAAAATTTAAGAGAAAAAATTTGAAAAGGTTCACATTGACTTGAGATGATCATGAGAAGTCTAGATAAATTTTGGTATGATTTTTGATGAAAAATTTTAATAAAAAAAATCAAGATTGTATCTGAGTAGCACTGATAATTTTTTAATTATCTTAAAAAAATTTCAAAAAAAGATAGATGCCTCCTAAAATTAAGATAATGAGGTCAAGAGATTTTGGATTGATTTTGGGAATGAAATTATGATTGAAGTTCAAGCAGAAGGATCTAAGACGCCCAATTTTCTTCTAATTTCATAAAATTTATTTTCATTTAAAGCTTTGATGAAAATATCAGCTAATTATTTTTAGTATTTATGCATTCAAGTGTTATATCATTATTTTAAACAAATTCTCTTATGAAATGATGTCTAATTTCAATGTATTTTGATCTAGAGTGTTGGATTGAATTTTTGATCAAATTAATGACATTAGTGTTATCACATCTTATGAAGATGTTTTTAAGTTCAATACCAAAATATATGAGTTATTGTTTAATCCACAGGATTTGAGCATAGCAACTTCTGACTGCAATATACTCGACCTCGATCGTCGATAATGCTATCAAATTTTGCTTCTTGCTAAATCAAAATATTAAGTTCATTCTTAAAAATTGGCAAGTTCTACTAGTATTTCTTTTATCTAGTTTACATCCAGCAAAGTCTGCATCTGAGTAATCTATTAAGTCCATAAAAGATTGCTTTGAGAACCAAAATCTTAGGTTTTGTGTTCCTTTTAAGTATTTAAAAAATCTCTTAACAGCATTTAAGTGAGATTTCTTAGGATTTGACTGATATCTAGCACACATACATACACTGAATATTATATCAGGTTTACTAGCAGTAAGATATAATAGAGAGCCTATCATCCCTCTATAAAGCTTTGAATCAATATTTTTGCCATGTTCATCTTTATCTAATTTACAAGAAGGGGTCATAGGTGTACTTATAATTTTTGAGCTCTCCATTCTAAATTTTTTTAATAATTCTTTTGTATTTACTTTGGGTAATAGAGATTTCTTTCTTCATTTGCTTAATCTAGAGTCTGAGGAAGAAGATGAGTTCTCCCATCATGTTCATCTCGAACTCTCTCTACATGAGCTTGATAAATTCTTGACATAAAATTTTATTAGTAGATCCAAATATAATATCATCAATATATATTTGTATAACTAAAATTTTTTTATTTTTTATTTTTATAAAAAGAGTTGTATCAACTTTTTCTCTTGAAAAACTATTTTCTAGTAAGAACTTAACCTTCATACCAAGCCCTAAGAGCTTGTTTTAAACCATATAATGCTTTGTTTAATTTAAATACATGATCTGAAAATTTATGATTTTTAAAATTGAAGATTGCTCTATATATACTTATTCAGCAATATAACCATTCAGAAAAGCACTTTTAATATCCATTTGAAATAATTTAAAGTTCATGAAATAAGCAAAAGTAAGCAGCATTTTAATGGCTTCTAGTCTAGCAACAGGTGCAAATATTTTATCCAAATTAATTTTTTCTTATTGATTATATCTTTTAGCAACTAATCTTGTTTTATTTCTGATTATATTTTTATCTTCATCTAATTTATTCCTGTATACCCATTTTGTTCTTATTATTAGATGATTTTTAGGTCTAGCAATAAAAGTCCATACATTATTTCTTTCAAATTGATTTAGCTCTTCTTGCATAGCAATTATCCAGTTATGGTCTTTTTCAGCTTCATCTATTATTTTAGGTTCTAGATGTGAAACAAAAGTTACATAATTACAACATCTCTAAACGAGATCTAGTTCTTACTCCTTGTGTCAGATCACTAATAATTAATTTTTGAGGTGATTGTGGATATATCTCCATTCTCTTAGAAGATTACTATATCTTGAGGTTGTTCTTAAGTGTTTTGATCTTTAATGTGTTCATCCTCATATTTTTCTTCCAATTGATCCTTTTTTGCTCATTTGAGTCATTGATGGTGAGCTCTTTATTCCATCTTTTATGATATCTGCATCATCAGCATCCTCTCTCTTTCTTGATGGAAGATCATTAGCTTCATCAAAAACTACATGAATCGACTCTTCCACTACTAGTATTTTTTTATTAAATACTCTAAAAGCTTTCTTAGAAGTGGAATAGCCAAGAAAGATAGCTTCATCAGATTTAGCATCAAATTTGTCTAAGCTATTTTTGCTATTATTTAAAAAAAACAACGGCAATCAAAAATATGAAAATATCTTATGTTAGATTTTTTATCTTTCTATAATTTATAAGGTGTTTTCTTTAAAATTGATCTTATTAAAGCACGGTTTAAGATGTAACATGCTGTGTTAATTGCTTCTGCCCAAAAATACTTGGGGAGCTTGCTTTCACATAGCATGGTATGGGCTATTTCTTCTAGGATTCTATTTTTTCTCTCTACTACTCTATTTTATTGTGTATTCTAGGTGCTGAAAAATTATGATCTATACCTTTTTCATCATAAAATTTTTTAAATTTTGTTTTCAAATTCAGTACCATGGTCACTACGAATTGAAATAATTGGTAAACCTTTTTTATTTGAAATCTTTCGATAAAATTTAGAAAATACTAAAAATACTTCATCTTTAGAAGCTAAAAATAAAATCAAGTAAAATGTAAAAAATATCAATAATTAAAAACCATATCTTTTACCTTCTAGACTAGTTGTCCTTGTAGGACCAAATAAATCAATATATAAGAGTTCTAAAGATTTAGAAGTTGAAAAATATTCTTAGATTTAAAGAAAACTCTTATTTTTTACCTAATTGACATGCATCACAAATTTTGTCTTTATCAAAACTAATTTTTGACAAACCAAAAATTAAATCTTTTTTAATGATTTTAGAAAGTATGTGCATACCAATATGTGTAAGCCTACGGTACCAAAGCCAACTTATCTCATTGATTTTAGCATTCATGGCACAAGACATTACATATTTTGCATGAAAATATTATCCAAAACAACCATGTACACATTGCCATGTCTATGCCCAATGAATTTAGTGCTATTATCAAAAAGATAAGTTACAATGCACATAGATGATTCAAAAACTATTTATAAGCTTTATCACATAATTGACTAATACTTAAAAGATTATGCTTGAGACTATCTACAAGTAACACATTTTCAATACAAGCGGATGGAGTAATACCAATATTACCAGTGCCGATGATCTTCTCTTTACATTATCTCCAAAGGTGACTATTCCTCCATTTTTAGCTTCCAATATGATGAATTGAGATTCATTACCGGTCATGTGTCTTAGCATCCACTATCAGATACCATTTTATTTTATTGCTTAGGATTCAAAATACATCTGCACACATAAAGTCAAGTTTTAATCTTAGGTACCCAAGCTAATTTGGATCCTTTGGGTTAGTCATAATAGTTCTTTTTGGAACCCATATTTTATTAATATTTTTATTAACAAATTTATTTGATAAACATGTATAAGCTTTATGTCCTATCTTAGCATATTTAAAAAAGTAATATTTGGTAATTTGCTCATGGATGCATTAACAAAAATATTTTTCAAAAACTTTTATTTTCTAAGAGTGTTATAGCCAAGTTCGGCTTTATCATATATAGCTTTTTGACTATCAATAATCATTTAAAGTTTGTTTGAACTTAGAATAAATCTATCAACTATAGGTTTCAACTTGGTTACCTCTTCCTTTAGATCTTGATTTTTTTTATTAGAATTTTTTTAAGCTTAAAATTTTATCTTTTTCTTTTAATAGAGATTGATTTTTTGTTTCCAATTCTTTATTTTTGGTGTCAGCTTCTTCTTTTTCTTTAGCTAATACTTGATTTTTTAATTTTTAATTTTTATTTTTTACTCCTAATTTTTTTAGATTATCCAAAAGTTCATGAAAAGCATCTTGTAGTTCTTATTAGAAAATTTATTTTGAGTTTTAGGGGTTATCTCATTTTCATATGCCATGAGGCACAGGTTGGCTTCTTCATGGGATTCTTCATCTGTGGTGGAGTCATCACTGTCGCTCCACGTAGCCATCATAGCCTTTTTCTTTTTAAATTTTTTTGACCTTTCTTGAGCTGGAGACAGTCCGATCTAAAGTGGTCCGGCTTCTTGCATTCATAACAGATGATGGGCTACTCTTTTTTCTTTCTTTACTTGGCTCCCCCTTAGCTGGTGGTCTTCTCTTGGTCCCTTATCTTCTTTCCTCATGAAACATCTGAATTTTTTGGTGATTAGGGCTAAGTCCTCATCTTCTTCACTGTTCTCTGATTTCTCTGAATCTTCTTCTTCTTGAGCTGTCGACTTGAGAGCGATTGTCTTCTTTCTTCTGATCTCTTCCTCAGAATGTTGCTTCATGGTCAGTTCGTGGATCATGAGGGATCCAAGAAGCTCCTCCAAAGATAGAGTGTTTAAATCTTTGGCTTCTTGAATTGCAATGATCTTTGCCTCCCATGATCTTGATAAAGATCTGAGCACTTTTCTCATAAGATCACTGTTAAAATAACATTTGCCAAGACTTTTCAAATCGTTTATGATGTCAGTGAAATGGCGAACATTTAAGTTATTGACTCTTCAGATTTTATTTTAAATAGTTCATAGTTGTGCACAAGCATATTGATTTTAGACTCTTTTACTTGGTTTGTACCTTCATATGTAACTTCTAACCTATTCTAAATTTTTTTAGCTGAATTGCAAGTAAAAATATAATAAAATTTATTTATATTTAAAGCACAGTATAAGATATTCATGGCTTTAGCATTGAGCTGAGCCATTTTCTTATTAAATTCATTCCATTTACCTTCAGGCTTAGGGAGAGACATGCCATCAATCAATTTAGTAGGTATGTGGGATCCATTTACTATGATACTCCATATATCGTAGTCAAATATTTGAATAAAAATTTTATTCGAGCTTTTCAATAGGTGTAGTTTGATCCATTGAAAAGTGGAGGTCGGCTGGTGGATTGCCCCTCGGCTAGGGATATGCCAAATTGGGCTGCCATTGACCTTTGGCTCTTGATGATTAAATCAAGCAAGAGCTAGAGCACCAACTCTGATACCACTTATTATCCAAATATGGAGCCTAAGAGGGGGGGTGAATTCAATTTTTTTTAAATTTTGTGATTAGTGCACTCAATAATGTGCTATACTTGTTAAATGGATGAATTGATTAGCTATAAAATGAAATCAATCACAAGAGATATGTAAGCAAGTATAAAAACAAAGAATAAGTAAAGAGATGCAAGTACAATAAATACAAGAGATTTATAGTGGTTTGGTGTCAATCTTGTTCCTACATCCACTCCCCAAGTCTTTACTTGAGAATTTAATCCACTAAAAGGATTTCAAGAATACAATACGTCGGACAACCCAATCCTTGCTATCCAAGTAAGAACACTTATTTTTCGAATAAAGCCAATCCTCAATACTTTGATTTCAGGTTCGCATCAATCTATCCGACTTTTGGAACCTCCCAAAACTCAAAACCCAAAATAAAATAGGAGGAAAAATAGTGTACAAAAATTTTAGCATAATAATTCCTTAAATGAGCATAATAAATATAATAAAAATATAATACTTAAGAAAAAAAAGTTTTTGCTGAACATCCTCAATGGATTTGCACACTTAATTACAGCTGGAGAGTGGTTGGTGAGCTGATTGAATACTTCTTTCCTCTCTTTTAGAAATTTTTTAAACTTTCACGGATGTGAGCTTTGAATTGCTTGAAAACTTATGATTTCTTACTTTAAGAGAGCATTTATAATCACTATTTGTACTTGAAAATATCTTAGTGTCGGTTAAGAGCTGTTGGAGAGCATTTAATGCGTATTAAATGCATCAAAAATGGGTTAAAAACTAGCCATTACGAAGTTCGCCTAGAATAGATCATCCCATATGGGACATCTCACTGGCCATGGAATGTCTCATCGGATGCCTCTTCGGCCAGACAAAAAATTGGTTCTCTGTTTTGGTCTTAGGGTCTTAGGGGTCGTCCCACTGTGTGCACAAGCCAAAACAGTGCATGCCGGTTACTCAATGAAAGGGAATGACCTAGATGGGTCGTCTCATTTTGTTCAATCTAATTTTTTATACATTTAAGATCTTAAACTTACCAGAAGACTTTCAAATGCTCTCAAATAAATTTAAATCAATTTGACACTTTCAAAGGGCTTCAAAAATTCTTCAACTTGTAAAACTTCAACTTTGGCACACTTGATGGAGCTTTTCAAACTCAATATTTTGGACTATCTGAAATATCATAAAAATATTTTTCAAAGATAAGAAACTCATGAGTAGTCCCTCAAATGGTTTGTGATCATCAAAATTAATTCTTGGAGCAACATCCATTTTATGGGGGTCTTACCCATTGTGTTGCTCTCTTGTGGTGGAGGTTATACCATTGGTGAAAACCTTGAATAATGTTGGATGTGAGTGTGAGATAAGTAGAGAGAGGGACGTGGAGCTTAGGATTTAGTTTTTGAGGGGATTAGAGTAGGGCTTGTGGAGCTGTATTGGGGAGCAAGGTTAAGGGTTAGGATTAGGAGAGGAGAAGGGTTTAGGGTTAAAGACTGAAGGTGAGTTTTATTTATTAGGGTAATGGTGATGATAAATCCACATCACATAATTACCTCCATATCAGTTGACAAGTAAGCACTTTCGATGAGCTATGTCCATATAAATTGACAAAATGGCACCTTCGATGAGCTTTGACTCAAATTGGAAAGAGGGTGGGCTATATTGCAATAATATGAAAAATGTAGGATTGATATTATAGCAATTAGAAATATAGAAAGATATTTGTAATTTCATATAAAATATAGGGTGTTTTTTTTTTCTTGCTGAAAATTTATAAAAATATTACAATTTGACTCTCTCAACTTTGGACACTCTCCAACACACCCTCTTATCTTTAAAAATTTTCAAGGTCAACCTTCAAATTTCCAAATTAATGCAAAATGGTGTTGTTGTTTATCTCTATTAATGAAGTGATGTAATGTAACCATCCAAGGATAGTATAAATCTATTTTTTGACCAATATGCCCTTATCTTAGATATTGCTTTCTTACAATCAAAGGAACGGGAAGAGAAATCCTTGGATCCCAAGCAAGTGGATCCACCCCTTCATCAGCCACCCACAATGCTCTCCATAGCTTCTTCTGTGCTAGTTCATCCCCTTCGAGTGCTCCTTCCTCTGGATCATTGGTTGGAAACCCTCCATCATGTTTCGCCTTCTCTACTCCCTCGATGACAATGACAACAAAAGCACCATGCTCTTGCCGAAGCAATAGGAGGCAATAGCAATGCTATAGCAAGAGATGACGGGTGGCAGAGTAAGCACTATTGAAGAACATGGCATGGGCATAGATGAAAATGGCATTCACTCAAGTGCTGGTGATGGCATGTAAGGTGTGAAATGGGGAGGCTGAGCGAAGGTGATACAGATGGTGGTGCACTCCCTAGAACTCCTCTTCACCTCCACCACACCCTCCATTTTTGCCGATGGTGGATAGGATTATGGTGGCCCCTGATGACCAGCTTCCCATCAAGATCTGAACTAACAGAGTGATCATCATATGGCCTTCTCTATGAGAAATGATCCCAACAAAACCTACAAGGTATCCAAAGATCAAAACAACAAGAAAAAAGAATAAGCAATATCCAATTTTTAAAGGGAAAAAAAATCCAACCTTGAAAGGGAAAAAAGGGAAAAGAACCAACTTTAAAAGAAAATACAAGGGAAAAATATGAAGAGAAAAAAAATAGGAAAATGGTGCATGAAGAACAAGAAACAAGGTGGTTTCTATTATCTTCCCTTCTTGGGTAGGTGTAAGAGTTTCAAAAAAAAAAAAAGAATTGTAAGAAAATATTTTTTTAGGAAAAGTGGTGGAAGTGAGAAAGAAACTAAGAATATATCTACTAAAATTGCCTAAATTTGACCTGCTTATCATGGCCGACATGTGGCCTAGTAGGTCAATTTCAGTAGAAACTCCCAAGCTGATCTAGGTGAGGAAAGACAAGACGTCATCTCTCACTTGAACTTGAACTCTGATGGAATAACGACTCTTCATCTATAAAAATGCTCAAGACCACAAGTATGTAAGCAACACAAGTAATCCTATACTATATTCTCTTCTCTCCTAATATTTCTAACACACTACCTAACTTAGGTATTAGAGGGCTTGGTTGGAGCCAATCCAATGAGCTTTTATCTTCTTTTTATATGTAGATTGGCAACTTTCTATGATAGATTGGTGCTCCATAATCTTCCAGCATATACAGTAGAATAATTAGCATCCTTCTTATCTTTTTTGCTTTTCCTTCTTCTTATGTGTAGGTTGACAATTGCTCTCCAAGCTCCACCATTGTTGGGCAGTATTTGGGAATCAATATCTACCTTGTTGCTTGAGGAAGCGGAAGAGCAATAGTGAATTGAAGAAGGTGATCTAAAACTAAACTAGAACAACAACATCAGATTAACTATTAAAAACAAAGAAAAAAAGGAAAGAAAACAAGAGGATGAGGTGGAACTAAAGAATAGATGCATCAATGAACGAACGTATGAACACCAAAAAAGAGAATTCTTTGTCTTTATGAGGAAGAGAGCAAAAGAATGAGGTCAGGGTGAGAAAGGAAGGAATGAGATGATGATGGGAGGAATGGGCAAGTGGGAGAAGGATTTATGGGAAAAGGAGGAGAGAGAATGTGCTAATTGAGCCCATAGGTAGTGTGGGTGCTCCCCATGGTAAAAGAAAATGGTGCTTTGAGCCTGTCTCTTCTATTTTCTCTAATCCTATATTTTGCTAGGGTCATAAGAGAGAAGATGGATGGTCTTTATCTATCATTTGGTTCAAAAAATTTTAAAGAGAATAGATAAAAAGGAAGAATTGTCCATCTATCCTAGTCCACCAAATTGCAGCTTTCCTAATCAGGAGGATGCAAGGAAGGATGGATGGAGTATGTGAGAGATGGATTTCTAAATCGATAATATTATCTCTCATTAATTTTTTATCAAAACTATAAAACTTTTTATTTTTTATTCATTTATATATATATATTTATTTTATCTATATTCCTAATCTTATACTATTAAATTTTATTACTAATTATTTCAATTTTAGGATAAATTTTCCATAATTATGTGTAAATAGTTAGAATTATCTTTTATTTTTTATTTATATTACTACTATTTTGAGTTACTATTTGTATATAATTAATTAATTATTTAAATTAAATTATAAAATCATTAGTTATTTATGTAATTATATATAAATAAAATAATTTATATATAGTTAATTTATAAAATTATTTATTAAATTAAGTTAAATAAAATTAAATATTTATATTTTTATATAATTATAAAGGATAAAAATTATAAGTTTATGTATTGCTATTTTTTTAGTATAAATAAGTGTTATAAATTGATAATAATAATATATTTATCAAAAAATAGTTTAATAAAAATATTATATAAATATCATCTATTATTTATTTCATTCCTTCTATACTAAACAAATAAGAAAATTATTTCCATCAATCCTGTTATATTTCACCAAACACATCCATCTTCCATCCATCCTCTTCTTCATCCATCCTTTCTTCTTTATATATCCTTCCTTTAATCCATTACTTGTACCAAATAGAGGATTAGGATCTAACCACCTCCCCCTATAGCCCGATTACAGGACAGGCACAAAATGAAATGCTAAACATGGATGAGAATAGGAGATTTGATTGGGTGAGAATAATTTGGCAGGGGCCCTAAAGAGCAGCAAAGACATAGGATTGCAAGACATAATTGGCCTATAGAGGGATTATTTGTTAGCATTGGTTGAAGAGGGCCAAGGTATCTTCAACTTTTGAAACATGGCATTGGCTAATTGGATAATTTTGGAATGATTCGAAAATTTGAAGGATCATTTTAAAATATTTTTTAAAAAAAGAGAAGATGTGTCTTAAAATTGTCCAAACTTATGGGCTCAAATTACAATTTTTTAAAAATTTATATATGAGTCGTTGATCCATAGCAAGTATTATGCCATTGAAGAGCATCATCTGCATAAAGCTTAAGGGTAGTTGGATCATTTTGATGTACAATGTTAATAGAGTTATTGAGAATATATACATATACTCATATACATACATACATATGTATGTATGTATGTATGTGTGTATGTATGTATATATATGTGTGTCTGTGTGTGGGTGTGTGTGTGTGTGTAATTACCCGGCCAAAAGACTTCACAAGCCCAAACTTTTCACACGCAAATCTCAGAGCATGGGAAAAAAAATGATTCCTAGTGGGAATCACCTTCCTTCTTTGAGTTTGATGGAAATCAAACTACTCTTCCTTGAGTCCAACTAGGAAACAAACTCATCCAAACCTTTATTTTGCCTATTTAAAGAGTCCTCTACCCGTTCCTCTAAAATCTAGATTTGGGATCTCTCGATTTGAGCTCATTTGCAATTCTTTTTATCAGAGTTCATCATGATTTCGGGTGTGAGACCTCACCAGCAGTGAAGGTATGGTTGTTAGACCTTTATCTTTTCTTTTTACTTAGTTTTGGCTATCATCACTATTTCTATTTGATCTAGCAAGCCACCAAAGTAACATGAAAATGATTTCTCCTATTTTCGTGTCCACTTTCTATTATTTTCCTTCATCAGTCATTAGCAATTGTGGCCGGGTTCATCTCCTCTTCGTCGCTAGGGTCATCTCCTCTTCATCGTCGGGCATTGCTGTCAGCTTAAGCCTTCTATTTTTAAGATGGGAAGAAGAGAAAAGAGAGGGGTTGCTATATTTTAAGGAAGAAGAGGAAGAGAGAGAGAGAGAGAGAGAGAGAGAGAGCTATCTCTCTTCCCCTTATTTTCTCTTTTATCCTCTCTCTCTCTCTTCTCTCTCACTAGCTAGTTTAAGAGATTTATAAAAAAAAAAGGGGGGACTTGAGGGACTTAGTAATTGATATAGAAGTCCCGAGTTGTTAATACATGTTATATGATTTTCTCTTGATGATTGGATTAATTTATAGAGAAGTTGTCTGTGGAAGAAGATTTTGAACATGGCACACAACATGCTGCTTTTAGATCTCGGTGTGGGATTGTACCTATTTATTAACTTTGTTTTTAGTAAGATAAGAGTTCTTTAACATAATTATCTACATGATTTTAAAATTTTTTATTTATAACTGTACCTACATGATTGTGTGTTTTATATATATATTAGCTTGCATATTATGTATTGATGCATTACTATATTGCATGGTCTATGATTAATTGGTATTTAATTATAGATATCATGTTGAATAAGAAAAATCATGATTGAACATAATTGATAGGTTGTGGGTAGTATCTAGATTAATCGATCATGAAGAAACATGGTGTATATGTTGGATTAGCCTTGGGCTAGGTTACGGTATTGCTTCTGGCATGCCATAGATTAGAGCATGACTGTGACTAATCTAATATTAAAAATCAGATTAGGACTTTAATAATTTTAATGGGCATGGGTGGTGTTTGGATTGATTGGCCATCCAAAAAATGTAGTGCATGTTGGATCAGCCTTAGGCTGGATTATAGTGTTGTGATTGGCCTATCATGGGTTGGAGCATGGTTGTAACTAATCCAATATCATAAACTCAAACAATAATTTGATATAACTATAAGTATGGAAAAAAGGGAGTATGTGGACTAGTCGGCTATGTGTGAAACATGGTGTATCAATCGTGGGTTGAGATTTTTTGGTTTGCCATAGGCTGGAGCATGGTTATACTAATCTAGTGTTGACATCAAATTAAGATGATAAAGCATAAAAAAAGAAGAGCATGTTGACTAGTTTGCTATATGTGAAACATGACGTATCAACCATGGATTGAGATGTTTCGATTTGCCACGAGCTAGAGCATGATTGTACTAGTCTAGTGTCAATATCAAATTAAGATGATGAACCGTGTTTAATTGAATAATATTTAGACTAGTTAGCATATGTGAAACATCATATTTATAATGTCAACTGTGGGTTGAGATGTGGTTGCCGACTATGGATGGAAATGTGGTATGTATTAGCCTGCCATGGGCTGGAGCATGGATAGATCTAGGCCAGTGTCAGAATGATAAAATTATCAAGATCAGAATTATGTTAATCGATTAATGATAAGTAATCTTTCTGGATGACTACTAAATAGAATTGTTGATTGGTAATATATAACATGTTGAATAGAATTATAATGATATTATTCAATTATCAAATTAATGATATATGAATCTTATTATTTTTCTATCAGTCATATATATTTATAGGGATGCAAATGGGTCAGATCAGATCAGATCATGAGTGACCTCGATCCAATCCAATTTTTTGATTAGATCTAAATATTGGACCTAAACCCAGCCCAATAGCGGATCAGTTCGGGTCGGGTTGGGTCCATGATCAAATTTCTTGACCCAATGAGTCATTCAGGTCAGATTAGGTCCATTGTATAATCTGACCCCGATCCATGAAATATAGATTCAGTTCGGATTCAGATCCAGGTCAGTTCGAGTCTGGATTATAAGAAAGAATAATAAAAAAATTTATATAAGTAATGACATGGGTTTCACTCGCTCATTCAAACTTTTTTTTCAGGAGGCTATATGTATTCTAAATCATACTCAATCCAAATTAAATTGAACCAAGCTGAAGCAATATGAGTTCCATCTGGTAGTGTTGGTTAATATCCTAAGAGTTGGCCTCCTAGCTTATAGGAGGCATTAGACCTATAAGCTTTATTAGTTTGAGTTTTTGTTAGGTTTGTCTTTAGATAGAGATCAAATTCTTAGTATATGTACGATAAAAGTAGTGCTTATGACTGGTATATTACTATTATTATAGTTTATCTATGTATTTGTCAAATCTCATTGCATAATGCAAGCTTTTATGAGTTGTTAACCAATCTACATGCTGTACTTCAACTCTGTTCCAATGTACCCAACACTTTTTAGTGATAGTGGTCGGAGTTTCCATCTCCCCTTATATCACCCCTCTTTTAAATGCTACAATAAACTAAAAAATAGTTATCGAGTTTATTACTAATAAATTGATTATTTATACCATAACCATGATCAAACGTCCCTTATCTTGGTTAAAATATGTTCACTTGAACTTGCGAAATACTAGTGGATAAACTGATTCAAATTATAGCTGACAATAATGTAAACATATCTCATACTTTTGAGTATTCGGGTCTAGTATGGGGTTTGGGTCAGATCGGGTCAGGTCATTTATCTCAAGATCTAAATCCATCCAAAAATCTCCATGAATTGAGTCGGACTGGGTTGGATCAAAATTCAGTGAATCTAGATCCAATCCAAAAAATAGAATGGATCCAATTTTAGAATCTGAATTGGCCTCCATGGGGTCTTTACAATGGTTTGGATTGGATTTATGCGGGTCGAATCGAATCGGATCATGGGTCAACTCGTCCCATTTGCAGCCTTATATATTTGCTAAAAGATGTCTATATTCATGTTAGTATGAGTATGGGGGATTTTTACTGGGTTGTAAAGCTCACAGCCCTCATTTTTTTTTTCAGAGTTGTAGGACATATAATTTTAAATGGGTTTGACCTAGAGTTCGAGTGATGGAGACATCT
>NC_025998.2:23752547-23987547 GCF_000442705.2 Elaeis guineensis | reverse complement strand
CGATGGACTTCGGATTCTCCAGTGAGAGAGAGAGAGAAGGATCCCCTCCTTAAATAGGGCCGGAGGGGGCCTCTTTCCGACTCCGATTGGGAGTCGGTGAGAGGAGGAAGAAGACTCCCAAGGGAGTCTTCTCCTCTGTTTTTCCTTCCTTTTTTTTTTGTTTGGACTAGATTTGTTACATGGGTCGGGGCATCACATTCTTTTCCTCTAAAAGAAATTTCGTCCTTGAAATTTTTCTTGCTTGAGTCTTCATAGTTTCTTACTTGAATCTCATCCACAAATATTTCAATATTCTAATTCTTGATATAAATTTATTCTTAAATCATTTCATAAAGAAAAAATCGATACATCAAATATCGATCTAAAATGGAACTATTCATTTTCTTATTTATCAAGACCAACATCTCAAAGTTTTTTAATATTTCAAGATTTCGAAATTATGCTCTCATTCCCTATAAAATAATGTTCAATACCTCATGACTAGATCAAAATCAAATCTATCTCTTGTGAATAGAAGAAAATCAATATCTTAATTCTGAATAAGAATTTTATTTTTCATCATTTATTTATTTATTTATTTATTTTTTAAAATATTAACCACTCTTAATTTCAACCCATCATAAGATAGAAAAATATACTTCTATGAATCATTTGATGACATCCTAATCAATCAAAATTCAAAAATATTTTCTCTTATTCGTACTTTCAAAAGTTGAAGATTTATCATTTCAATCTCATTCTCAAACTTTTGATATTTTAATTATCGATACAACTTCATCATTAAGTCATTTCATAAAGATCAATATCATCAATATTGATTAGAATCAATATCACTATTTTTAGTCATCGAAATTTTCTTACTCAAACCCTCAAATTCTTAAATATTCTAATTCTTGAAGTAAATTTTATCATTAAGTCATTCCATAATAAAAATCAATAACTCAAAAATTGATCTAAATCAAAATTATTTTTTTTTCTTATAATCAAACTCAATGTCTCTATTCTAAGTAAGTATATCAATTTTTTTTAATCTAAATATTAACTACTCTTAATTAATCGATTTATTATCAAATTAAATTATAAATAACTTCAATCCATCTTTTGTAGAACAATCGTCAATATCAATAGATAACCTTAATCTTTTTCATTCAGTCAGAGAAATAATAATGATCAAAAGAGTTCAAACTTCAAATTTTATTATATCCTGGAGATAAATATTTGAGTATAATAATTTAAGATCAAAATCATTATTCGATAAACAATCTCAAATTCTTCTAATAAATAGAGAATTATAAAATTCAATTCTGGATAGAGAAAATTTATCTCTAAATATTCTAAATCTAAAATAAAAAATCAAGGGTCCACTCATCCTAGAATTAGGATGCTAAATATTTTTTTTTAGCATAGTAGACGGAAGTGCTACTTTTGAAAATCACATTAGGAATATCCAAAAATTATTCTTTCCAATATCAATGAATTTCTTGTATCAAATAATATCATTTATCATAATTCTTTAACTCAAAGAGTCAACATTCTGACTTACTCAAAGTAATCTAGATTACTATGTTTCACTGCGCACTCTGTTCTAACAATCAAAATTTCTTAGGTTCATCAAAAAAAATTTTGATCAAATTATTTTTTTATCTTATCAATAGAAAAGATCTAAAATTTCAAATTTCAATTGAAGTCAAAGATTAACTTTCGATTCTCATTCATACTTTTACTGGTGTACAATAATCTTGATTAACCCTTGAGTCCAATATCATATTTAAAACCATCATATAGATTTACTATAATCAATATGAATCAAATCTTAATTCTCATATCAATTCAATTCGATAATTTCCAAATCAAAATCCTTATAAGTCAAATCAACAAAAAAGTTCTTCGATGCTCCACCAAATTTGGACATAATCGAATATATAAGAATTTTAAATCATTATTTTTTCTAAATTTTTTTTCATCAAGATCCTTAATATCTATCAAGTATCCTTTCACAATAATCATACAAGCCTCAAAAATCAAATCTCCATTTAATAGTAGATTCAATTAGGGACCTCGTTAACAAAAGCAAAGGAACTCTATATCAATTCCTAAATCCCAAATTTTTAAATTATAAATTCACATGGTTCCCATAATCTCAAATAAATAAAATCATATCTTTTATCTTAATCTAAAAATATCAATCTTTCATTAACAACCTCAACAATAATATTAGAATATCTCTTGATCAATTTAGATACGAAATCTTTAAATTAAAATTTTATACACATCATATAGTCTCCAAGAGACACAATAAGATCTATTATTTAGATCCAAGGATGATGA
Source organism: Elaeis guineensis (assembly GCF_000442705.2). Classification (NCBI taxonomy): domain Eukaryota; kingdom Viridiplantae; phylum Streptophyta; class Magnoliopsida; order Arecales; family Arecaceae; genus Elaeis; species Elaeis guineensis. The sequence goes on along the minus strand of NC_025998.2, from coordinate 23,985,219 downwards.
TTAAAGATTCCAATACAATGAATATCCTACAATCTCATAATCCATTTCATCCATAAGAAATAGTTTCTTTGCAATATCCTCAAATATGCATTCATCCTAATATGCTACTTTATATATATGATCCACATATCAAGTTCAATTTCGATAAATATTCCAATCAAGCATCATAAAAGACTTTTTTAATCTATCCTGGAATAACATTTTATCATCAAATCTTTATCCTGCCAATAATAGTCAACTTCTCAACTAAAAGTAATATCATAGTATTATTCTCACATCGAATTTGAGCTTACGATTCACTTGAATAATCAATGATCAAATTAATAATCACAATGCATAATAAAATTTTATGTCAATCATTTTGCAATTACTTTCGATCAAAATCTAACTAATCATATCATGATCAATAGATCATCCATCATATTTCAAATTCTATATGTCATAATCTCTTATGATCATTTCATACATAATCTCAATATTTAACAAAAAATTATAAAGATTTTTTTTCACTACAATCATCAAAGATCTACACCATATTGTCCCTAGTGTCTATCCACTAATACCCATACTATACACATCTTAGTTCATCCACTAATACTCCGATACCACTTTAATTGTCACGCCTCCAACCCGAGATTATGAATCGAGGTCATGACAACCGCCGCATACTCATAAAAAACTCTTCCATAAGCATGCAAGGTATCTTATCATGCTATCCTAAAATAACAGCAGAATAATTAGTCAATAATTTAAATCCAAAACATAACGATCTAAATTTTTTCTTTAATATCTCAATAAATTCAACAATGATTCATAGGCCTTATATCAAATTCAATAAGAATTTCAACCTAAAATAAAAGTATAAAGATTCTGCTTCTGATCACTCTTCCATTCATATCTTGTATCATCTTAATTCCTCAAATCTGTAAAAACAGTAAAATAAAAGGTAATGAGCTAGACAGCCCAGTAAGCAATGATCACTTTCAACAAATTTCATCAGGCATTTAAGTAAATAATCATTTATAGAAAATAAGCATATCGAGTTCATCAATTTAAAATCAATTTCAATTATGCAATATAGTTCATGCCAAATTTATTTTTTTTTCAAAATTCGAGTTTCTTTTGAGATTTCAATTTTTTCATTCTTAAATTTTTTTCGTCAACCATGAGCTATGACCATATTTTTTCTGTGGCAGGATCATAACACCGCGTATCTTCTTACGGTGAGCTGCGAATCATTTGGCAGCAAAGTCCTTCAGAACCGCTGGTCTCTCTGGCGGTTTGTCGCTGATCTCTCTGGCAACATATTTGGTCTCGCTGGCGACATAAATCCTCAGGACAAATCAATTGCCAACGTATATGCCTCCATTGGTGGGGTCCTTTACATAGTCAGGTTATCAATTCATATTATTCTTATATCAGAATTCTTCATAAATCATGTTTCATATTCTAATTTCAATAAGAAAACATATAATCATGTAGTATCGAAATCAATCAATATAATGCATCATGAAATCAATATGTTCAATCATGCTTCATCATAACATTTCAAATAAGATATTTTCATAACAAAATATCATTTCATCCAATTCATGCATCGTTTCTCAAATCATGTCAGAAAAATATATTATAATTTGCTGATAAATCTAAAAAAAATGAAACATTACTTACCTCAAACGCATTCCAATAAATCCACATAATTCTATAAATTTTCTTTCAAAATTCTTCAGTTCATAAATCATATCACAATATTCGATTATCAGGTGTCAATGATACCTATACGAGATCAAATTCAATAATCAGAAAGAATACGAATATCATATTTCAACGGTTTAGATTGGTCCGATCATCTAATTTCATCTAATCAAAATCTAATTAGGACATAAACAATCCAAAATTTGACTATCGGATCAAATCGGATTCAAAGTGATAGGATCGAGATTTCTTCATTGGTTTCATAAACAATCAAGTGGAGAGAGAAAATCAGAAGAGAAAAAATTCATAGGTACAATTCGAATTAATCATGTGACACAATCCAACATTACGATTGGTCCAATATCTCGATTGATGAAATCAACATGATCAAATCAAGTTATAGCTAGATCGGGATCATGGATGATCAAATCTAAGGATTCATGGTCTGATCAAGGTGAGTGCCAACACACTGCCCAACAATCATGGATCAAGATTCTTCATCAGATCAGAAATATTAAAAGAAATTCCTCATTGATAAATCGATCAAGAGAAAAAAATTGATCGAGAGAGAAATGGCTTTAGAGAGAGAAAATTTTAGAGAGAAAATTTAGAGAGAAAATTCATCTTGGACTCCTCAAACGATATGATTCAACAAATCCGATCGATCAGATCAAATCATGCTAAGATTATCATGTGGATAATTCAATAAAATCATGAAAAATAGAATCTTAAAAATACCTAATCTGATCAAATGGGTATCGGTGTACCGTCCGACGATCGCAGATCAAAAATCCATCACTAGGATCATTTAAATTCATCATCATTCTTCTCAAAATTTTAGAAAATTTAGGAGAGAGAAATAATCTAGAGAGAGAAAGTAGAGAGAGAAAGTCCAATTCTAGAGAGAAAAAATACTAGTTCAGGTTGAAAGAAGAGAGGGAAGAGAGAGAAACTTTTTTTCTCATATTTTATTATTATATATTATTTATTTATTTATTTATTTAATTTTTCTTTCTTTTTTTTTCTTTCTTCTTCTTTTTTTCTTCACGAGAGAAAGAGGAGAGAGAGTCTATTATTTTATATAATTTTTTTATTTTTATTTTTTTACTTCTCTTTTTTCTTCTTCTTTTTCTTTTTTCTTTTTCTTTTCCTTCTTCTTTTCTTTTTTCTTTTTCTTCCTTCTTTTTTTTCTTTTTTCTTTTTCTTCCTTCTTCTTTTTCTTTTCTTCTTCCTAGACTACCTTTGGGCCGAAACAGGGGACCTCACAATCCCCTGTTGGCTGGCCGATCGACGGTACAGCCGGCAAAGGGGCGCAGTCGGCACGAGGAGGGCGACTCGACGGTAAGAGGAGGGCCAAGTCAATGGCCGGCGACGACCACCGGTGTCCACACATTCAAAATGGACCGAATCCCTTTCTCAAAAAAATCCGGCGACTCCAGTCGCCGGTGATTGTGCACACGGGCACGAGAGAAAGGAGGAGAAGAGAGGAAGGGGAGGAGGCTCACCTTTGACACCGGTGAGGCTTTCCGGCGTGAAAATTAGACGGGTACAGAGCCGATCTTCCGTGAAGATTTTTCAGGATTGCCGCCGATGGACTTCGGATTCTCCGATGAGAGAGAGAGAGAGAGAAGGGAACCCCTCCTTAAATAGGGCCGGAGGGGGCCATCACATGTTTATATATTCATATACAAATGTACTACATATTTATACAGGAGGGTTCTCTTTCGCAGTAAGAGAGTCGAATGCGAACAATTACAGAGGCACCAGACGTACCAGAGATACATAGTTATGTAAGACTAGCAAGAACTTCTGTCTTGTGTCTCTGTTTCGCTTGCAGCAAGTTATGTAAGACTACCCGAGATACATATTCCGATCAGTAAGTTGTGGAAGTAAAGTACTACTTTGAATGTAACATATTCACTTAATCTTTCAGTAGCAAAATCTTTTGCAACAAATATATGCATGCAAGAACATCTCTTTTGAACTGTCACAAAAGTGAGCGTAAGACATTGGGTAATCTTTCTTAGCCAAAGGCTACCTAGTTCGACGCTGGCATTGACCTTCAGCTAATGATAAGCCGTCCTCTAACGGCCTGCTAACATTGTCATCGTTATTTCATTCACCGTACAACTCGAAGAAGATTCTGTATCTGTTGCACTTCTCTCGCTACAATAACCAGGCTGCTTTGGTTGTGGCAGCATTGCGCTTGCACTCGCCAACATCAAAATTACAGTTGACATATGGGGTCTGTCCTCGGCTCTATCCTGAACGCATAAGAGGCCCACTTGTATGCATCTGAGTACTTCACTAATGGAGTAAGAACAACCCATTGACTTATCTAGCAGTTCCAAGCTCTTGCCTTCCTTCCATAGTTTCCATGCCTGAAAGTTTTTAAATCAATATTTGAGAAGACATTAGAAAGTAGATGGAAAAACTTTGATAAAACATGAATCCTATCATTTTTCTTACATGATTAAGGAGGCTTAGGTTGGGCTCAGCATTATAAATTCCTCTGTTCTTCTTGCCACTTATGATTTCAAGCACTAAGACACCGAAGCTAAAGACATCTGACTTCACGGAGAAAACACCATCCATGGCATACTCTGGAGACATATACCCACTGCATGACATCACCAGAATTATTAAAAAGAGCTTTTTAAAGAAAGTTTAGGATAAAAGTTTTCAGGGTCAAAATAAACACAGTAAAAATATTTACAAAAAATGATGCTTACTATGTTCCAACCACTCTCTGGGTATATGCATCACTCTGATCTCCTCCAAATATTCTTGCCACGCCGAAGTCTGAGATTTTGGGGTTCATGTCTTTATCTAGAAGAACGTTGCTGGCCTTGAGGTCCCTGTGGATGATTCTGAACCTAGAATCCTGATGAAGATAAAGAAGTCCACGGGCAATCCCCACAATGATACTGAAACGCTTTTGCCAAATCAGGAGTGCGGATTTGGTTTTATCTGCTCAATAATCAAGCAATTTAACCATTACATTGTTGAATTTTGCCTATTCAGTAGAAAATTCATATATATATATATATATATATAAGTGAACTAAATCCTACTCCATTCCAATAGACAAATAAAATTATTTTTGAGCACAATTCTATATAGTTTCCATGAATATCTAAGATTAATTAAATCAGCAAAGTAGGAAATCTGTAGGCTTAATGTTTTGTATTTTGTACTACCATTTCAAGATTATTAATGTTTATTTAAATCCTTAAATCTGATTGAAGTTCAAAATAGGTAAGAATGACCAACCGAAGATAATGGTGTCCAGACTTCTATTATGCATATATTCATAGATTAGCATCCTGTCTTCTCCTTGAATGCAGCAACCAAGCAGTCTAACAAGATTTACGTGCTGAAGTTTGGCGATCAACAAAACCTCATTCTTGAACTCATCAATGCCTTGTAGTGAATGCCTTGACAACCTCTTCACAGCTATGCTCTGCCCATCCTCAAGTTCACCCTGGTCCATCACAACCAGTTTTCATGGGGTCATCATCCAAGAGCATGTCAACTTCTTTAATCAGACAAATAAAAGAAAAAGATACGATGAAAACAAGGATAGTCACCGTGGGTACAAACTTAGCTTCTCATAGAAATTGATTAAATGCTGTCATCAGGAATTTTCTCCATAAATGATAACCAAGTCAATCAAATATTGCAATGAGACACCAACATTACCTTGTAAACCGGGCCAAAGCCACCCTCACCAAGCTTATTAGCGATAGAGAAGTTGTCCGTGGCCATCACTATGGTGCTTAGTTCAAATAGGGGGAGTTCCAGTTCTTTCCCTCTGGTACCTTCATTTTCTGGCTGGTGGTCCTGAGTAGGACCTAATGCAGTAAGAGCAAAATCAAATGACAACTGCCTTCGCCCACCTAACTTAATACCTGGTTTAGAAGAATTCATATAAGCGGTGAGTACATGGATTTAGGGAATAGCAACTCCTTGTTCTGTTCTTTTCTGCGAAGAAACAGTAATAAACTTACGATGAACTTTGAACATCTTATGCCAGATGTAACATCCACTTGACACCAATAACAGCAGCCCACATGCTATACTTACAAAGATAATAACAATCGCTTTTTCTTCTTGTTCGAGTCGCCTCCGGTTGAGCCTGTGTATGCATTAGTTTAATGGAATCATGAGACAATTTTTGACTCAGTTTAATCTATCTACAATAGTGAAGGTCAGACTTGCCATTTCGTTGTTTTAACTAGATGATTGGTGTATAATAAACAGCTACAGCTTAAAAAATAAAGGCTTGATACTTGGTTTTATCATCTTAGGAAAGACCAAATTGAATTCAAATTAGGATGTGATCATCATTTGTAGGTAGAGATTTTTTATCGAGGATGTCTCTCGTTGAAAGTATTGAGGGAGGCCTTTTGTTTGTCAATTGGAATTGGAAAGGAGAACATCTTTAGTTTATATGTGCCGGTCAATCCTCTCTGCTCTACCTCTTTGTTATTTCTCATTGAAATCTTCCCTTTCTTTATCAACCAGTCTGGATCAAGCATTGAGAAAACATAAGCTAAAGATTAGGTCAAAGTTCTACGGCCATGGCCAAATTTTTCTAGACGTGAAGTCTGACGTTTTCATTTTTCCTTCCTACGAGAAGAATCTGGAGTTTCATACTGGAAAATTAAAGAGTATACGTTAGGGAATAAAGCATGGAAAAAGGAACAAAGCACATTGAGACTTTAGCGTCCAATTTCATACAGGAAAAACTAAAGAGTATACATTAGTCATCGACAAGTGAACAGAGCATGGAAGAAGATATCCAACTGATCTGATCAGACATTAGTGTTCAATTTCAAACTTTACAAGCCTCTAATATCTAAATCAAAAGGACTCTTCAAAAAGAAAAAAAGGAAAAAAATCTAAATCAAAAGGAATAACCACATTTATTGTTTAGGAAAGAGATCGGAGAATTGAAGAAGGAATAACGTCATTTAAAATGCACACACCCATCATAAAACATATTTAGACAACAAAATCCATATTACCTAGAGTTAACATCTTCAGCAATAGACTCTAATTGACATGCGTCCTGAGGCAAGATTCGACATGTATTTAGTTACAAGTTAAAGCAAGTAAAAGAAAATCTAAAGACTTACTCAGATCAGATGCTGCAAGACGAACATAGAGATCCTGCCCACCATCAACAAATTGCCTAATATCTATCAGATCACCTCCCCAAAAAATACAACCGCTTCCTTCTCCACTGATATTAGCAGTTGCATAGGCCGTACATGAACAATTATTCAAGCAGGTTCCTGACACTGCCCAAGGCTCATGCTCTCATTCACAGTGGAGTTTGAGGAGTCGGGCAACTTGACCTGAGACAGTCTTAGAAATCCATCTCCTTGGCAATCCAACCTGGTATTCCGCACGCACCCGTCATGCCCATCTCTGAGATTCCACTCTTGTGGTGACTTGGGACTGAATCCTTGAAGACAGTTGCAGTTTGGTGAGTCGTTCGAGTTACAAATGCCATACGGGCCACACTGAGCATAATTATCGCATCGGTCTCTTGGCATCGACCAATAGAGGCTCCACCCTACTGATGAATTAAACCAAACATATCGTTGAATCGTTGATTGGTTCAGCATAAACCTTGAAACAATCGAGCTGTCTACAACTTGATACGTGTAATATATTTCAGGTGGATTATCGACAAATTCAAAGGTGAAGTATTTGTCAGAATCCATCTCAGGCTCACCACTGAATCGAATCCCATTCCAAGGCCCATTTCGATACACTTTTGTCGATTGCTTCCATATGAAGAACTCCGGTGATCCATGAGGATCAAGCTTGAATGAGTAGTCCCCTGGTGAAGGGTCATCACTGCTCTTCCATGTGGTAAGATATTGGTCAAAACCAGTTGTTAAATTCAATCCAAGTTTCATTCCTGGAAGCAACGTATCACATGGGTAATCAAAACTCTGCCACAACAAGCTATTTGAATCATTTGTACCTTCTTTCACAACAAAATTCCCGGTATCCAAGAGCTGTGCCACTGGGCTACTTGCTTTCGTTGAATTTGCCGACCAGAAAACCTTGGCTGCCTGATTGGAGAGGATGAGATTTCCATAGCTGCTGATGTTTAGGATTCCAGTATTGTTGGTAAGCGGAGCTTCTCTATTGGCAACCCAAACAAATGTCTGAGGTGAGATATTCTTGTACCAAATGCCCAAGTATGTATTCTTTGAATTGCCCAGGCTGAAGAAGCCTAATTCAAAGTTCCCACCTGGTGAAACCAAAGTTTGGCCATCGCTGAGGGGTGTGTTCGGGGTGATGGTGTCTCTTGCAATGGAGGGAGGCAAGAGGCTACAGAGGAAAAGAAGAGGAAGTAGCCAAGTCTTCATGGCTTTCACTTGCTTGTCTTAGTGGATTTGGTATTCTTAGTGGCATGGTTTTATATCTACCAAAATCACGTTCCACAGGCCAATTTGGACTCAACTTCCAGTGGGCATCTAGAACTGCGGCTTTCGTCCTCTCGCGGTCTAAAGTTTCTGATGGGTTGAAAATTCTAAAACTTACCATCCTGTCGTATCGTGGCTTTCTTCCTTCCTTTCTTGATTTTTTTTTTTTTTTTTCAACTTTAGTACTCAGCAAACTTCTTGTTCTGATGTTGAATTTTTTAGGTGGAGTAAATACTCGGTCTGGATGGTGATTGGTGATGCGGTAGAATTCCAGCAACCAAACTATGTTTTTTTGACCTCAAGGGAGACCCTGAGCAAAGAGTTGACTTGGTCTATATATATATATATATATATATTGAAGATGATGGAGACTAATGGGTGTAATCCTCATTAGTCGTCAATTTTATTCAGAAACAGAGGAGGAGAATGTACAGTCAGTATAAGTTACACCATATAAGAGAAGAAGATAATAGAGGAATATACAAGCTTAAAGGAAATGGAAACTGCTGCTTCTAAGAGATTCCAAGGAAAAAGCACTTCTTCTGGTTGTAGGCAAATGGAGACTAAGAAGAAAAGCATCTTAGTGCATCATTATGCAGCAATAAAAAGGATCACATTGATGATCACAATGCAGCGAAATTCTCCATCATAGTCTCCAAGAGACAGATGATCGAGGGTGACAATAAAAATGTCAAAATTGATGAGAAGTAAGAGGCCTCCTGATCATCAAAGCCTAATGGAAGGGCAGCAAGAGAAAAAGCAACTTTCTGTGCAGATGGAGCAAAACAGAATCTTAGCAGCCTGGATGATCTATCAAAATTAGCAGTGAAAACAGTGACTTTGTCACAGCCAATAGAAGAAAAGCATCAGGATAAAGAATTCAAGGTTCCTCCAGGTCATAGAAGCGAATGCTGCGCATCTTCCCAGCAAGTTTGGCGAAGCCCGGGAGAACCTTTTGACTGCAGAGGATTGAGCAGTCATGAAAAAGATAATCCCTTTCCAAGCCACTGAAGCCAAGGAACAAGATTTTAGGAAGATTCTGGCATTTGCTCAGTCCAACAGCTCCAATGGATGGCTGCTAACATGATCAAAACAGCAGGTCGCAAGTTTACTGGAAAATTTCTGTTGCACCAAGATGCTGATGCATCTCTCGTTCAATACCTTCCCAAGGGAAATGACAAAAACAGGGGATATTCTTGTAAAATTCACCAAAGTATTGCAATGAATACATGCATGATAGAAAATGTATCTTATTTTCTAAATATTCACCCCCTCTCTATTGTTTAGCAAATCACACGCCTTCATATGCCTGGAATGCAAAATCCTTTAGATCTGTCTACCAACCACTAAAGAAAAAAAAAACCAAGAGACAAATACCTCTCTAACTGGGGAAAAAAAAAATGCCGACCGCATTGGCTAAGATATTTTGCAGGAAGTGAAATCTATTTTGCATCCCGACTTAGCGTACTATTTCACAAAGAAGTATAAAACCATGACTATTGTGCAATCAATGCATTACTTCCTTTTTTTTCCCAACCTTATCCTCGCAACCTTTAAGAAATCTATTGGCGTCGTATGTTTTCTTGAGTGGATATTTGCGTCGTATGTTATTTCCCAATTTCAATTAATTGAAAATTTGGCTAGACACATTAATCCAATTAATATCATTTTTATATTCTCCATGATGCATCTACAAGCTTCTCTATTTTGTTTAATTGCAACCATCAGCTACTAATTTTTCCATCCTATTTCTTATATAGATTAAAGTTGCCTTTTAATCAATTGTCATTTATGTCCTTCTTGCTTTGTGTTACGTCTCAAATTCAGGACATAACATGACCATGCTACCGAAGAATATAACCTATAATAATATGAAGCCTTTCAATTATAATCAACTGAAATTCATCATAAATAAACTAAAATAAGATATTCAATTCCATCATTCATTATGTAATTAAACTAAAATTGGTTCAGAGCTACTAAATCCAAAATCAAATATCAACCTGTTGCTGCAAGACTCCGGAGGATAAATAGAGGTCGATCTTGGATTGAGCTAGAGTGCTCTTAAGGAAAATTTGGTGAAGTCCACAAAAAAATTCTACAAAAGAAGTCCTAAAACTAGTGGGGTACCCTTTGATTTAGAATCCTTCGATGCTTAAGTCAGTCAAGGCGTTGAGAACAGATAGTGAAATTAAAAAATAGAAAGATAAAAAAATAGATTTTAAATGAGTAGAGTGAGGACTCTCGTTTCCTTCAATGAAGGAGCTGAAAGTAATTTAGTAGAGTCTCAGCTTTGTGAGTTCTGACTTATCTTGTAGAGGGTACCTTGTCCCTCTTTATATAGAAGAAGCTTGCCAAATTGTTAGACCATTAGAAAAGTTTGTTATAGGCCGTTAGTTTATTATAACAGAATAACTAGCTATATAGAGGTCATGAGTTATTTGCTCACGTGATGATTGACTGTAGTATAGCTGAAAGACAGTTGATACTGAGCTAGATGACAACTGCAAGATAACTATATTTTTAAGGTTACATCAGTATTTAACCAATGTGCCTTGCTATAGATCGACAACTGGATGAATTGAACATCATATACTGTGTCTTAGGGTCACATCGGCTTTGGACCGATGTGATTTACTGTAGATCGATAAGTACTTGTTGAGTTGAGTATTATATTTTATCAAGAATCAGCTCTGGTCAAGTTAAGTTGATAAATTGACAAATTGACAGTTGAAGCAGATCAATAAATAGCTGGCTTGATATAGAAGTATATGTATAATTCAGATAATTCTGATGTTGCCATGTGGTCAGATGATGAAGTCAGTTTATATGTACTAACACATGCCCCCACTTTCCAAACCCAAAGTAGACTTATTCACATTGGGTGTGGGAAGTTAATTCAGGAGACTGTACCTGACTTGTGTTATCAACATAAATGCATTGTGTTGCTGATGGTTGAAATATTAATTTTTTAATTATTCAAAATGATATATCATTTTTCAAAAATGATCCATCGGATCCAGTAATTATAAGTGCTTAGAAAATCAGGAGCTCATTATTATTTGAATGGCTATGCCCTGATGTGAGTGCATCATGTGTCATACCGTCATTGGCTGCTTTAGTTGTCACACAGACCCAACCTATGTGTTTCAACCAGGGAGAGGTATGTCAAACAGATTTTTTTCAGAATCGTTAGATTACTGACAAGTGGCATCAATCCAACAGTGTAGCAAACCAATCCAGACCATTAGTAAGTTCTATAAATAGGCTTGTACTTTGCTTGAAAACTACTTTACTATTTTCTTTGCACAGAAGCCTTGATGCAACCTTCCCAAAGTTTTCTTGACACCATCAAAGCCGAAAAGGAGGTTTTTCGGTGTCATCAGAGTTGGAGAAGAGATTATCGAAGTTAAAAAGTCCTTCAAAAGCTTCCTTAGAACCTTTTCTTTGTCTGTTATGTAGATTCCTTCATTCCTGATCTCTTTCTCATATAGTTTTAAGATTTCAAGCCTTTGCAACCCCATTTTTTCCTACTAGATAGCCTTTCTTCATTCTTCTCAACTGCTTCCCCCTCTCCTTTTTTTTTCTCTTTTTTTTTAAATGTCTTTTGATAGTGGTAGCGAGATGAGTCAGGACGATCGTGTACCTCGATCGATCCAATCGCTGCTCGATTTTGAGGTAGAATGTCCACCTCAGATAATGGTCGAGGTCAGTACTTCAAGTTAGGAGGATCCAAAATCTTCCATAAGGAGATACTTGGATTACTTTGGTCCTGGTACTGAATAGTCCATCCTAACCAATCTTGATCTTCAGGGACTTAGGAAAAAATATTTAATTTCTAAAGAATTTCAGCTTATAATCTCATATCAAGATGATCAGGTTACTGAATCTTCAGAAGGCTATATCGTATTTTATGATGAGGCACTTTGGTCTGGACTTCGATTTTTTTTGCATCCTTTCTTTAACAATATTTTAGATTTTTATAGGCTCCATCCAACCCAAGTCACTCCTAATGCTATTAGGATGATCAAAGTATTTATTATTTGCTATAAATTCTCTACTATAGAACTTAGGATCTCTTTTTTTAGGACGCTGTTTGTCCTAAAGAAACATCCTTATGAAAAAGGTTGGTGAAATTTTTTACCTCGGCCTAAATATAAATTTGGTCTTGTCCTCTCTTCTTCAATACACAATTAAAAAAATTATTTTTTTTATTTCTTTTGATGTTCCATGGGGTTTCAGCTGCAACTGGCATAAGCTTGAAATCAAATAGAACTCAAATAATGAAATATTACTTGGGGACGAGGAGGCTTTTACAGAACTTCTGGATATGAAGGTACCCAAGCTAAGCCTACTGGTGACCGACCAATCTCTGTTTAATACCGACATCAATCAAATCTCTTCCCAAAGTAAGTCCAATGTCAATTTCTGCTCTTTGTCACTTTCACTTTATCACTTCATATTACTGTCATTTCTTAATAATTTTACCTTCTCCTTTTGCAGCAACAATAATGATGTTTGATCTGAAGAGGTTGGCTGACATGAAAAAGAAAAAGCAAGATCCAACTATTCAACTACCTCAAAGAGAAGCAAAGAGACTAATGCTCCTTCCAGATTGGCTGCCCCCCGATCATCACCTAGGATAACAATAATAGATATGGATGTTGCCCCAATCTCTATTACTTCGTCAGTGGCTAAAAATCAACTTCGGCAATCCACCAAGGTGACCTATCCACCTCCTAGGGAGACGTTTGCATGCCCAAGATAGGTATCTTCTCTAGTACCTCCTCCGACATTGGCAAAATCAAACTGATCAATAGGTCAACAGCTGAGTTCCCAAACTCCTGATGTCGACCCATCATCTTCCTCACCGGAGATGATCGATCTCTTCAAGGCGTCACTCTTGGAGACACCAAGGCTAGGTAGGGATCTACTTTGCACAATGATGCCTCAAAAAGATTTGGATGCTTGGAGGAGGGACCTCTCCATCGAGCAGATAATAAACTTCAGGTTCAACAGTATTTTGGATGTAAGTTTCATTTTTCTTTGCTCCTTTTTTTTCTTTTTCCTTTTACATAAGCTTTTTACCAATCTAACCATTTTTATTCTTTTCTCCTACAGTCGGCCATTTTTTTCAGATTGCTTAATGAGCACCTGACATAATTTTTTGAAAATAAAAAGTCCTTAGAAGAGGGGTACAAGACTACGAAGGATACCAAAAAAGTGGCAGCGGAGGCCAAAAAAGTGATTGAGGAGGCCAAAAAAAATGGCTGAGGAGGCCAAGAAGGCAGTAAAAAAGAAGACTGACAAAGAGAGTGCGCTTGCAGAGGGGCTAAAGAAACAGCTCTCAAAAAAATGAACTCCATAAAGAAGAAGAATAAACAACTCCTGGACAATCAACGCCAAATAAACGACCCAGAGATTAAGATGCAAAAAGACATTGAGAAGATTTCGAAGCTGGAAGCTAAATTGAAGGAAGTCAAGTCCGTGATTGAAAAGCGCGACGAGGCCCTTCTTTCATACCAAAAGCAATTTGACAAAAATAAGGAGCATCTTTCAAGAGTCATTGAAGATTACAAGAAATCAAACATTTTTCAGGATGAAGTCACGAAGGCTTCAGAAGGGGCCTTCGATTATGGCTTTTTGAGTTGCAAGAGTTTGATCATAAAATGCTTTCTTGATTTTGATCTCAACAAGATCACTATGGAAGCAGCTCTAGCAGCAGCATCCGATGTAGCCTCTGCAGCTACTCCCGAGGTCACCACCATGGCGCCACCTACTACCCCTCCTGCTGATATATCTATGGCTAAAGTCTTAATCGCTCAAGCTATCGAGGTCCTGATTATCGAAGTTATTCCAATGGAATCTGATGATAAAGATTCTGTTCTAGCTCCTCTAGCCGATGCCCCTCAGGCCAATGCATAAATTACCATTGTAATTTTTCTTTCCTTCTAAACTTTTATACCAGCCTAATGTGGGCTTTTGTAATTATTTCCAACATCAATGAAATGAAGATTTTCTTTTGAATTTCTCTATTCTTCTTTCTTCTTCTTTCCTTTTTTCCTTTTTTTTTCATGTCAGATATTGCCGATCTTATGTGACCCGATCTGGATCTTAAAAAACAATTCTTGTCATTCACAATATACGATTATCATTCAACTCCTATCAAACGATTGCAGGTAAGAATAATTTAACCTCAATTAGATAAGTGATTAAGGTATTAACAAATATTGACTATTCTTAGCCAAATTAATAATAAAGCCGATGTGGCTAAATTTAACACAAACTTATTATTGAAATAAATCAAATCAACTAACTTAAGATGAATCAATCTTTGATAATTTATTGTAAAGGTTCTATAAGTACCTTTATTTGAGTTCGAAGGGGCAGATTAGATCTCTTTATTCATAGAATTTTGACCCATAATGCCCTTCTGCAACTTCAATCGTTGATTGCTTTGAACTGATATAGCGAAGCCCAATTTGGATGTTTCTTATTGGTTCTTGTTGAGTTTATTCTGAAAAATAGACACTTTAAGGTGTTTATGAGATCTAACATAAAAATCAAGCATCTCATATCTATTATCTATGAAATCCAATCCGAAATCAAGTGTTTTAGGTCTCTCATTTGTGAGGTTCAATTTGGAGATTGGATATCCTACATCTTTTATCTGAGATCTAATTCGGAGATTGGGTGTCCCACGTTCATCTAAGATCCAATCCAGAGATCAAGTGTCTCACATTCTTCTATGAGATCCAATCTGTAGATTGGATATCCCACATCTTTTGTTTATGAGGTGCAATCTGAAGATCAGATGTCTCACGTCTTTCATCTGTGAGGTCTAATTCGGAGATCGGATGTTTTATGTTCATCTGTAAGGTCCAATCCTTAGATTGGATATCCCACATCTTTCGTCTATGAGGTCCAATCCAGAGATCGGATGTCTCACATCTTTCATCTATGAGATCCAATCCGGAGATCGGATGTCTTACGTTCATCTATGAGGTCCAATCCAGAGATCGGATGTCTCACGTTCATTCATGAGGTTCAATCTATAGGTCAGATATCCCACATCAAGTCATCTTGCTTTGGTTGGGACTATTATAGCCTTAATTCAGCTTTTCTCAATCTCATTTGGTGACTTGAGTCTTCTTCTCATCCTCATTTGGTCAGACTTAATAATCTCGTTCAAATTAGATTCTTTATCCTTATTTGGCTGCATGTCGTAGCCTTGTCTAGATAGGTTTACTCTATCCGATCGATATGATATTGTCAAACATAATCTTTATCTATTATCATCCTCGCTTAATCGATTTTCACCGATGAAAAAGAATTCTAACAGAACATCATATTGAGATGATTAAAGATTTATCTTCATTGGGACAAAAGTTGTAGACTTAATTGACAGTACATTCTAAAATTTTCAGCATTTCATGTCTGCAGAATAATTAAACCATCCAAATTCTTAATTCAGTAAGTTCTCGGATGAATTACCTCCATAATCTGATAAGGTCCTTCCCAATTCGGAGCAAGCTTCCCTTGTTCCGTAGGTTTTGAGACTTCAGCTCGACGGAGGACCATATCTCCTTTATAGAAAGTTTTAGACTTTACCCAAGTATTATAGTATCTGGCCACTTTCTGTTTATAATCTGCCATGCGAATTCGGGTTCTTTCTCTGATTTTCTCAAGTAAATTGAGATCGGTTCTCAGTCGATCTGAGTTGCTTTTTTCATGAAAATTTTTTGTTTTGGCTGTCGATAGGTCGATCTCCACTGGTATTACAGCTTTCGTTCCAAAAGTAAGTCTAAAAGGTATTTCTCCAGTTGGCCTCCAAAGTGTAGTTCTATATGCCCAGAGAATATTATGAAGTTCTTCTACCTAAAGGCCTTTTGATTTAGTGAGCTTTTTCTTCAAACCTTGAAGGATAGTTCTATTAGTCACTTCAATTTTTTTATTTGATTGTGGATGTCCTACCGAAGCAAATCTGTGATTTATATGAAGCTCAGAACAGAACTCTTTAAAATTTTGATTATCAAATTATCATCTATTATCGATGATTATTATCTGAGATAAATCAAAATGATAAATAATTAACTTCTATATAAAGTCTTACATCTTTTTCTCGATGATTTGTGCTAGAGATTCAGCTTCTATCCACTTGATAAAGTAATCAATAGCCACAACTAAGAATTTTTTCTGTCCTATGGCTATTAGGAAAGATCCCAAAATATCCATTCCCCACATAGCAAAAGGTCAGGGTGCTGTGACAGAAATAAGTTTGGTTGCATGTTAATATTGGATATTGCCGTACCTTTGATACTAGTCATATTTATTAACAAGATCGGCTGCAGCCATTCAGATAGTAGGCCAATAATAGCCTCATCGAATTACTTTATAAGTCAGTGACCTGCCCCCCAAAGTGGTTGTTGCAGATTCTTTTATGAACTTCTTGAAAAGCATAATTAACTTTCGATGGTCTTAAACACCGAAGTAATGAAAATGAGTATAATCTCTTATATAATTGGTTGTCTTGAATGACATACCATGACCTGCCCCCCAAAGTGGTTGCCGCAGATTCTTTTATGAACTTCTTGAAGAGCATAATTAACTTTCGATGGTGTTAAACACCGAAGTAATGAAAATGAGTATAATCTCTTATATAATTGGTTGTCTTGAATGACATACCATGGAGCTTATCTTTTAATTCTTCTTGCTTCAATTAGATCAGTCAGCAAAATTTTCTTAGTAATATAGTCCATCAATGGATCAATTCAGCTTACTTCATATTCCATTTGAGCAACTGGCAGAGCCTCGATACTAGGCTTTTCAAAAACATCAATAAGGACTCTTTGATTGAGTTCAAAAAAATCCAATGTGGCCAAATATGACAAGGCATCAGCTCGGGCGTTCTTTAATCTCGATATTTGTATGACTTCTAAATCTTCAAAACTTTTTAATAATTTTTTTATATTTTATAAAGATTAAGATATTATAGGATCTTTAGTTTCAAATTGACCTCGTATCTATCCGACAATAAGCTGAAAATTGGTAAAGACTTTGAGTTTCCTGACATTGAGCTCTTTAGTCATTTTGAGTTTTGCAATAAGTGCTTCATATTCCATCCCATTATTTGAGGTATTGAATTTAAATCTTAAAGCATGCTCAGTAACAACACCTTCTGGATTGGTGAGAATCAAACTAGCTCCATTTCTTTTTGAATTTGATGCTCCATTAATATGTAGCACCCAGTAGGATGCTTTTTCAAAATTTTTCAGGCCTTCTAAGATTGATTTTTCATCAAGAGTAGAACATTCTACCATGAAGTCAACCAATATTTAAACTTTTAATGAAGATCGAGATCGATAATGAATATCAAATTCACTTAATTCAATGGGCCACTTAGCTACCCGATCTGAAGTATCAAGCCACTGTAAGACAGACTTCAAAGGTTGGTCAGTTAGGACAATAACAGAATGAGCTTGAAAATAAAGTCGAGATTGTCTCACCGATGTAATGAACGCATAAATTATTTTTTTAATTTTAGGATATCGAATTTCAGTATCTTTAAGCAACTTGTGAGTAAAGTACATTGGTCTCTGTATTCCTCATCATCTCGGATTAAAATCAAACTAACCGCATTAGCTGAAATAGATAAATATATATATATATAATTCATCACCTTCAATCGACTTTGATAGTAATGGAGTTTGCCAAAATATTTTTTGAGGTCATCAAAAGCAATTTGACATTCATCAGAATAATTAAAATCTTTGATTCACCTTAAAATTTTAAAAGAAAATATTTTTCAACTAATCTTGAAGTAAATCGACTGAGCGATGCCACCCACTCAGTGAGTCATTGTACTTCTTTAATGGAGTTCAGATGCTTCATCTTAAGTAGAGCTCAGATTTTTTTAGGATTAGCTTCAATTCCTTTTTGAGTTATAAAAAAATTTAAATTTTTTTTTGATGTTACTCCAAAATATTATAAAAAATCTGACTATATTAGCCATCGCTACTTGATGGTCGGAACAACCCTAGTCACTAATTACCACTATTAGTGATAGATTTTTTAGCCATTGCTAATAATAACTATTAACGACAGTATTTAGGATGGTTAATTTCTGTCACTATTTACTTTTTATTTTCAACTCAAATTTAAAAAAAAAATTAAAAAAAATTAACGATGGCTTTTTTGTCACTAATACTGTCGCTAATAAGTATTAGTGATGGCTAAAGTCGTCGTTAATACCATCGATAATAATTAATTTTATTTTTTTTAAAAAAATTATAATCATATTTTTTAAAATCTATTTCAATAAATCATAATCAATTATGGTTCCTAATATCTGTTATAATTAAAATTCAAATCATAAATAAAAAACTAATTATATTATATTAAAAATATAAATTATATAATTTTATAAATAATATTAAAAAAAGTATAATACATCAAAATAAAAAAAAATCTGGTCTAATCCTCCTCGTCATCCTCTTGCTCCTCTCTAATGGCTAGTAGATGAGAGTCGGATATTTCAACATTCTGAAATGAAAAAAAATAAAATATTATTAATAAATTTTGATATGGAGATGTATCTTTCAATAAGGAGGCATATCTTTCGATATACTTCTTCGATTCTCAAACAGATTATTTCTATATATTTTATTTGATGATATAGAGCTATAAACACCTTCGATCCATCAATTAGATAGTTAGATTAAATTTTTAGCTTCTAGATCTCTTTTTCCAACTCAAGCCTAAATATGTGAAGCTTCTAAATATGAAAACTTAAAATAAGTAAAAAGATTTACTAATAGAATTACCTGATATGATGGTAGGGACAACGAGCCTAACTAATCGCACAGCTATGGATCTCGAAGAATCTCCACAACTGTATCGTGGATGGCATTCCAGAAACTCTAAGGTCGCTAGCTCTTCTCTACGTGTGCATCACTCCAAGTCTGGGATGTTCAGGTCTATGAGGATATCGAAGAGTATCGAGCCACTAGAGGGGCGAAGCTATGGCCAAATCTTATGATCTGACTCCTACTCACCCCTCCGATGACCTTGAGCCATCCCTCAAGGTCAAGGAGGGGTTGAGTGGACGGATCATCGCCATATCGCTCAATGATGTACTTCACGTAATCTGCCTATATAGTTCAGAAATATATTAGTTCTAATACACATTAGATTCTGTAACAACTTAATAAATATAGTTCGAAATTCTTACCATGATTTATCACAACTTAGAATCTAAGCAGTCACCAGTCCTCCTAGACTAATGTGTGGCCTCCTATAACTGCAGCTAGCCTGGTGGATGACCCAACTGGCATATCTACAATAAGTAAATAATAAAATTAAATTAATTAAAATATATATAAGAGTTTTTACAGTTCTAGTAAAAAGTTTTAGTATAGATTTCTTATCAGTCTGTCGGTCATAATATGTATGCTGACAAAGCCGCCCATGTGCATGATCGGATCTTGCTAGGTAGTCTGATTCTGTCGAGCTCTCTGTCGCTTACTAGAGTACTCCTTGTTGCTCCACTAATCGCACAAGGCCTCCCATACATCCGTCCGCATCTAGTGATCCCTCTAGGACCTCCAATCCGATGGTGATTGGGAATCGAAATGCTCGATGGCGGACTGCTAAAGGTTGTGTAGCCCATCTCGAAATTTATGTGTAGCCACCTGCTCGAAGATTCAATTGCTAGTCTCATCTTGAGGAGTCTCGAATCGATAGTAATCCTATAAGTAGAAGCAATCAAGTATTAATAAATAGAATACAAACCTACAGTGAATTTAAAAATTAAATATTTTTGACTTATCAAGAACATCTCTCAGGCTGCATCATGAGCCTCCGACGGTCAACTGGAGAACTCGTTCATCGATCCTGATATCAATCATTGGATGATCTCGATAACCACACAAGGCACGGAGGTCTCTTTAAATATGTTGTAAAATTAATTTTGAATAATAAATGTTAGTCTCTAAAATTACTAAATTTTAAATATATTCAATGAAGATATAGTACTTACGAGCGGCTATAAATATGGACGAGCTCTTTATCCTCTTGACTGAGTTTGAGGTGCCACGAGCCGGGCAGGTTCTCTACCATGCCACTGACTCTGAGAGCCGAATGCTGCTCCATATCAGTGTGGGGTCACTGGTGACCCCACGTCGTCCGAATCTGAGAGTATCAAGACATCATAAAGAATATTATATTAGATAATAAAAGATAAAATAACATAAAAAAGAATATCTAAAGTATCAGAGTTTACTATGTGGTATGGGTGTCGTAGAACTATGCGAGCTGGCTGTATGAGAGCTCTCTCATTAGCTGTGATGGCTTCGACCTTGAGAAGACATGGTCTATAATTTTTAAAAATAAAAATAACTATGTATCATATTGGATTAACTGTATACTAGAATAAAATAACTATGTATCATATTTATTTAACTGTATATCATGATATCTTAACTTTGTACCATATTCATAAAAGCAACATGGTATTTTGTATGCTTGGAGTAGGGATATCTTAACTTTGTACCACATTCATAAAAGCAGATCAACATATTATCATGTACTACTGGATAAGAATCATTTTTCTACTGATACATCATAGATGCTAACTAACAATCTTACATAACATTTGATCTCTCTGATGGAGGATCGACATCGGTTGGCGGGTTTAAGGATGGGTCTGCATAGATCGAGGATAATGTTAAAGAAGTTATATATGGACGGCAATGCAAGATTTAATTATATAATTATAGATAATAATGTAAGATTTAAAATGATGCAAAAATTTTAAAAAAATAAAATAAAAACATAAAAACAATACGTAAATCAGAGAACAACAAAGTAAACAAGAGAAAGAGAAAAAGAAGAAGGCTCAGATCTGCCATTGAGAAATAAAGCATTACAAGTTTCTCTGTACCTTTAACCATGAGGTGGCTACAAGCAGTTGTCTACGACATAATAGACCATCCAAGTTTGCATTGCAACTACAACAATAAGAATAGAAATGTATCACTTTCATCGATCTCTCTCTCTAGACTCTTTATGTGCATCTCACACAGGCAGTCATCATAGCCTCCCCGAGTCTCTCGGCCGCCTTTTCGAGCCCCCCACCCCTATCTAAGCCCAGCCTGAAAACTAGGAGTAGAAATTTTTAAAAAAAATAAAATAAAAACTTAAAAGAATAGTTGTAAGGAAGCTGTAAATCGAACAGAGGATTCAAAGCAGTAGACCTCCTTAGAAGGAGAAAAAAGTAAATGAGCCATAAACAGTAAGTCAAATTATCGGGCAACTCCATCCACGACAAGGTCTTATGGGTCTTGGTTGGGGGCTTCGATCCATAGAGAACAGGGTGCAGTGCTTAAATCAGAGAATTACAAAGTAAACAAGAGAAAGAGGAAAAGAAGGCCTTGATCTGCCATTAAAAAATAAGGCATTGCAAGTTCCTCTGCACCTTTAACCATGAGATGGCTGCAAGCAGTTGTCTGTGATGTAATAGACCATCCAAGCTTGTCCCGCAACTACAATAATAAGAATAAAAATACATCACCTCCATCTATCTCTCTCTAGACTCTTAAGGCGCATTTCGAACAGACAGTCATCATAGCCTCCCTGAGCCTCCTGCTGCCTCCCCAAGCCCCCCACTCCTACTCGAGGCCCGAGCACGCAAGGCAAACCTCGACCTCATATTTGGAATGCTGTCCAGCACATTTCCTCGTCCGAGCACTCTGCATGTCGAGACTCAAATCCCATACTTCTAATTAATTAATTAATTAATTTTTTAATACTTAATTATACTTAATTAACATAATTTAAATAAAAAAAATAATTTTTAGTGACAGCATTAGCCGTCGCTAATAATCACAACAGAAGGCGGGTTGTCGCATAAGGACTGAGGCGTGGGCTGGTGCACAGGGATTGAGGCACGAAGGGATGACTTAGGGACAGGATGCCGGCTCGGGATGCAGCCATGGAAGATGAGGGTGCAGGGATGGGGCCGCGGGAAGGCGACGTGGGTCGGGGCCGCGGAGTCGGGCCGATGGGGCAGGGGCCACAGGGTCGAGGTTGTGGGCTGGGGGTGGTGGGGCAGGGGCCACAGGGTCGGACCGATGGGGCTAGGGCGTCGAGGTCGGGGCGGCCAAAGTGCAGGCTTGGGGCTGCGGGATGCTGGAGCGCAGGGAGGGGGTAACTGCCACATGGGTTGGGGCAGTAGGGTCGGGTCGGCGGGGCAGGGGCTATAGGGTCGGGACTGTGGGCTGGGGGCGACAGGGCAGGGGCTATGGGGTCGGGCCGACGAGGCTGGGGTGGCAAGGTCGGGGCTGGCAGGGTTAGGACGGTCGTGGGCATGGTAGAAGCACAGGCTTGGGGCTGCGAGATGTCGGAGCGTAGGGAGGGAGAAATCGTCGGGAAGAAGGCACCAGAGAGGGGGGAACTGTCCGAAAGGAGGCACTGGTGAGGGGGGGAAAAAACCATGCGGGCTTGGAGCCGCGGGATGTCGGAGCGTAGGGAGGGGGGAACCACCAGATAGGAGGTGCCGGGAAGGCAGGAACCATCGGGAACGAGGCACCGACGAAGGGGGGAACCGTCGAGAGGGAGGAGGCATCAACGAGAGAGAAATCGCGGGAAGGGAAGGGGATGAGGTGCAGGAGAAATTTTTTTTTCCTCCCACGGGTCAGGGGGTGTATTTTAGGGATTATTAGTGATGACAAAGTTGGCCATTGCCAATACCATCGATAAAGATATTAGCGATGGCACTTTCGCCGGTAAAGATATTTGCCTAGGGATGCAAGCTTCTTTACTGTGTCTACGCCCGAAGGGTTATCTGCTGAGCCTCGTAACACTTGTCGCCTCCTTGGGCCTCCATATTGCATGCACCGGTGCAATTGGACCACGCAAATCCTACAGTGGATAACATGCCATGCTACCCCTTGTATTTCACCCGATTGTGCGCTCTCCATCGTGCATATGCTCTGGGATTTGCCCTGGTTCACTTGCATTTGGTGCATGAAATAATTTCTCCTTTCTTGGCGCAGATCGTCGGTGAAGAGCATGTTGACCCATTCCCTGCTCCGGTCAACGATCTTCTCCTTGGAACGGGGTGTGAGCCAGCCACCCCCATGCATGGCCATCTGGATCGTGATGGTTCAAACTACCCGCCAAAGGGTGGGATTCCGAATACTGTGGATCATCTTTTTGATCTCATTGCACTAGAGAGCACTCCTTTGTCTGACTCCTTGAAAGCCCCTAGCCACGTTTCCGGTTGGAGCAACATCTTCCTCCTATCACTGTGGT
This sequence comes from Elaeis guineensis, assembly GCF_000442705.2. Taxonomy (NCBI): domain Eukaryota; kingdom Viridiplantae; phylum Streptophyta; class Magnoliopsida; order Arecales; family Arecaceae; genus Elaeis; species Elaeis guineensis. The sequence continues at coordinate 23,961,763 of NC_025998.2, read as the reverse complement.
TGACAAGGATGAGGCTTTTAATGACCTTCTAGAGCTTGTTTACATCGCACTTATGATCGCCGCTTCAGAGCCACCGGCGTTAGAACCCCCTGGCGAGCAGGTTCGGGCGGATCGTGATGGAGAGTTGGACCTCATGATAATCCACAAGGAGGGTGATGTGGCATCTAGCCTAGAGTAGGCCACTTATAATTCGTTGGCCTGTCCATCAACAACGAACTTAATGGCTTTTCTGAATCCCATGTCCTGGTGTTAAACATAGTTGATGCTCCGGTGACCTCTACTGCTGCCCCTGCCCTAAGCTCCCCCATCAACCTTGCCGTGTCCCTGCTGGCAATGCCTTTCCCTTGCCCAGGAAATCCTATAGAACCAGGGCTGTAGGCTTTGTTAGAGAAGCAACTAAGAAACTCCTCCCAAACCAAAGAAAGAAGGAGAAGACAGCCTCACCTAAAGTTGCTGACCTGTCAAGACCGTTACATTGTGTGCCACATAAGCTCTTGATCGACTGGGGATGAGCTTGTGGCTTCACCTTCGGAGAAGAAATTGCAAAAGAGGTGGTCTCTACTCTCTCGGATATTGAAAAGGATAAGGCAAGCATTAAACCTGCCTACTTTGCCCTTATCTGTTTTCCTCTATTTTTGTTTTGGTTGTTGTTGGGTGTGTCCTGTTTTGGTAATGGATAATGCTGTCATCTTCAAGGAGATGAGCCATGTTCCCCCTCTTTTGTTGTGCTGTTGGCATCTACTGTTATCCTCTGTCTTTTGTTCTGCTAGATGTGTCACTGGTTATTTCTTCTTTTTTTCTGCCTCTTTTGCAATGGAAGTTGTTATAGTGTGCTAGACCTTCTCAAAACCAGAGAGGCAACCAAAAGAAGAGTGATCCATGGCACTATTTTCGCCTCCTCTTGGGATATTTTACTACTGGAGGAGTCTAAAATCTCTGCTTCGTTGCTTGCTTTCCTTCACTCTCTCGGTGGTTTGAGGTTGGATGGCTAGGTGTACTTGAACTTTATTGGATCTTCTGGTGGCGTTTTAAATGGTTGGAATTCAAGGTTGTTCTCTCTAAAGTCCTCTACTTCAAGACTTTACTCCCTTATTATGGTACTGTTTTGTCATGCTGAGAAAGGATTTGATAGTTACCTCTATCTATAATCTCAATGACACTGCACTACGAGCCCCCTTCTTCCAAGAACTCTCTGATATTCGAGCCTCCACCCCTAGGTGCTTGACTTCTCAGTGGTAATTTCAACATCACCAAAGCGACCTGTGATAGAAGAGGTAACCTCAAAGCAGAGGGATAACTTTTTGTTATTGGACTTCATCTCCTCACTTGGCCTGCTGGACTTGGACTTTAAGGGTCATAACTTCACTCGGAGTAAAAGGGAGAAATATTCTTAGTTGTTGAAGCACAGTCGGCTTTTGTAAAAGGGAGAAATATTCTTGAAAATTTCTTATGTACTCATGACATGATCAATTATTGTAGAAGAACTGGTCAACAGGGTGTCCTATGTAAACTTGATTTTGAAAAAGCTTTTGACAAGCTTAATTGGTGCTTCTTGTTTGATGTCTTGAAGGTCAGAGGGTTCACCTCAAGGTGGATTGGTTGGATTAGATGCCTTCTTAGCTCAGCTTTGGTGGCACTTTTGGTGAATGGAAGACCAGAGATGTGGACAGGGGTTGAGGCAAGGAGACCTTTTATCTCCTGGCCTCTTCATTTTGGCCACTGATGTTCTGTCTAAGCTTCTCTTACAGGCATTCTCTCTGGGTCTCATCGATGGAATTTGTTCATATGCTGTATTTGCAAGTATTAGAAGGCTACTCTTTGTCGATGACACTATTGTTCTGCGCCGCAAAGAAGAAAGTCCCTTGGCTGCTAAAGCCCTTCTCTTGGCTTTTGAAAGTGCTTCTGGTTTGAGAATCAATTTCCACGAAAGCCAAATCATCTGCTTGAACCTATCTGAACTGTAAGAAGAGTTCTCTTCCTCTCACCTATCTGGCCTCCCTCTATATGACAGAAGATCCCCAAGTAGTGTTGGTTGCCGCTTTTGGAAAGAAATACACTCAAAATTGGCTTCATCGAAAGGTAAACTATTCTCTTGGGGTGGTACAATAACTCTGCTAAACTTGGAACTCTCCTCTCTCCCTTCGTATTACATGTCTATTTCAGGCTTCTAAATGGGTTATCAGTGAATTGACCGTATGAGCCTTCTTTCCTTTGGAGGGGGAAGGAAGAAATTAGTGGCTTCCATTGTCTGTTAATTGGGACTCTATTTGTAGATCAAAAGAATAGGGTGGCTTAGGTATGAAAAACCTAGAGCAGATGAACCGCACTCTCCTTGCTAAATTGGCTTGGAAGTTCTGAAAATAACCCGATTTGGGGAAGGCAGATCAAATGTTCCTACTATATTCGAACTAAAATTGGGATGAGAATAAGGAGGAGCAACTCGAGGATGTTACCTATCTGGAAAGATGCATGCAGTCATCTAGCTGCCTTCTGGACTTGTCTCTCTTTCAATTGGGCAACGGAGCTTCGATTAGATTCTGGGATGATTGCAGGTCTGGACCAAGACCGCTTTGTTCCCTATTTTGTGATCTCTACCTGGTTGCCTGCAACAAAAATTGCCTAGTTGCCTCTTCAATGGTTGCAGTGGTCATTGGCATGGAACATCAAGTTTCGCGGTCCTCTAAGCTTGGGTCAATATAGATAATTGGATGTGCTATGCTCTAGCCTTGCTTGTGTCAAACCTTCGGGTCCTCAATACTCCAACTTGGGAACTCAGCAAAAATGGTGTCTTCATCGTTAAATCCTACCATAACTTCATCAACAATGGTGGGCTCATTTGTCCTTTTAGCAAGGTTATTGGAGATCTGCTATTTTGGAAAAAATAAAAATTTTCCTTTGGCTTGCTTTGTGCAATAGGCTATACACTGGTGAAACCCTCGACAAAAAATGTTGGCATGTCAATGTAGGGTGTGCCCTTTCCAGACGGAGGGTTGAAACAATCAACCATCGTTTGGTTAGATGTCCCTTCATCCAATCTATCTTGAATGTTCTTATTTCTCAACTTGGTTTGTCACGGATGCCCACCAATCTATGGCAGCTTTGGTCTAGTTGGAGGAAGTGCAACACTACCTCTTCTCTTTGATGTGCTTTTGATCAACTTGCAGCTCGTTGCTGGGAGATTTGGCATGAGCGCAATTCCAGAATTTTTCTAAAAAGAAGCTGCACCAAGGCAATTGTCTTATGTAAAAATCCTCCAATCGTTCAAGTCTTGGGAGCTTCTTTGCTCTACCAAAAATAGGAGTGGCCACAATCACCTCTGGAGTCGCCTAGCATCTCTTACTAGCCGTTCACCTGGTTAGGAACTGGATGGTGGGCCTCTCTCTTTCGAGTGCCCCCTCCCAAAGGGTTTTCTGCTTTGTTTTCATTATGTAACTTAGAGTAACCATGAACCATCTCTTTACATTGCAACTTTCATCGACTGTTTGGTTTCCTTCTATACATAGCTCGATAAATAACCTTTCCTAATAAAGTTGGGTGGCTTTCGCTTCCTTTTCCCGCAAAAAAAGAAGTCTGAAGTTTTCATTTTCCTCCTTATGAGAAGAATCTGGAGTTTTCATACGAGAAAATTAAAGAGTATACATTAGTGAATAAAGCATGAAAAAAGGAATAAGCACATTTAGACTTTAGCATCCAATTTCATACAGGAAAATTAAAGAGTATACATTAGTCATGGACAAGTGAACAAAGCATGGAAAAAGATATCCAACTAATTAGACATTAGTGTCTACTTTCAAACTTTCCTTTGCAAGCCTCCAACATCTAAATCAAAGGAATAGCTATATTTATGGTCTAGGAAAGAGACAGGAGAACTAAAAAAGGAATAGCCACATTTAAATTACACACACCCATCTTAAAACCCATTTAGATAACAAAATCCATATTACCTAGACTTAATGTCATGCTCCAAACCCGTTATCTGGATCGAACATGTAACACAACCATATAAATCCTAAAGCTGTTAGGATTTGACATCTTGAGATTCAGTTCATATTGAGCCTACAACAATATCCGTGATAAAAAATGGAGTCCAACGAGCCCAAGATCACCTCAAACGGAGTCCAAATGGTTGAGATACGTCCGATTGAAGTTGGCACAAAATCCGAAGTGACGGAGGACCACTGACAGCCGGCAGAGCAGTGGTGGTGCGGCTGCATGCGGCGGTGCGTGGCCCAGGTGTGGCAGCGTGCGGCAGCGCACAGTGGTGGCGCGGCCGCGTGCGGCGATGCATTGCCCAGACGCAGCAGCGTGAGGCAGCACGTAGCCTGGGCGCGCCGAGCCCGGCCTAGCAGCAGCACACGGCCCGGGTGCGCAGGCGCGGCCCAGGCCCAGGCATGCAGGAGCATGTGTGGCCCAGGCCCACGTGAGCCCGTGCGGGAGCAGCGTAGCCCGATCCATCATGTACCGGGTGGTGCACAGGAGGGTTTGTGGACCGAGGGGGCATTTCCCCTCGGTTTGTCACAAACCACCGTGGACCGCATGCCATTTTTCATACATTTTTCATGGTCTACAGCTTATTTCATGGACTAAGTCACGATTGGATGGCTCTAGGAGTTGCCGGTCATGATCCGACGGTCCTGTGTGGTCTTCTGGGTGCTGTAGGAGTCTATATTCAATTCTAACTGGGTTTTAAACCTTTTAAAAGGCCCTATTCGTGAATAGAGACTGTGGCGTGGTGTGGCGCAGTTTTGGGTGGACAACCTCGTGCAGAGAACCCAAAGAGGAGCACGATGCTAACAAGAGTAGGAGCAGAGGCTCTAGAGAGATTTCTGGACAGCAGACAGTGATTGCTTCAGGGATTCAGGGGGTCTTTCTAGAGAGAGCTTTTATGAGGGAGAACTTCCTGTGAGGAAAAAATTGGATGTACGAGAGTTGAGGATGAGATCTCCTCTTGTAATATTTTTCTTTTCTCATAGTGAAGTTTGCATGCCTGATGGAGGTGAGCCCTTTTTTGGCTGATCCACATATTTGATTGTTTCTGTTTTATTTCTTCTTTCTTCCTGCTGCGACGTGCGATATCAAAAAAATTTTGAGAGGTGGTGTTCTGACCAGACATCCACCTACAAGTGGTATCAGAATGAGGTGGTACAAGAACGCAGATTGTAGCGGTGGTAAGCAAGACTGAAGATGAAGAAGACATGATCAATCAAGATAGAGATCAACAAGTTTGATGGAAAGAGCAATTTCTCTTTGTAGCAAGCAAGGGTGAAGGACGTGCTCATCTAGCAAGGATTGATCGATGCTCTGTTGTGCAAGTAGAAGCCGACCACTATAGAGGTGCAGGATTGAAGATGGCTACAGATGCAGGCAGTGAGTACCATCTGCATGTACCTAGTGGATGAGGTAGTGATCCATGTGCTTGGTGAAACTTCTCCGATGGTGCTGTGGTCGAAGTTCGAGGAGTTATATATGATGAAATCTCTCACCAACACTCTCTTCCTCTGAAGGCAGTTCTATCAGCTGCAGATGACTGAGGGATAGAGCATACAGAAGCATCTCAGCCACTTCCAGAAAATCCTCACCGACCTCCTCAGTATTGGCGAGAATGTTGAGGAGAAGATCAGGGTGTTGGTTTTGCCAGCATCGCTTCCACCTTCGTATGAGTCCTTGGTTACTGTTCTTTTAGTGAGGAAGAGCACCATTAAGATGGACGAGGTCACTACGACGATTATCCAAAACAAAATTCTCAGGAAGAAAAACTCAGCTTCGAGCTCAGGTGGCGGTAGCTCAGCTTTGGTGATTTTTGGAGGAGCAAAAGGCAGTAAACGAAGCGACAGGAGATCATGACGAGGGTGGTCCAAGTTCAGGACGAGGAACTTAAGCAAGATCAGATGTTACCGGTGTAATGAGTTGGGACATCTAGCCAGAGATTATCCTCAACTTAGGGATCAGACGATGGCTGCTGTAGCGACGGCCAGTAGCAATTCAGAGGGAGATGTCCTAGAGATATCTTATGAGATATCTACTTCTTCCCAGCAGTGGATCTTAGAATATGCATGCATCTATCATACATGTTGCAAAGAGGAGCAGTTTAACTCTTTGGAGAATAGTGAGGGCATTGTTTATCTGCTGGATGGATCGAGCTTTGCGATCAGAGACATCGGGATGATCAGCTGGAGGACACATGATGGTGTAGTAAGGAGATTGGGGGAGGTCTGATACATATCTAATTTCAAACGAAATCTTATCTCACTGAGCAGACTGGATTCGAGAGGCTACAGGATGGTAGCTGGTGGAGGAATCCTGAAGATGCTATACGGCGATAGGATTGTTCTAGAGGAAAAAAAGAAGACGAGAGGATATTACTACCTAATGGGGAGCCCAGTGTGAGGTAGAGCTTTCGAAGTCAGGAGGAGCCCAAAGCGAGATGGAGCTCCAAGTGGAGATGGATTGGGCATGAGATGCGAGACTCGAGAGGATGAAAGACGATATCGCAAGGTGAGATTCTTATTACCACAAGATAATACCCCGAGTAGGTCTCAGGTCAGGAGGAGCACAGCATACGATGAAAATGGGATCGAGCAGCCTGGCTCGACTCTCATGTTTGTCTATCCATGATTAGTAGGCGATTGCCTCGGGGCATGGGGACGAGGAGATCTAGAAGCTCTCAGAGTTAGGAGGAGGTCGAATATCGAGTCAAGATAAAAATTGTTAGAATTTGATACCTCGAGATTCGATCTATATTGAGCCTACAACGATGTCCGCGATGAAAAATAGAGTCCAATGAGCTCAAGATCACCTCAAATGGAGTCCGGATGGTCGAGATATGTCCGATTGAAGTTGGCATGAAACTCGAAATAATGGATGACCGCCAACGGGTAGCGATGGGCCGGCGGAGCGGTGGTGGCACGACCGCATGCGGTGGTGCGTGGCCCAAGCATGGTGGTGTGCGGCCCAGGCATGGCAGCATGCGGCCTGAGCACACAGAGCCCAGCCCAGCAGCAGCGCACGGCCCAGGCCCAGGCACACACGTGTGACACAACCCAAGCCCAGGTGTGCGGGCATGGCCCAGGCCCACATGAGCCCGCGCGGGAGCAGCATAGCTCGATCCATCGTGGATCAGGTAGTGCACAGGAGGGTCTGTGGATCGAGGGGGCATTTCCCCTCGATTCTCATGATCCACTGTGGATCGTGCATCGTTTCTCGTGCATTTCTTGCAGCTTACAACTTGTTTCATGGACCAAGTTGCGATCGGACGGCTCTGGGAGCTGCCGGTCATGATTCGATGGTCCTGAGTGGTCTTCTGGATGCTATAAGAGTTTATATTCAATTCTAACCGGCTTTTAAACCTTTTAAAAGGCCCTGTTCATGAACAGAGACCGTGGCGTGGTGTGGCGCAGTTTTGGGCGGACGACCTCGTGTAGAGAACCCAGAGAGGAGCGGGCGCTAACAGAAGCAGGAGTAGAAGCTCTAGGAAGATTTTTGTATAGCAGACAGCGGTCGCTTCAGGAGTTCATGGGGTCTTCCTAGAGAGAGCTTTTGTGAGGGAGAACTTCCTGTGAGGGAAAAATTGAGTGTACAAGGGTTGAGGGTGAGATCTCCTCTTATAATATTTTTTTTTTTCTCATAGTAAAGTTTGCATGCCCCATAGAAGTGAGATATTTTTTGGTTGATCCACGTATTTGATTGTTTCTATTTTATTTCTTCTTTCTTCTTACTGTGACATGTAGTATCGAAAAGATCTTGGAAGGTGGTGTCCTGACCAGATATCCACTAACAAGAGTAAGCTCTAGAGATCATGCAAGGCCTATAAGATAATCTTATTACTCGAACTTTACAATCAAACCTACCCACTACTATGCATTCTATGATCATGAAAGAAAAGAAAGAATTGAGTTTGTAAGTTTTACAGCTCAGTAAGAATCCCATCGTATATATATCAATATAAAAAAATTTAAAAATTATAAGTCATAAAATCTTGTATCAAACATGCAATATAACTCAACGGTTATATAAATATAAATCACAAATTATATAATTATTACAAATCTATCATAAATATCACTAACGATTTCGTATGACTTATCATTTATGTTTTATTAACATGTTCTAAATTAATAGTTATCTTTTAGTTTGGATTAATCATCGCCACACTTCGGCCCTGATTGCCAAATTATGGTGACAATCCATAATAATTCTGTGCTTCGGCCCATGGTGGCAAAATAAGATATCCGTACTTCGGCCCATGGTGACAAAATAAAATATCATGGCTATCCAAGGTATTCGGCTCGTGGTGGTAAATTAAAATGTCATGATTCAACCCATGAGTAGCAATCCAAGATGATGTCATGATTCGACTTATGACCGGCAATCCATATCATGATTAACCTAAATCCTCTTATGTAATCAAGAGATCATTTAATAATTTGTATTACATTTCTTATTCAATTTCAAAACATTAGATATCATATTTCCAACAATCAAAATAGTTAACATATGATCATGTAAGAAAATTCTTACCTCTACTGGTCTCAGACCCAAACACAATAATTGATCTACTCCTCGATCTATGAACTCAAGTTTAAGATATTCTGCTCGACACTTTCTTGTGCAGATAATTATATTTCTACATAATCAGGGCCAAACATAAAAATTATTGATGATTAGGGATGGTGAAAAATTATGGTAAATGATCTTAGCACTGCAAATTCAAGATCCCTTTTAGGTTAACTAGTCAATCGAGTGTACCAAGATATTTAGATCCTCTAGTGGTTCATAGAATTTTTAGAGAGAGATTTATGAAGAGAAAAAATTATAGAAAAAAAAAAAAGAGGGAAACTTGTAGAGAAAGTAGAGATAGAATGGAGGCAAGAGAAAGATTTTTTTTTTTTTTTATAAATTTTTCTCAACCTAGTTAGTAACAGAGAATAGAGAAATCAAATAAAAGAGGAAAGAGAGAGAAGAGAGAGAGAGCCTTCTCCCTATCTTCTCCTCCCAAATGGGGCACCCGAATCTCTTCTTTCCTCCCCTCTTCATCCGGCCATCGGCACCGGTACCGACCAAGAGACGAACCCGATTGCAGCCATAGCCACCGATGCCGGCAAAACAAGGAGAAAGGGCTTCTTACGGCTTGAAATAGGGAAAGCCCTGTTCTTGCCCAAAACCAGCGGTTTGCTGGCTCTAATCAGCTACAATAGGCCGGGGACAGAAAAAAGGCTTAATATCTTACCTTGGTCCGGCGAGGGAAAACGGCGATTTCTTTGGCGAAATTCCAAGGAAAGGACTCAAAAACAACTCGGAATCCGCGGCGATTTTCCAAGGGATTTGGTGGTGGAAATCTAAGGAGGGATATTAGTTGTTATAGACAAGAATTAGAGTCGTTTGAGCCCAAGATTGTTAGGCCAAATCCTGGACTTCGACGGAGATCAGAAAGAGAAGAAGGCTTCGGGTCGGAGTCCTCTTCCTCCCCTCCTCTCACGTGTCAAGGGTGTGGCTGGGGGGATTGGGCCTGGTTCAGTTCAGGCTGGCCCAAGAGCCCAAAGAACTGGGCCAGTGCAGTTAACATCTTAAGCAACAGAGTGTCAGAGTCTCATTAACATGTGCCCTGAGGCAAGATTCAACACGTAATTAGTAACAAGTTAAAGCTAGAAAATTCAAAAACTTAACTCAGTTCAGATGCTGCAAGACGAATGTAGAGATCCTGCCCGCGATCAACAATGAGTAGTCCCATGGTGAATGGTCATCAGTGCTCTTCCATGTGGTAAGATATTGGTCAAGACCAGTTTCATTCCTGGAAGCAATGTATCACATGAGTAGTCAAAACTCTGCCACAACAAGCTATATGAATCATTATTACCTTCTTTCATAACAAAATTCCCGGTATCTAAGTGCTGTGCCACTGGACTGCTTGCTTTCGATGAATTCGTCGACCAGGAAACTTTGGCTGCCTGATGGGAGAGAATGCGATTTCCATCGCTGCTGATGTTTAGGATTCTGGTATTGTTGGTTAGCAGAGCTTCTCTATTGGCAACCCAAACAACCGTGTGAGTTGAGATATTCTCGTACCAAATGCCCAAGTATCTGTTTTTTGAATTGCCCGGGCTGAAGAAGCCTGATTCAAAGTTCCCACCTGCTGAAACCAAATTTGGTATTCTTGGTGGGCAGGATTTTATATCTAACTGGAGCGCGCACGTTCCGTTGGCCAATTTTGACTCGAATTCCAGTGGGCTTCTGGAGCCGCAGTTGCCTTTCTTTACCGTCTAAATTTTCTGATAGATTGAAAATTCTAAAACTTTACTGTCCTGTTGTATCTTGTGGCTTTCTTTCTTTCTTCCTTCCTTTTTTTTTTTTTTATTTTAAAACTCGGCAAACTTCCTATTCCAATGTTGAATTTTCTAGGTGGAGTAAATACTTTGTCGAGATGGTGGTTGGTAATGCGGCAGAATTCCAGAGAAAATCCATGTTTTTTGACCCAAGGAAGACCCTGACCAAAGAGTTGACTTGGTGTAAATGATTTTAGCACTTGGTCAAAACAACTTATAACAAAAGTATACCATCATTCTTCTTTGTGCTACACACACACACAAAAAAAAAAAAAAAAAAGAGAGACAAAGTTGGATCTTCCTGCAGTGCGTTTTTCTTAATTTATATGCGGTTGATGTCTTCTATGTAACATGAAAACTATCGTGTAACACGTCGGCTTCTCATATTTTGTTTTCTAGATTTCTTTAAGTAATTAAAAATTGATGACATACCTTACCATTTCAAATTTATGCACCGTGTAACATCATGTACACACCTGACCGTTTCAAATAAAACTCGAGTGGTCCATCCTCCCTTCTTATCGAAAGAAAAAAAATGTACAGAACCGCCGTTTAAGGCATTTCGTGTCCTTCTTCTTATAAAATTAACTGAAGAAAACTTTTAATCATTATTTATAGGTCAGATCACACATTTTATGCTACAGAAATGTCTTATGGATCACAAAACCTCAAAGGGTGTTTGATTCATAACTAAAATCGAAATAGAAATAAAAATTAGAATCGAAATTAAAATTATCAAATCTTTCAAAGTGTTTGATTCGTGATTGAAATCGAAATCGAAATCAGAATTGGAATAGAAATTTGAATCCATAAAAAAAAATAAGGATTGAGTTCTATATAAATTGAACCATTCTCATTCTATTTTGAAATCGAAATCAGAATGGAATTCTTCCCAATTAAATAGTTGGAATGGAAGTCACTCATTTTGATTTCAATTTCAGACTCCTACTCTTTCTAATTAAATATCTTCTAAATATCAAATAAATTTCATACCACGATAGTAACATCATGAAAACATTTATCTACGGACCTCCATGCATGCCCAGTTGGCTTGATATGGAGACAATGGAAGAGTACCTTTATGATGCGTTTCATTTTCTAAGAAGTTGGGTAAGTTAGTTGAGTTCCATCACCAATGACAGGGGCATGACTATAAAGCATTTGAATGGCAAGAGTTATTTTTTTTCCTTTCAAAAAAAATCAGGAACCAAATTGCTTTTTTTATTTTTTCCTTTTTCTGAGAAGTCTCAGGGATTGATTTGAAATTCAGGTGGAAAAAAGGAACTCACACATTGAACGATAAAACGTTATTTGAAATCACCGTGGCTTAATGCTTCCCTCTATCCAACCAAAAAAAAAAAAAAAAAAAGGAAGAAACACCTAACTTGATCTCTCCAAGAGGTTATCACTATTTGAAATACAAGATAAATTATTTGATGAGTGTTTCAATCAATTCTAGACTTAGTCGATTCTTTTTGGTTTTGATTGACGAAAAAGTTGGTTGACTGGACCTGACATCAGGATCAGGCATACCCAAAAATCTTGAAAGATATTTTATTTTTAGATCTTATGAGGTGTACTCATATTAGATTTGTGTGATATTAGCTTGTACCAAAAGAAAAAAATGAGTCTTGAAATATGTTGTCTTTTTTTTTCTTTTCTTGAGGTAAACAAAAGGTAGCAGAAAGTGTGATGACCCGAACTCTTTTTTTTTTTTTTTTTTTTCTTTTTTACTTTAGAACTAATGGGACAGGCACTCGCTCGTGCCTAGCATGAGCTTGCGAAGAAAGAAAACTCTGATTAGGAGTCTCCCTCCCATCTGAAGCTAGAGGATAAAGGACACCTATGGCCATCATCTTCTCTTCAAAGACCTAGGACTGATCTAAAAAAAGAAGCCCAAATTCCTCCTTAACACAAGCAAAATTCTAGTCGCCTCGAGTCTCAAGTATTTTGGTTGAGATTTTCTAGGATTTCTATTAATATTTTTTCTATCAATGCAACCTTGATTTCTGGCTGGAGTTGAGGTAAAAGCTCAAGTACCCTCTTTATTTTTTTCTAGTCCCCAAAGCTGCCATTGACGGGCTAATTGGAGCCGGTAGGTTGCCTGGTTGAATCATTCAAGGCTCCCATGTTCTTACTCTATTTTTTTTCAGTATTTTTTCTTTTTTCCCGACCATTGCCGCCTTTGATGTTGGCAGTTGGAGCCTCTGCATTGTTGTAATAGGAAGAGACCATAGAGCCTTGCTAGAGGTGAGTGGCCGAGGCTCGAAACAAGGGTAAGCTGTTAATCCCTTGTTTTTCTTTTCTTCTTGTTCTTCCTCTTATTTTTTCCTCACCAGCCAACTACTGCTACTGGTGATGTTGCGGTCAACTAGGTCATGGCCATCCCCCAGTCATTAGTCTTGATCATAGCTTATGAAAAGGAAAAGATGTATTGCTCCTTGAATTGATTTTGATGATTACAAAGCATTTGAGGGGATTACTAATGATTTTGGCTTGAAAAAGATTTATTATATTTCAGAGATAAAATCGTAATTTTACCAAGTTCTAATTCGGAAGTCTCAAGAGCAAAAGCAGAAGATTTGTAATCTATTGGAGGTAATTTCAATATTTTTGGATATATATTTTAAAAAAAATCATATTTATAAATTTGAGTCGACCCCATGAGTCGACTCATGTCAAAAGGGACTGAACGACACGTTATTTTTTTGGTTAGCACACTCTGTGAGTCGACCCCATGAGTCGATCCCTGAGCATGAATCGATCCTATGAGTCGACCTCTATTGTGGTGTAGGTCAAAATTACAGAACAGTCATTTTCTATTCTGTGCCATAGAAGTCGACCCCATGAGTCGACTCATGAGCATGAGTCGACCCTATGAGTCGACCTCTGCGACGAAAAAATTTCGCAACGGCTAGTTTTCAGCTCGTTTTGGCTGCATTTAATGCCTATTTAATGTGCTCTAACGGCTCTATTTCAGCCTAGATTACTCTCCACCATCATTTGAAGTTATAAAAGGTATTTAAAGGAGGGAATCAACAAGATTTTTGAAAAGGTTCTTCAAGCATTCATTTAAACCCTAAGCAAGAGTCCTTTTAAAGTTAAAGAAGCTTTTATTTCAAGTTCACCAACCCCTCAAGAGCTCATTCAAGTCTTCAACCACCTTGAGAAAAATCAGAAGAGATTCGTTTTTATTGTGCAAAGTATATTTAAAGCTTTATTTGCTCATTAAAGGAGCTACATCTGTATTTCTGTGTGATTAACTGCTATACTTTATTTTGAGTTGATATTTTATTTTGGAAGGGATCCAAAACATGGAAAGGTTGATCCGAACCTTGAATCGGATTGTATTGGATTGGCTTGTATTCGAAAAATAAGTGTTCTAGCTTGGAATAGCTAGAGTCAGAGGTTCCGACGTTGTATTCGGTTTGAATACGATTTAGTGGATTTGAATTTCTAAGTAGGAGCTTGGGGAGTGGATGTAGGTGCAAGGTTGGCACCGAACCACTATAAATCTTTTTGTTTGTATTATGCTTACTTGCTCTCCTTTTAAATTTCTTTATCTTCTTACATTCTTACATCCAACTTCTACACCTTGCATAAATTTCACTCTCCACATTTATCTTGCTCATTGTTAAATAATCCTCATAGTTGTAAATTAGTTTTAAATTTTTAAAAACCTAATTCACCCCCCCGTCTTGAGTTGCATAATTGGACAACAAGTGGTATCAGAGCTCGGTGCTCTAGTCTTACTTTGATTTAACCATCAAAGAGCTAAAGATCTATGGCAACTCAAGTTGGCACTTCACTAGCCGAGGGGCAGTCCACAAACTGACCTCCACTTTTCAATGGATCAAATTATACCTATTAAAAAGCTCGGATGAAAATTTTTATTCAAGCACTTGACTATGATATGTGAAGTATCATAGTAAATGGACCACACACACCCACTAAAATAATTGATGGTGTGGAATCAACCAAACCAGAAAAAGAATGGGATGAGGTTGATAAGAAAATAGCTCAACTAAATGCTAAAGCCATGAATATTTTGTATTGTGCTCTAGATGCTAATGAATTTAATCGTATTTCAATATGCATGTCAGCTAAAAAAATATGGGATAGATTAGAAGTAACTCATGAAGCAACTAATCAAGTGAAGGAATCAAAAATCAACATGCTTGTGCATAAATATGAACTTTTTAAAATGGAGCATGATGAATCAATAACTGAGATGTTTACTCATTTTTACTGATATTATTAATGATCTAAAAAGTCTTGGTAAGTCTTATTCTAACAGTGATCTCGTAAGAAAGATTCTTAGGTCTTTACCAAGGATTTGGGAGGCAAAGTGACCGCAATCCAAGAAGTCAAAGATCTGAATATCTTATCCTTGGAGGAGCTTCTAGGATCACTGATGACTCATGAGCTAAGTATGAAACAACACCAAGAAGAAAATGTCGAAAAGAAGAAGATAATCATCCTCAAATCCACTGCTCAACCTGATGAAGAATCTGATGATACAGAAAATGAAGAGCAGGATGAAGAAATGGCCCTCATTACTAGAAGGTTTAAGAAGTTTTTGAAGAAAAGAAGATAAGAAATGAGGAAGAGGCCACCTACAAAAGGAAAACATAGCAAGGAGAAGAATAAGGGGCAATCCCTTATTTGTTATGAATGCAAGAAATCGAGACACTTTAAGTCTAAATGCCCACAACTGAAGAAGGGTCTCAAGAAGTACAAGAAGAAGGCCATGATGGCTATATGGAGTGGAAGTGATGAGTCAAGCTCTGAAGAAGAAGACTCAAATAAATAAACCAACTTGTGCCTTATGGCACATGAAAATAAGATATATACTGAAACTCCTATTGACTTTACCTTTAAAGAACTTTATGAAGTGTTTTATGATCTAATTGATGAACTAAAGAAGCTAGGGGTAAAGAACAAAGAATTAAAATCAAAGAATCAATTTTTATTAAAAAAAATGAGAATATTTTAAATAAAAAATCAATCCTGTCTCAAGAAAATCTAAACTTAAAAAATGAGATTGCCAAGTTAAAATCAATGGTTGAAAAATTTACTTTAAGTTTAAATAAACTTCACATGATACTTGACAATCAAAAGATCATTTATGATAAAGTCGATCTTGGATATAACCCTTTAAAGAAATAAAAATTTTTAAAAAATATCTTTGTAAACTCATCATACAACAAGTTTCCAAATATAACTTGTTTTAAATATGGTAGAGTAGAACACAAATCCTATTCATATTTTTCTAATAAATCTGAAAATTTTAATGTAAAAAAAATTTAGGTTCCAAAAGGAACCATTATGACTAACCAAAAAGGATCCAAGAAAATTTGGGTACCTAAAGTCAAAACTTGATTCTTGTGTATAAGTATGTCTTGCATTTCAAGGAGCAAATCGGAGATGGTATCTTGATAGCGGGTGCTCAAGACACATGACTGGAGATGAATCTCAATTCATCACACTTGATGCTAAAAATGGAGGGATGGTCACCTTTGGAGACAATGATAAAGGAAAGATCATCGATATAGGTAACATTGGTATCACTCCCTCCAAGTATATTGAAAATATTTTATTAGTAGATGGTTTAAAACATAATTTATTAAGCATCAGTCAATTTTGTGATAAAGGATACAAAGTCATTTTTGAATCTTCAGTTTACATTATAACTAGTCCTATTAATGAAGGCATTAAATTTATTGGGCATAGACATGGTAATGTTTATAAGGTAGATTTGAATGATCTTTCCAAAATAAACATACATTGCCTAGTAGCCTTGAATGCGAAGATTAATGAGACTAGTTGGTTTTGGCATCGTAGACTTGCACATATTAGCATGCATTTACTTTCAAAACTTATTAAAAAGGAATTGGTTATCGGCTTACCCAAATTAAATTTTGAAAAAGATAGAATTTGTGATGCATGTCAAATCGGTAAACAAATATAAGTCTCATTCAAATCTAAAAATATTGTTTCAACTTCTAGGCAATTAGAACTATTACACATGAATTTATTTGGACCCACTAGAACTACTAGTTTAGGTGAAAAATGATATAGTTTTATAATTATTGATGATTTCTCTCACTTTACATGGATCTTTTTTTTGGCACATAAGGATGAAATTTTTCATGTTTTTTCAAAATTTTATCGAAAAGTCACAAATGAAAAAGATTTTTCAATTCAAAATATTCGAAGTGATCATAGAACCGAATTTGAAAATCAAGATTTTAAAAAGTTTTATGATGAAAAAGGTATTGACCATAACCTTTCAGCACCTAGGACATCCCAACAAAATGGGATAGTAGAAAGAAAAAATAGAACTCTTAAAGAAATGGCTTGTACCATGCTATGTAAAAGCAACCTTCCAAGATATTTTTAGGTGGAAGCAATTAACACGGCATGTTACATATTAAACCATGCTTTAATTAGACCAATTTTAAAGAAAACTCCTTATGAGCTTTGGAAAGAAAGAAAACCAAACATTGCATATTTTCATATTTTTGGTTGTTGATGTTTTATTTTGAACAATGATAAAGAAAGACTAGAAAAATTTGATGTAAAATTCGATAAAGCAATTTTTCTTGATTACTCCTCTTCTAGCAAAGCTTTTAGAGTTTTCAACAAAAGAACTTTAATAGTAGAGGAGTCAATACATGTTGTTTTTGATGAAACTAACGATCTTCCTTCAAGAAAGAATGAAGGTATTGATGATGCAGATCCTGTTATAGAAGGGATGAAGAAGTTCACTCTAAAAGACTCAACCATTCAAGATGATGAAGAACATGAAGACAAACAGGATGAAGAAGGTGAAGAACAATAAGAATAATCTCTAGGTACAAATGATCTACCCAAAGAATGGAGGTATAATCACAATCACCCCAAGAAACTAATCATTGGTGATCCTACACATGGTGTAAGAACTCGCTCTTCATTTAGAGATGCATTCAATCATTTTATTTTTGTCTCTAATCTTGAACCTAAAATCATAGATGAAGCTGAAAAAGATTATAATTGGATAAATATAATGCAAGAAGAACTTAATCAATTTGAAAGAAATAATGTATGGACTTTAGTTTTAAGACCTAAAAATTATTCAATAATTGGCACAAAATGGATATATAGAAATAAATTGGATGAACATGAAAATGTGATAAGAAATAAAGCGAGATTAGTTGCAAAAGGTTATAATCAAGAAGAAGGAATTGATTTTGATGAGACCTTTGCACCTGTTGCTAGATTAGAAGCAATTAGACTTCTACTCGCATATGCTTGCTTTATGAATTTTAAGTTATTCCAAATGGATATCAAAAGTACTTTTCTAAATGGATATATTGTTGAAGAAGTTTATGTAGAACAACCTTCAGATTTTGAAAATTATGATTTTTCTAATCATATTTTTAAATTAAATAAAGTATTATATGGTTTGAAACAAGCACCTAGGGCTTGGTATGAAAGGTTAAGCAAATTTCTGCTTAATAATGATTTTTCAAGAGAAAATATAGACACAACCCTTTTCATTAAAAAAATTAAAATGATATATTAGTTATATAAATA
Organism: Elaeis guineensis; assembly: GCF_000442705.2. Taxonomy (NCBI): domain Eukaryota; kingdom Viridiplantae; phylum Streptophyta; class Magnoliopsida; order Arecales; family Arecaceae; genus Elaeis; species Elaeis guineensis. The sequence goes on along the minus strand of NC_025998.2, from coordinate 23,943,866 downwards.
TATATTGATGACATTATTTTTGGGTCTACTAATGAAATTCTTTGTCAAGATTTTACTAAGCTCATGAAGAGAAAGTTCGAGATGAGCATGATGGGAGAACTTATATTCTTCCTCGGACTCCAAATCAAACAAACAAATGAAGAAATCTCCATCACCCAAAGCAAGTACACAAGATAACTACTCAAAAGATTTGGAATGGAGAACTCCAAAGCAATTAGTACACCCATGAGCCCATCATGTAAGCTTGACAAGGATGAAGGAGGTAAAAATATAGACTTAAAATTTTATAGATGCATGATTGGTTCTCTATTATATTTAACTACTAGTAGACCAGATATTATATTTAGTATTTGTCTTTGTGCTCACTTTCAATCAAATCCGAAAAAATCTCACTTGAATGCAGTTAAAAGAATCCTTAGATATTTAAATGGTACACAAACTCTAGGACTATGGTATTCTAAAGACTCATTAATTGACTTGATAGGATATTCAGATGCTGATTTTGCTGGATGTAGATTAGATAGAAAAAGTACTAGTGAAACTTGTAAATTTTTTGGAGTTAACTTAATCTCTTGATTTAGCAAAAAGCAAAACTCGGTAGCACTATCTACAGCCGAGGCTGAATACATTGCAGTCGAAAGTTGTTGTGCTCAAATCTTATGGATTAAGCAACAACTTGAGGACTTTGGCATCAAACTCAATGAAACTCTCATAAGATGTGATAACACCAGTGCTATAAATCTAACTAAAAATTTAATTCAGCATTCTAGATCAAAAAATATTGAAATTAGGCATCATTTCATAAGAGAACATGTCCAAAATAAAGATATAATTCTTGATTATGTTTGTACTGAAAAATAATTGATTGACATCTTTACCAAGACCTTAAGTGAAGATAAATTTTATGAAATTAGGAGAGAATTAGGAATCCTTAATCCATCAGCTTAAGTATCTCTTTGATTTCAAATTCTTAATGCCAAAAATTCATTGAACCAAATCTATTGAGCTCAATTCTTATTTTTCTTAAGAGCTCAAAAACTCAAAACTATCATTCACATGATCAATACTTGGGTAAACATCCTTCTCTCAGAGTTTTAAATTTTTTCAAAATTTTTCCATCATTCTTTTGAATTTTTCTATGCCATGAGTCGACCCTAGGGTAAACTTGTAATTTTGACAAAACCCTTCGGACGCTCTCTTTTTATTGGAATTTTTTTCTTGAGCCGACTCAGTCCTTCATCTTCTTCCTCCCACCGAACCAAAAGCTCTCCATCTCTTCTCCCTCAAACCAAAGATTTCTCTCAAATATCTCCTCCCATCGATTTTTTCTCTTCAAATCGCCCGTTTAGGAACCAAGTTCCTCTCCTCTTCCTTCTTCTTTTGGGGCAGTTCGAGCTTGCCCTAGACTCTACCCATCTTCTCCAAATCGACACATCACCTCTCCAAAATTTTTGCCTTTTCACTAGAATCTTTTCTTCTCTCCCTCACATTTAGTCTCCAAAGTTCTGTGCAAGTCCTTCTTGTGCAAATGGCTCCTAAAACGAAGCTACCATAGAGGAGAAAATCTATTCGCGGGTTGGAAGAGAGTGTGCGCAAAAAGAGATTAGCAGTCGAGCCCTCTCCTGCTCCAATCCCTGCTCCAGATCCTGCTTCAGCTTCCACTTAGTCTCCAATCAATCCAAGTAAGGTACCTCTCTCTGATCGAAAAGTGGAACCCGAAAAAAATATTGATTTCAAGTTTTTTTAAAAAAGAAGGGTTCACTATTGGATCGAAGATTAAGTATCAAGGATGAAAATTTTACTGCTCTTTAAAGAAAAATACTTATGTCGATCTAGTCAGAGAATTTTACTTAAATTTGAGATATAGCAATGGAACAGTGAAATCTATAATAAAAGGTATTGATGTTATTCTTGATCCAGTATATTTGGGACAGATACTGCATTTGCTTTGTGAAGGCTATACCAATATGGAGCTCCCAATTAAAGAAAAAGAAATTAATGTTATCTTAGAGAGAACTTATACTGGAAGTTTAAATAAATTGGAAGCAAAGATTTTTTCTGTTGAGATGAGGCTATTACATCACTTGGTAACCAAACTATTTGTCCCTAGGAGTGGTAGACACGACCTTCTATCTGGTAGGAATATTTGCATTATGTATCATATGATCACACAGACCCCCCTGAACCTTCCCACATTGATGTTTGAGGCCATGAGAGAGATCCTGAACAGGTCCAAGGCTCACTTGCCTTTTGGTATGGCACTCACCTTAGTTTTTAGAAGGTTCGGAGTCAGTTTTGAGGGGGAGGCAGTTGCTAGACTATCCCATTCTGATACCATCAATCGCCACATACTGCATCGCATGGATTTTTCTAAGACTGATGGTGGTTGGACAAAAGGTGTTGAGGATAGAACAGAGGATAGAGTAGAGGAGGAGGGACCATCTTCATCCTTTCGTGATCACAGAGCATCCTCAGATATTCAGTTCATATCTGATCACGAGGCTGGTCCTTCAGAGTCTGTAAGAAGGCATGCTTCAATTCCACAGTCAGAGAGTAGGGCATATCCTTCAGAGTTCAGACTAGCAGATGATCAGATTGAGATGATGTCCCAGCGTGTTGCCTCCATTCTATCTCAGCAGTTTGCCACTTCGGTCCTTGCTCAGAGATCGACATCCCAAGGTGACTCAGATCAGACTCTGATCCCTCACATTTCTACTATTTTTCAGATGCTTACTGATCAGTCAGTACGCATTGAGCAGCTTGAGGGATATATTTTGAGATTGACAGACAAAGTATTAGACTTGCAGGGGCAAGTATTAGCTTTAGCCCATCCCCAGCCACATAAGGATATCACAGAGGTCTCAGACCTATCTGCAGAGGCGGCTAGACTTCGAAAAATTTTAGAAAGTGACTTTGACTTCTTGAGGAGAGAGATCAGGTGCTCCAGTGAGAGAATGCTTCTACTCAGTTCAGTGCTCTGATGCAGTCTGTATCGAGAACTTGGATCTTTTGGATACCATCAGACTTTTCCTTATTGTACAGTCTGTAGCTTTTCAGGCTCCAGGATCCTCTCACCCCTCTACTCATGCTGGTACCTCTATCCGTAGCCGAGACAGACGTGGTCGAAGTCGTGCTCGTGGACTTGATCCTACATCTCCTCATCCTATCTTTGATTCTTCAGACTCTGATCTCTCTAGCCATGACCTCTATTAGATCTAGATTAATTAGTCTTTTATGTCTAGGATCTATCTTATAGGCCTTGTATTTGTTGGCTAATTAACTCTTGGATAGTTTTTATCCATGACTTTTGTATTTTGAGTTGACTCATGTGTATTGGGATACCTTTTGTATTCAGTCACTTTTGAATATATATATTTATATGTGCTTTGACTTTCAATGAATGTCTATGAATGTGATCAAATTGAATTGTTTTAATTATGAGATATGAAAAATAACTCATATTAGTGCTGAAAAATACTATGAATTGCAATATCTTCTAGATGAGCAAATTGATATATCCTTTATGTTTGCTATGTTGAGGGGAAGTAAAGAAATAAGCAATCAAAGAAGGGGGCTAAAGAAGTAAAATATGGTATCAAAAAAGAAGAGTAAAGAAAATATATCCTTTTGTCATCTTTCTTTTCTTTTCTCTATCTTTAAAATCTCTTAAGATCTTAATTGATGCTATCAAAAAGGGAGAGTAAAAATAATTTGTCCTTTCAAGATCCCTTAAAAGGAGGAGTAGAGAATCTTAATTGATACTATCAAAAAGGACTAGAGAATCAAAATTGAATTTGAGCAATAAATAATAAAGAAATGAGCAATAAGCAATAAAAAAATTAGTAATAAGCAAAATTGTTAAGCAAATATGTCACTGAACCAAAATTATCAGCTCCTTTTTTATCTAATTTTTAAAGCAAATGAACTTATAAATAAATTTTAAATTGATCTTCAAACTGCTTATGATGCATTTCGTTCAAATACTTGACTATGATATTGAAGTGATGCATCTTCATAAATTTGAAATTCATGTTCAATACTTTATATATGCTTTTGCTCAAATATTTTCTCATCATCAAAAAGGAGGAGATTGTTGCTCCTTGAATTGATTTTGATGATTACAAAGCATTTGAGGGGGTTACTAATGATTTTGGCTTGAAAAAAATTTATTGTATTTCAGAGGTAAGATCGTAATTTTATCTAGTTCTGATTTGGAAGCCTTAAAAGCAAGAGCAGAAGATTTATAATCTATTGGAGGTAATTTTAATATTTTTGGATATATATTTTGAAAAAAAAATCATATTTATAAATTTGAGTCGACCCCATGAATCGACTCATGTCAAAAAGGGCTGAACGACACATTATTTTTTTGGCTGGCACACTCTGTGAGTCGATCCCATGAGTCGACCCCTGAGCATGAGTCGACCCTATGAGTCAATCTCTGCTGTTGTGTAGGCCAAAATTACAGAATAATCATTTTCTGTTCTGTGCCACAGAAGTTGACCCCATGAGTCGACTCATGAGCATGAGTCGACCCTATGAGTCGACCCCTACGATGGAAAAATTTCACAATGGCTAGTTTTCAGCTCGTTTTGGCTGCATTTAATATCCATTTAATATGCTCTAACGGTTCTATTTCAGTTCAGATTACTCTCCACCATCATTTGAAGTTATAAAAGGCATTTAAAGGAAGGAATCAACAAGATTTTTGAAAAGATTCTTCAAGCATTCATTTCAATCCTAAGCAAGAGCCCTTTTAAAGTTAAAGAAACTTTTATTTCAAGTTCACCAACCCCTCAAGAGCTCATTCAAGTCTTCAACCATCTTGAGAAAAATCAGAAGAGCTTCATTTTTATTGTGTAAAGTATATTTAAAGCTTTATTTGCTCATTAAAGGAGCTACATCTGTATTTCTGTGTGATTAACTGCTATACTCTATTTTGAGTTGATATTTTATTTTGGAAGGATTCCAAAACGTGGAAAGGTTGATCCGAATCTTGAATCAGATTGTATTGGGTTGGCTTGTACCCAAAAAATAAGTGTTCTAGCTTGGAATAGTTAGAGTCGGAGGTTCTGACGTTGTATTCGGTTTGAATACGGTTTAGTGGATTTGAATTCTCAAGTAGGAGCTTGGGGAGTGAATGTAGGTGCAAAGTTGGTATCGAACCACCATAAATCTTTTTGTTTATGTTGTGCTTACTTGCTCTCCTTTTAAATTTTCATATCTTCTTGCATTCTTGCATCCAACTTCTACACCTTGCATAAATTTTACTCTCCACATTTATCCTGCTCATTGTTAAATAATCCACATAGTTGTAAGTTAATTTTAAATTTTTAAAAATTCAATTCACCCCCTCTTCTTGGGTTGCATAGCTGGGCAACAAGATGAAATCTTCCTTGTTAGAGAAGAAGAAGAAGAGTCTGTCTCTCTTCTTTCCTCCTTTCTCTCTCCACTCTATCTTTACATGATTATCGAACCCAATAGAGGATCCGAGACATTATGAACTTCAAGTTGACCCTAGTAGAGGATCCTAGACCGATATTGCTATGATGGTCTACTGAACTGATCTCCACCTTGACTTTTGTAGGACACCTATCATTTACAATACCTCTCATATCACCTTTGATCCAATTTAATTCTTGCTTCATAATCTATAGGTTGAGTCATCCGAATTTGGTCTACTTAGACTGCTGGTTATCATTATCTCGATAGTTATATCTTTGCTCTCTCATAATCTTTTCATCATGATTATAGCAACTTTATGATTTTTCCTAGTTATTAGTTTGGCTGTGCATAGGGATATGATCAATTGGACAAGAAGATGTCAAGCAGGGAGATTGTATTCTGATCCTTAAATCAAGGTAAATCTCAAATTTTCTTATTTAATTAGTCATGTAGTCAAGAAATTAAGGATAAGAGTAACTTAGGCATCAGGAATTTTGAATCAGAAACTTAGAAGTCATTTGTTAATTATTATTTGCTAAGGATTAATCAAGGACAAGTCGTTTTGCATTGATTTTTAATTGGACATGTTAGGTATGGATGTATAGGCATTGCATTTGAGTTGGTCATTGATAGAGGTAAGGATTCTTGGACATGAATGCTGGTATATATATTTATTTCTGCACTGCATAATTTTGTTTATACATGATCGATATTTATTTTGTGATTATTGGTATGATAATTTATATTTTTCATATTATATATTTGTATCAAACATTGATGGTTTTTCAAATAGTTTGGCTTATGATATCGACTATTGAGAATCTTGAAAAAAATATAATACGATACAGTATTTTTTGGTGTAATTGAGTTTAACAAATTGATGATCAAGAGAAGGATATTTGGATTAGCCATGTTAAATTGTGAATAGCCTGTTATAGACAGAGACAAGGCATTGAGAATAACCCACCATGCAAGAATATGATACTGTGAATAGTCTGTCATGGATAAGAACATGGCATTGACAATAGCTCCACCATAGATAAGAATATAATACTAGAGTTTGATAGTCTCGGACTAGAGCGTTATTGTGATTAGTCCAAAATCTTAAAGATAACTGCTGATTGAGCCAGATCATATTATTGAGATATAGATGATAAGATATAAAACTATAATTAAGTAAAAAGAATTTTACTTAATGATATATGTGTGGTATATCGCTTTCAAAAGAGATGGATATTTGATGATATATAATATATATTTTTGCATATATTGCTATTGAGTTATTATGGTACTTGATATGAGATTTCATGGTTCATATTTTCTCTTTGATATTGTTTATTTGTTATTTTCAAAGTATATTTTTATATTGATGTAAGTGTGTGAGAATTCTTATTGGACTTTAAAGCTTATCCCTCCCATTTCTCTTTCTCTTTTTAAAGTTGCAAGATGCTCATGATTGACTGTGGTTTGGGTTTATGGGTGAAGGATGAATAGATCGAGCAATGTTGATATCCAGTCAAATGATTGAATTTGTAAATTGAACAAGTTTTGTTATTTGTTAGTATGAAATATTTTGTTATAAATTGAGATTATTAGTGTTCATGAAAATTTGAGGTTGTAATGGCTTTTTAGGCTTTACATGATCTTTAGGGCATTGCTTTAGGGTTTATGCGGCCATGTTGCATAGCTAATCCAGTTGCTGGGTTTAAGGCATGACAAGAAGCTAACCTCTTTTTATTAAGATAATAGTAGCAGAGGTTACAGGAAAACATAATTTAAAATAGATATAGGGGAGGTGAGTAAGAAGCCAGTCACAATATAAGACAAAACAAAGAAGTAGAGTAAGAGAAAATACAGAACTAGCTGGACAAGATTAGTTGCGGATCGTTTCTTTATTGCTAGAGTGACCGAAGATCATAATGCATTTCAGAGCCTCATGTGGTCCTCAATGTTCTTCGAGGAGCAGATATGTTTTCAGGTTGGAAAAGTTCATAGAATATTCTACATGATAGAGAGAATATAGCCTCTCTTCTTAAAAAAATCTAGTTGTTTGTTTCTCTCAAACTTCCCAACAAATCGTTGCCAATACTTGATCCCCTGCTTTTTTTTTCAGCTTGGTTTTGTTCCTCATCCTCCAATCTGTCCACAGATTAAGGAAAGTAGAATGTTTGCCTCTTAAGTTTAGCTAAATTTTAAATGTTGACCTCAAGCTTCCAGCGAACAAACATCTGAAAAATAGATGATTCCCTGACTTCAAAGTAGACTCATAGAGTGCACAACCGGAACTAATATTCCAGCCTTTCTTTGCAAGCACTTCCCTCTTGTGCAACTTGTTCTTTGTTGCAAGCCACAAGAAGACCTTCACTCTTTTAGGAGATGGAGTTTTCCAAAGAGCTTTTGAGAATAGGCATTTTAGACCTCCAAAATTGAGGAATTTATAAAACAAATCCATAGAGAATAGACCATGCATCCTTATAAGCTTCCATCCGAGATGGTTGGAGTGGGGCAAGGGTAGAAAGCAACGAAGTCAATTGGGACTCTTGAAGAGCCATCAGAGGTCTTCAGACTCTGATGCACCATCTTAAAGTCCTCCAACTCCGATATAATGAAATCGGCATATTCGTTTTCAAAACAAACAATACAACTCTCCAAAGTGAGAACACAAAGGCACTTTATCAATCCAATCATCCTTCCAAAAATGGATCGAGCCATCACTCCCCATCTTGAAAGCAACACAACTCCAAAAAGCTAAATTTTTAGAACAAACATCCCTCCACATAAATAACAAACCCGATAAAGTTCTCCTTGATTTCTTGCCCATCTTTTTCTTTGAATAATAGGCCCACATTACCTGGCTCCACCAAGAATTTAGGGACCCCGGCAAAAACTTCCAAGACCATTTGCCTAGAAGTAATTGATTCATAAGAGCAAGATTCTTCACACACAAACCTCCTTGATCTTTGGTTCTTCAAATATAATCTCAGTTTGCCAAGTATTGAAAACCATCGACATTATCAGTCCCCTTCCATAAGAAAGCTCTTCTCATCTTGTTCAATCTTTTCACCACCCACTTAGGTAATTTGAAAATAGATATGAAATAAGAAGGGAGAGTGGTCAAAACCGAATTAAGCAAGGTTAATCTACCTCCCAAAGAAAGCAATCTTCTTTTCCAAATTGCAAGCCATGAGTTCATCCTTTCGATTAAGAGTAGCCAACATTGCTTCAGCAGCTTCTTATAGTGTGGAGAGAGGCCCAAGTACATGAAAGGTAGAGAGCTCTGCTTATAATCCATCCAAGAAGCAAACCATGCTGCTTCCCCCTCTTCCTTGAAATATGTTCTCTCTCTATTTGTATTTTTTTTCCTTTATTTTTTCTTATTTTTTCTTTTTTCGTTTTAGCTTTGATGTGAGGCTAAGCCCCACTGATATTATTAAAGAGAAAAGAGGTTTGCAAGAAGATGATGCAGAAAGAGGGAAAGAATTTAGGAGATGTTACTGTAGAAGGAAGGAAACATCAATACTAATTTTACTCCAGAGATTTTTTGAAGAGCATGATACATTCTAGAACAAGAGTTACTAGTACTTCCTCAACAAGGAAAAGGGAAGATAGTATGAACTCTATATTTTACATGAGAGAATCAGAGGTGATGTGCTTTAACTAAATATAAAGAAAATAAACTCTATGTATTCTGCACCGTCATTGCTGTTAAATAATTCATACTATCCATAGATGTTGTGATATCAACTGAGCCTCTTTCAGTGTTGAAACCAGGTTCCTTTGGTTCTGGCAATGTAGCATTTTCAGTAGCCAACATCATGATAACTGAGGACATCATTGGTCTATCTCTGGGTTGCTCTTGAACGCATAAGAGACCCACTTGTATGCACCTCAGGACTTCAGAAATTCTATGCAAGTCCTCCAAAGATTCATCCAACAACTCGAAGCTCTTTCCTTCCTTCCACAGCTTCCAAGCCTAAAACAAATTCCATAGTTTATTGTGACACACGTAGAATCATGCTTCAGAAAAGATATGTTGCGTTGACATAAAACAAAAAGGCTAGTGTTCGTTGCACTTACATATTTAATAAGGTTTGAATGTGGCTCAGATTGGTAAAATCCTTTGTTTCTTCTGCCACTGATGATTTCTAACACTAAAACGCCAAAGCTAAAGACATCAAGTTTTGTGGATAATATGCCGTCCATTGCATACTCAGGAGACATATATCCACTGCATCCATCATTAGAAGAAAATAATTAGAGGGTTATGCAAACAATCATTTAATGATTGGAAAATCTTGAAAAATGGTACTTACTATGTCCCTACCACTCTGTGGGTACGTGCCTGAGTCTGATCATCTCCAAATAATCTTGCCATTCCAAAATCTGAGATTTTGGGTTTCATCTCTCTATCTAGCAGGACATTGCTAGCTTTTAGGTCCCTGTGTATTATTCTAAATCTAGAATCTTGATGAAGATAGCGAAGTCCACGTGCGATCCCTACTATGATGGTGAAGCGATTTTGCCAACCCAACAATGAACGCTTTCCTTCATCTGCCCATTTTTCAAGTGATGTTAACATAATTTAGGGTTTCAATTTATGCTTTAATTGAAGAATGTAAATATTAGCCAAATGCAAGCATTACTTTTTGTGAGGTTTAGTAACAAAATGTTATGGACGTTTTGCTAGAATGCAGTCATGAAGCCCTATTATCAGCTTTATATCTCTACATGAAGACTCTCATGTGACTTATGTCTTCTACCTTTCTACTAGTTATTATGTAGGAGAAAGTGCTAAGAACTAACCAAATATAAAGGTGTCTAAGCTTCGATTATGCATGTATTCATAGATTAGCATCCTTTCCCCTCCATGAATGCAACAACCTAGAAGCCGTATAAGATTCCGGTGCTGAAGTTTAGCAATCAATGTAACTTCATTTTTGAATTCATCAAGTCCTTGTGACGATTTTTCAGATAGCCTTTTCACAGCTATATCCTGCCCATTGTTGAGCTTGCCCTGCCAAGTGTCAATCCACAAGTTGATGATGATGTCATATTATTTTTGTTTTACATCTAAATTCATTCAATTCAATAACAAACTATTTCTTTTGTATATAGAGTGAATGTTTAAGATCACATTGCTGTTTCATAATTACCTGATAAACAGGGCCAAATCCACCCTCTCCAATTTTACTTTCAATTGAGAAGTTGTTTGTGGCAGCCAATATGATCTCAAGATCAAAGAAAAGAAGATCTGATTTTTTGCTAGCACTTATTTCATCATCTGTACAATACTCTTCTGCTAGGTAGGCAGCTGTTCCACGCTTTTCTTTCAAAATACAACAGCCACCAATCCCCAAGAGAAGCAACCAAGAAAATATCAATACAGAGACAATTAGCACTTTCTTGTTGTCTGAATTCCTCCCTGATTTCATTTTAGCTAAAGCGAATAGAATCAATTAGTTTTACCGTATAACACAACTAGCTCTAGCAATATGGCATCTAGAGATGTCCCAAGAAGGTTGTAGTGTACAATTTTCTTTAAAATAACATTAATTTCATCATACCTTCCCTTGAAAAAGATTTTAAAGAAATCACTTATCTAACGTATGATGAAAAAGGCTGTCATAGATTCCAAAGGCGATATCACTCAATGATACGTGAAGGATCAAGTGTTCAATGTGGATGTCAGTGGGCCCGGCTGGCTTAATAGCCTGAAGCCTGGCCCAAGGAAAACCGATGGGCCGGCCTGGCTAGAAATAGAAGCCGGAGTTATCGGGCAGGATGGGTAAGCGGGAAAATGAATGGGCCTGCTTAGATTAAGGGTAGGGCTAGGGCTACAGCATACCTCTGGGTCTAGGTGCAGGTTGGCTGGGCTTTCCAAGAAATTATCGGTTAGAACCATTCTACCGTATATATCTTGGACCATTCAATACAGACCTGCATATCATCCAATAAAATGAACTCAAAACAATAAAAATTATTAGCTGACCAATCATAATTAAGTATAAATTTTTTTTATTTAAAAATTTTAATCAAATTTAAATTATAATATATCTTTTTTTTTCATTATTATTATTGAATGATCTTTATATATATATATATATATATATATATATATATATATATATATATGTTAAAATCGTTCTGATCAATAATTTCTCAAAATTTCCACCTTGAGATAATTTCAAACATAGTTCTGTCCCGACCAATTGCCATCCTATGTCGGAAGTACGATGAGCTTGAATTTTTTATTGTATACCGCATCATATGATATATAGTGCATCATTCATCGTACATGGATGGTTGTATATAGATTCACGTTCGTTGTGTGTGGTCGTCCATAATATGCTATGCACCGTATGATATAATATACGGCAGAAGATCTATGCGCGAGTACGATGGGTTCTAGCATCGTTGTTATGTTATTTTAGTTATCATATTACACGGAAGTTGACGCTGCTGTAAAGTTGGTTTTGATATGACAGTAGCCTTCATTTCATTACCTGCATGTTATTATTATTATTTTTTTTCCCGAAGAAAGAATTCATTACTAGGATATTAGTTCCCCAATTTCACCCCTTCCTTTTTTTAGCAATAAAGCCATGAGCCCTATCCTATATTTAATAATTGAATGAATAATTAAATACTCCACAAAAAACACGAAACCACGATGGACCGTTAGATTATGGAGCGTTTTCAGGTTGCTCAAAGGTTATAACCTCTTAAGCTGTCTCTAATTTCAAACTTCACCAATATTTTTGTTATATTCTTTCTCAATTTTTTATGATTTCTGGATGCATCAGCATTCTAAAACTATATATATATATATATATATATATATATATATATATATATATATATATATATATATATATATATATATATATATATCACGTAAATCTTTTCCTTTTAAATCTTAAAATATGTCTTTTGGAGGATAAATATTATAAAAAAATTGATCAACTTTCCTATTGAGCAACCTACCAATATTCTTAAACTTCTCAGGCCTACTCTTTGATGTATAAATATCATGAAAAAAATTGATCAACTTATCCATATTCTTATGCTTATTTAGATTGATAAGTTATTTTTTCATGGATAGTATTTATCTGTAAAAATAGATTTAAAATTTTATCCATCTAACAGATGGGTAAGCCATTTTTTTCATTAACTGAAAAAAAATCTTTTTTAATTTTATTCATAACATACCACTAACCATATAATAATAATATAATATGATATAATATAATAATAATATATAATAAAGATATATTATACTATATAATATAATAATATATAATTTTTAAAAATAATATAATATATATCCATATTATATTATATATCATATAATACATATAACAATATATAATATAAGATAATATATTATTATATATAATAATATTTATATAATAAAAGATATTATGAAAAATATGAATAAATTTATCTAAAAAATTTAAATTCTTAGGTAAATTTTTTACCCTCTAAAGAGTAAGCTCTCTAGGTAGATAAGTTATTTTTCTATCAGCTAGAAAAATAACCTTTATATTTTATTTCTAAAATAGTAAAATATCCCTAACCCTATAATAATAATATAATATGATAAAATATTATGATCATATGATAATATATTATTATAATATGTTACATTATTATAATATATTACATTATTATAATATAATATATTATTATAATATAATTTATTATCATAGTCTAATATATGATTGTTGTTATAATATATAATGATATACAATACTATACAATATAATAATATTATATTAGATATTATAGAAATATAGATAGATCTTAGCAACATATTCAGAAAAATAATAATACTAAAAAACATAGGTAATAGATTTCGAAGCCATTTTCTAATACATAAAAGAATATGGCTAAATTAATTTTTTGTCAAAATATTGTCCGAAAAAATTTACTTAGGAAAATATAGATTTTTAGATAGTTTTTTAATCCTCCAAAGAACGGGCCCAAAGGATGAAGTGAAGATTAGATAAGTCTTTGGTTTACTTATGTCGTACCCCGAACCCAACACTGGGGTCAGTCATGTAATACGGTTGCACACTCCTTAAAACAAGATCCTAAAGAATATGTAAGATTTTAAAATCACTCTATTATTCGAATTCTATATTAACTCATTTGAAACTATGTGTCTTGCAACTCCGAAAAAAGAAAGGATCATGAGCTTTACAGTCCAAGAAGGATACCACACACTCACATCAGTATGAATATGAAAACATCTTTTAACAAGTATATATAACTGATTGAAAAATAATAAGATTCATACATCATTAATTTGATAGTTGAATAATATCATTACCTACAATTCTATTAAATATATCACACATCACAATTTAACAATTCTATTCAACAGTAATTCAATGAGATTATTTATTATTTATTAATTAATATAGTTTTGATCTAAACAACATTATTATTTTGGTACTAGATTAGACCCGCTCATGTTCTAGCTCATAGTAGGCCAAACACACATCACATTTTTGTCCATGACTGGTAACCACATCTTAGCCCATTGCTGACATCACAAATGTTATGTTTCACATATGCCAGCTAGTCTAGATACCTTTCAATTAGACTTAGTTCATTATCTTAATTTGATTTTTGCACTGGACTAATCACAACCTTGCTCCAGCCCATGGTAGGCTAAAACATCTCAATCCGTAACTAATACACCATGTTTCATACATGGCCGACTAATCCATATGCTTCACTTTTCCACACTTATAGTTATGTAAATTTATATTTTATCTTTTTGGTATTGAACTAATTATAATCATGCTCCAGCCCGTGATAGGCCAAACACATTATTGCACCCCAGTCCGAGGTTGATCTAGCACATATATCACATTTCTTGCATGGTCAATCAATCCAAATATTGCACATACTCTATCCATATTATTAAAGTCATAATATGATTTTTGGTATTAAATTAGTCATAATCATGCTCCAGTCTGTAGTAAGCCAAAAACAATGCTGCACTCTCATTTGAGACTAACTCGGCATATGCACCACATATTTTACATGACCAACCAATCCAAATACTGTGCACACCCCATCAATTATGTTAAATTAAGTTTTCTTTACTCAATAATCATTAAGCATCAATTAATCAGAATGCAAGCAACATCAATTCAATAATGAATAATACACATAAAGATAGATATAAAAAATACATCAATAATACAAATATAATTTTATATAAATATATAGATGATCATGTTGAAGAACTCTTACCTCTATCGATGATTGACCCCAACATAGTAATCAACGAACTTGAAAATAATATATTTTATTCAATATCTTGTGCCGGCAATCGCAGCTCTACATGATCAAAATCAAATATAAAAATCATAGATGATTAGGAACTAATAAAAAATTACAGTAAATGATTCTAATATTGCAGGTTCAAAACTCCTCGTGGGGTTAACTGATAAATCCAACCATGCTTGGACATCTAGACTCTCTACTAAACTATAAAATTTTTAGAGAAAGAAAATTATAGAAAGAGCAAGTGACAAGAGAAGATAGAGAGAGAAGAGAAGAGAGAGAGAATCTATCTTTCTTTCTTTCTTTTCTTCTTCTTCTTCTTCTTCTTTTCAATAATCTTGGTCACAAAGAAGAAGGAAATAAAATAAAAGAAGAACGAGAGGAGAGAGATAACGCTCTCATCCTCTTCGTCTTCTTTAAACCGATCACCCCTCCCCTCTTCTTCCCGCCACCGCCGTGAAGCCCGAGCCAGCGACCAACGACAGCACCCGGCGGCGACACGGCAACAACCCGGCACAGCAACGGCCGATGATAGTCGGCGGAACAAAAGAAAAAAAATGTTCTGGAGAACAAGGGAGACCCTGTTTATAGTGAAATCGGCAGCTCACCGGGCCAAATCCTGCAATGACGATGCTAGAAAAAGAAGAAGAAGAAGGGCGAAGATGTTACCTTGGTTCGGCGACGCCCAAGGGGAGAGATCCGACGATCTCTCCGGCAAGATCGCAACAAAAGGACTCGACGAAGAACTCAAAATCGGCGGCAACTGGTCGGACATTCAAGAACCTGATCCACAGAGGGGAGGGCTTTGATAGATTGAATCTAGATACTGTTAAGAGTCCAACGTGCCTCAAACTCCCCTTTCCTTGGCAAAATCGGAGAGGAGGCTGACTCGCATCGGGAGTCCCCCTCTCCACCTCACATGCCCAGCACGTGAGGTTCATTTTTTTTTAAATTAAACCCGCTCTGAGATTCGTGCGGGAGAAAATTCTGGGCGGGTCATTACAGCTTGTGACTACTCTGAGGTGCTCTGGGATAGCATCTCCTAAGTACTACCAAAGACAGCTTTTTTTCCATGGTTTTAGGCTACTTAACAGACAACACGGTAGATGACTTTCCTTTTCCAATCAACCATTCAAGAAAGCTCAATTTTTATGAAACAAAAAATAATAAAATGTTGAGTGAGTGTTTCATTGAAATCTACAGGAAAAGCTAAACTTCTCATATCAAGTGAGTGAGTCTTTTTTTTTTTTTTGGTAAAAAAAAAAAAAAAAAACTAGGAGACATCTGTCTTCACGATGGTGTGTTGTCATTTTTGCACTTTTGGATGTGTTTCACTTATTTCTGTGTTGCTATTTGTTTCCTCTAGTCCTTCAGAACCTTAGTCTGAAGGACTGTTTTTTCTTTGTACAGAACCTCTAATAAATTAACTTTTCTGTAATAAAACAGGGTGGCTTTTGGCTTCCCTCTTCAATCAAAAGAGATGCATACTGTTAGTGACTTAGGTACTTGAATGAGCTTTTTGACGTCCAGAGGAGTCTCCTAAAAAGAGGAGGTCTCTAAGGCGTCATCCATATTGTTAACAAACTAGATTCTAGTCACGTTAATGGATTCGCTGATCAAACCTTTTCCTCGTATCTTTATAGAATTGCACAGGATGAGCACATATTATAGCTTCATCATTATTCAGCCACACTAACATCAGAGAGTTATGAATACACAATTTCAAAGAGCTCCAAATCGAAAACAAGGAATAAATATGCTTTTCCCTCTATTAGATGTTTCATATGTAAACTTGGGGCCTTCACAACAAAGTGAAACCATAGAGCCAAGAGAACTTATGTTCCTATGCTCTCCATTCCTTTCTATGAACTCATTGATAGGCAAACATTCAAATTAAGGTCTCAACTGTTATAAGATAGTCCACTTCAGTTTTTCAATGTGAATCTACGTCAGTTTTTCAAATGTCAGATCTAGAATAAAATTTTATTAAAATTTTTTGAAATATTTTAAATAATTAAAATGAAGATGATTGTATTTAGATTGAATCATATGGAAGAATATTGATATTTATCTGATTAAGCCCTATCCAGATGTGGCTTATACTAACATGCATGGGGATATGTTTTAATTGATTTAGTTTAATCTGGACTCTAAATAAAGATAAGCCTCTGATAAAATGATAAGAATATACTTAATGGTTATTATCATAAAATTAAACTCTATATAATTATTGTAGATCATATCTTAGTTTTTCTAATTGGTTCATATATTATCTCTATATTATAAAAGGACACCTTCCATAGATTTGGTCTACAACTCATCCCAGAAAGCTTATGAGATCTTCTCTAACAAGAATACTCGGAGTTAAGATTAAAAAACTAAGATACTGAATAGATGGTGGATTGCATCTTCATGTAAGTTCTATGTGACTTGACACGGTGAATGAAGAAGGAAATAAGTGTGAGAGAGACTTCGAAATATCAGAAGGTGCCGTCTTGGAATCTTTCCTTGTCGAAGTCTAGACGTTCCGTCTTAATTTAGTACATAGTTTTTTTCAGCATAAGGCAACAAAAGACGTGATCTTAGTGGAGGGAAGAAGAGGCCATGTGGAAGCTGTGGGAAGGGGAAGGCTTCTTCAAGTTTCTTTGCAGTCCTCTCAAAGGACAATCAGGAAACTTCACAGGGTGTGTTTGGTTTGCATGTTTTTGTGCCAGGTGGGAGCGCACGTTAGGAGACACTGATAGAAAGGGTCACGAAATATTTACTTTTGTTGTGATTGCGGTGTCGAAGGAGCCATGAAATTGTGAACCTAATGATTGAGTTAGGGAACCTTCAGAATTGACGATTTGTACAAGGAAAAAGGGTTGCTGGTTGTCCATTCTATTAAAAATGAAGGGTAGGAGATGTTCTTTATTGCCTTTTTAACATGGAGGGTGGAGTTCCAATTGATGTTGGTCGCTTGGAGTGATTGTGTGCAATTGATCAAGCCCAACAAACTTGAGGTGTGACAACATAATTATCTAAACTTCTAGCTAGTTGGCAGATGGAACCCCCAAAAATGTTTTTATTATGTACTCATTTTATATTGTAGCTTGCAAAGGAACCAAATTTCGCACGCATGATTCAATCTACAAAAGGCCTACGAGAATGCTAAGGGCTGTCAGCATCTATTATCGAGGTTGCCTGACGGCCCGCCCTTCTGGAATGACTGTCGCCAGTCCTGTCGCCTTTGAGGTTTAAGTTGAGTTTCCATGTGCAAGCCATGCCTGTCTCACCTAATCTCATAGATCCACGGACACCAAATGACCAGCCCAAACGACTTCATGGGCCTGATTTTGTATCGTAGCAGGCCAATTCTACAATAAAAACTTTGGCAAGTACTGGGCCACCCAGTCCTCTTACAGAATCTCATCTAACTTCCAAGCATGCCTTGAATAGTAGCTCTCTCTCTCTCTCTCTCTCTCTCTCTCTCTCTCTTGGAGCAAGAGAAATGACCCAGTTTACTGTGTCACTTGGGATTATAACAGAAATGGTATCAAAGTATAAGTTTAAGATCCTAATCAGCCACATAAGATTAGAGAAAAATGGTTCCCAAATGATCACTTTTCTGCTAGGACCTGTTACTGCTTTCTTCTAGATGGGGGCGCCAGGCCGTGCTTTAGTCTAATAGTTTGGAAAATTCAGGCTCCAAAGAAAGTTAAAATCTTCCTCTGTTTAAGCCATTTGGACAAGATCCCAACAAAAACTATTCTGACAAAGCAAGAACGGAAAGACAAGATCAACTGCTACCTGTGTGATGAAGAAGCTGAGGTATCGGATCACCTATTCCTTTAGGGTGAAAAATCTTATCCATCTAGAAAGTGATTAAATTATTTTTCTATCAACAAAAAAAAAAAAAAAAGTAACTTTTTTAATTCATTCCTAATATATCCTTAATGCAATAATATAATATAATATTATAATATAATATTATAATATAATATATTATATTATAAGATAATACATTATAATAAGATAATATAATATATAATAATAAATATATTATATTATAATATACTATAATGAATTATAATAATATAATATATTATGATATATTCTATTTAATACTATAATAATAATATAATATATTTTATATATAATAGTATATATTAATATATTATATAATAATAATATAATATAATATAATATAATATATAATAATATTTATATAATAAAAAATATTATGAAAAATATGGATAGATGATAGCAATTTATCTAGAAAAATAATAGTACAAAAGAACTTGTATAACAGATTCCCGAGTCATTTTTCAACATACAAAAGAACATGGATAAATTATTATCTAAATATTATCTAAAAAATATTCAAAAAAATATAATTTTTTGAATAAATCTTTTACTTATAAAAAAATAGACCTTTAGTGTCCATTCTCAAGAGCAATTTGGCACCTATTTTTGCAAGATCTGCATCTCCCTAGACTGCCTGCCTCTCAAATCACCCTTCGGATAACCTGGAGGTCAAAAAATATTGACAGTCGTGCATACCCTGTATTTCCATCCATGACATTTCTTTGATTAGATAATAATTATGAATATTTTTTTTGTTTAAGGGATAATCAAAAATAGGTTATCACCTTCCGATAAAGAGAAAGGGAATTTTTGTATTAAATGAGAACCCCTAAAGTCAAAATATGAATAAGAATAAAATTTCTTTCTCATCTTCCATCTCTAATTCTTCTCCTTTCTCTAGTTTTCAACATGGTATCAGAGCATTCGGGATCTGATCCATGATTTTTTATTTTTTTCCTTTTCTTCTTCTTCCACTTCTTCTCAGCATGCCACCGCCATCTTCCTTATTTTTTCCTTTCTTCTTCTTCTTCTTCTCCTCTACCACCTTTCGTGCACGCCTTTCAACGCCGCTGTCACAAGCCATCGCCTCAGATCACCCATCTCTCAGATTGTCACAGGCCGCCGCCCCTCTCCTCCATGTCCACCCTCACATCCTCAGATCGCCGTCCCTCTCTTCCACGGCTCATCTCCGCCGCTGATGTGCCCCATCTCGTCCGCGTCCACCCCGCACGCCTCCACCGCTCCCGCGCACCTCCGTGCCCCATTGCCGCCGTCGCAGGCCGCCCATCCTCAGATCGCCGCCCCTCTCCTCCACGGCCCATCTCTGCCGCCGCTGTGCCCCATCTCGTCCGCGTCCACCCCGCACGCCTCCACCGCTTCCGCGCACCTTCGCCTCTATGCGCACCTCCACCGCATCCACGCCCCATCTCCGCCCATCACCATCGCGTCCACCCCGCGTGCCTCCGCGACGTCACCACTGCCGATCGCAGCTTGAAACAGGGAAAGGTCAGCCCTTCCCTATTTAACATTTTTTTTTTTGCTATTTTCTTTTCTTTCCTTTCTCAAAAAAAAATAAAAACAAAAATAAAAACAAAAACAAAACAAAAAAAAGGGGAGATGAAAATCATCCAGTAGTTTTTTTTTATCTATTATTTTTTGAGCATATTTTGAAGTACCAGGTGGTGTCATTGAAGCCAATCAGTGAGGTGGTCCATCCTTCTTGGTCTGTGATGGACAATTCTTCTCTTTTGATTAGCTTTGTTCGACTTGACGGACCCCTCACTTATCTTATGTAGTCTCGGAATGTTCGGCTATATATCAAAGCTTGCGGATTTGAAGGATTTCTCACTGGAACTACTGTTAAGCCGCAATCCGGAGATACAGAAATTTTGAAATGGGAATCGGAGAATTCTCTTGTAATGACTTGGCTTCTCAACTCTATGATGCCTTCTGTTGCTCAAGGTATGTCATTTTTTGAAACCGCCTAAGAAATTTGGGAGGCTGCTACCCAAACTTATTCACAATAGGGTAATACCGCTCAAGCTTTTGAGCTCAGACGTAAGGTGCGTGCTCTTCGACAAGGGGATTTTTCTATCACTGCTTATATGGTAGAACTCCAGCGTATATGGTCTGAGCTGGATTTTTATCGCCCCTTCAAAGCTTGTTGTTCTGAAGATGCTGTTATGTTCAAGAAATTCACTGACAAAGAGCGAATCTTTGATTTTCTTGCTGGACTCAATGATGAATTTGATCCAATCAGAGTTCAGATTCTGGGTCGAAGTATAAATCTACCTTCCCTTGAGCAAGTCTTCTCTCTGATTTTGAGTGAAGAGACTTGCCATCGTGTAATGGTTGTTCCGGATACTATCCGCTCTGCAATGGTTGTCCAACCTCAATTACAATCTCAACAATCTCATGGATGTGGAGATACACGGATATGCTCCTATTGCAATAAAATGGGACATATTCGTGATACCTGCTGGCAGCTACATGGCCATCCCTCTGGTTATGGTAGAGGTGGTCGTCGAGGAAGAGGATGTTCTGGTGCAAATATTAATCATCATCAGGCCAACTTTTTTGAACATACAGAGAAAGATGTTTCATCTACAAAGGCATCAACAACTCCTCCACCCATTAATACTGAAAGTTCATTGTCAACTGATGAGATGCTCCAATGAATCATGGACAGACTTAATGTTCCTTTTGGTAGTGCTCCTTTCACTAACAGTTTGACTAGCAAATCCTCCGGTTCTTCTTCAAATTTCTTCTCTCATTTTGCACAATCTAATCTTTCTCATATTAAATCTAGTATATTAACTCCTGATTTCTTTATCTCTTCCATTAATACTGATAAAATATGGGTAATAGACTCTGGTGCCACTATGCATATGACTGATAATTCTGATAAATTTACGTCTTACTCATTCTGTTCTGATAAAGTTTGTATAGCTGATGGCTCCTTTCAACCTGTGTCTGAAAAAGGATCCATCACCTGTACACTAAACATAAAACTGTCTTCTGCTTTGCATGTCCCTAGCTTTTCCACTAATCTATTGTCTATCCATTCCATTATAAATGATCTAAATTGCAATGTTACATTCTTCCCTACTTATTATGTTTTTCAGAAGCTGACAACAGGGGAAACGATTGGGTATGGTAAAATGCACAATGGGCTCTACTACCTGGATGATGGAAAGCTACAAAACTATCAGAGAGCTGGTATGGTTGCTTCTTCATCTATTGATGCCATGAATGAACTTCGATTACAACATCATCGACTTGGATATATCTCTTTTTTTGTGTTATCAAAACTGTTTCCCAGTTTATATAATTCTTGTGCTGAAGAACAATTAGTTTGTGATGCATGTGATTATGATAAGCACACTCGGAATACCTATCCAGCTTTAGGAACCCGTAGCACTAAACCATTTGATGTTATTCACTCAGATGTGTGGGGACCTTGGAGTACTATCTCTACTTCTGGACATCGTTATTTTGTGACTTTTATTGACTGCTATAGTAGAGTAACTTGTGTATATCTTCTACAGGCTAAAGATGAGGTTATATGCTGTTTCAAAGAGTTTCATAAATTAGTTGATATACAGTTTAGTACCTAAATTAAAGTATTGAGATCTGATAATGGTACAGAATATAGTAATAAGGAATTTCATGCGTATCTAACTACTCATGGAATTATCCATCAAACTACCTGTGTTGATACACTAGCCCAGAATGGTGTTGCTGAACGGAAGAATCGACATCTTTTGGAGGTTTCTAAATCCTTGTTATTTGCTATGCGGGTTCCTAAAATCTTATAGGGTGAGGCAGTTCTCACTGCGGCTTATCTGATTAACCGGATGCCTCTTTGGACTCTGAGGTATAAGGCACTACTTGAATACCTACAGGAGGAGTCTTCTTTTATTATACCTCCTCGAATATTCGGGTGTGTGTGCTTTGTCCAAAATCATCATCCAACAGTTGGCAAGCTAGATCCAAAAGCTCTGAAGTGTGTATTTGTGGGATATCCTGCTACTCAAAAGGGTTATAAATGCTATTATCCTCCTGAAAGATGAATATTTGTCAGCATGGTTGTCATTTTTTGGAAGACTGAAGCCTTCTTTGATACTATTTCAACGATACAGCCAACTACTCCACTATCTTTAGCCCAACAGTTCATTTGCTCTCCTAGTATCCCTTCTAGAGCTACTGGTCGAGAGGGAGAGATTATAATAACAGAAGAGACTGAGCAGGAGCAAACTGATGAACAGCTGGATAGTGACTTTAATCAATAAAGGAAGTCTTCAACTGAGCCCATTGTGCATTCTATCACTACCCAACAATCTTCCTCTAACTCAGCTCCAGCATCCTCATTCAATAATGGTGATATTTCTCCTCCTGATCCTATCTTAAATCTTCCTCATTCAACAATAGTGATATTTCTCCTCCTGATCCTATCTTAAATCTTTCTATTGCTCATAGAAAAGCTTCTCGTTCTCATATTATTTCTTCTCGATATCGTTATGATATTACTAATTTTGTTTCCTATGAGTCTATATCACCTACATATAGGTCATTTATTGCATCATTAGAAGCTATCTCTATACCAACGCACTGGAAGGATGCTATGATAAATCCTAAGTGGAGGGAAGCAATGCTTGAAGAAATGCGAGCCTTGAAAAAAAATCAGACTTAGAAATTGATTTCCTTACCTGCTGGAAAACAACCAGTGGGTTGCAAATGGGTTTATACTGTGAAACAAACTCGTGAGGATAAAGTTGATCGCTACAAAGCTCGTTTAGTTGTGAAAAGATATACATAGACATATGGCATTGATTACGAGGAGACTTTCACTCCTGTAGCCAAGATCAACACAGTTCGGACCCTCATTTCTTGTACAGCAAATCTCGGATGGAGTTTATTCCAACTAGATGTGAAAAATATCTTTTTACATAGTGATCTTCAAGAAGAGGTGTATATGGAGATTCCTCCTGGATTCACTAGCACAGAAATTGCTGGCAAGGTATGCCGACTACGTCAATCACTCTATGGACTAAAGCAATCACCCAGAGTATGGTTTGATCACTTCCATCGTGCAATGCTTGAAATTGATTACCACCAGAGTAATGCAGATCATACTATATTCTTTTGTCATAATAAAAGAAAAGTTGCCATCCTAATTATTTATGTTGATGATATTATTCTTACTGGTGATGATCTCTCTAAGTTGGCCCATTTGAAGACTCAATTGGCACAATCTTTTGAAGTCAAAGATCTAGGTAACTTGCGGTACTTTCTTGAGATTGAAGTAACCAGATCATCTCATGGCATCTTTCTTTCTCAACGAAAATACATCCTAGATTTATTGACTAAAACAGGAATGTTGGAATGTTGATCTGCTGTCACACCTATCGAACAAAATCATCGTCTTATTACTGATAGTGGTAAGCCAGTTGATCGTGAACGATATCAACATCTTGTTGGTAGACTGATCTATCTATCTCATACAAGATCTGACATAGCCTTTGTAGTCAATGTTGTGAGTCAGTACATGCATAATCCTCGTGAACGCCATCAGGAGCCTGTATATAGAATTCTTCGATATCTTAAGAGTTGCCTAGAGTGTGATCTTTTTTTTTCTCATCATAAACATCTCAAAGTTGAAGTCTATTCTAATGCTGATTGGACAGTCTCCATAGATGATCGTCGATCAACCTTAGGCTATTGTACTTTTATTGATGGTAATCTTGTGACTTGGCGCAGTAGAAATAAAATATTGTTGCTCGATCTAGTACGGAGGCTGAGTATTGAGCTATGGCTCAAGATATCTGTGAAGGATTATGGTTGAAACAACTGCTCATTGAGTTATGTCTTTTTCAATTCTCTTCCCTATTTTTATACTATGATAATAAGAAGGCCATTAACATTGCCAACAATCATGTTCAACATGACAGAACTAAGCATATAAAAATTGATCGCCATTTCATCAAAGAGAAGCTCGATCAAAAAGTTATCTATTTATCATTTATTAAATCCTCAAAATAATTGGCAGACATTCTAATGAAGGGTCTCAGTGGTTATATATTTTTTTCAATTTGCAGCAATATGAGACTTCGTGATATCTTCGCCTCATCTTGAAGGGAAGTGTTGACAGCCGTGCATACCCTGTATTTTCATCCATAACATTTCCTTGATTAGATAATAATTGTGAATGTTTTTCTTGTTTAAGGGATAACCAAAAATAGGTTATCACCTTCCCATAAAGAAAAAGGGAATTTTTGTGTAAAATGGGGAGAACCCCTAAAGCCAAAATATGAATAAGAATAAATTTTTTTTCTCATCTCCCATCTCCTTCTCCTTTCTCTAGTTTTCAACAAAAAATGTCATTCAGCGTATCTCCACGGGGTTAGACTCTCTGCTTGCAACAGGATTTTGGAGTGAAGGAATGAAATAAATGATGCTTCAAGTTCCAAGCCCATCCACCACTCCCAATTAAGAAGAATGCAGCAGCCCTGTTCCTCTCTTGGACCGCGCATACAGATGGACAAAATGGTAGTTCACTCGATCTCGTAAGGCAAACAATACTGGAGCTCTCAGCCCCATCTCAGCCTTGGTGACTTCAACTCAATCACTTGTTGGTCCTGGTAACCTTTGCTCTAAACTCCATCTTACAGATTGAGGTTCTCGGTAAAAATAGCAGCGTCTTATTTTATGGCACTGTTCAACCTTGATCCTACACCCCCCAGCCCCCTGTTACTCTCCTGTGAGTCACTAATCAATTGATGTGGCAGTTATGCACTTGTTAGACTACATATTTGTTAAACTTTGTCAACCACTCCTTGCTATACGTGCGCTTGGCCTGAAAACCTGAATTCCATCTAAATATGGAATCCAATGTCCTTTCTATATCTCCCTATGCTGTAATAATTATTTTAATATAATATATTATGAGTTAGGTCTTCCCTAACTCATTTCGATCAAAAAAAAAAAGGCTTAAGATCACTTGGGATTATGACAGAAATGATTTACAAGGTTTGGCAATAATGAATATATAAGAGTTGGTGAATTTATCTCTCAAGTTATAACTGCGACGTTTGACAAATTTTAGCCCTTATTGATTTCAGTGTGAAGTAGTATTTGGGTTAGAAATTATTTAGCAAATTTAAAAAATTTTGGTGAGTTTAAATTAGAGTTACGTAATGAAAGCATGATGCATTTAGAATGTTCTAAATCATGAGGAGTATCCTATACTTTAGTGTTATGATTTTGCTGTGTATATATTGGGTCGGTAATGCTCTTATAGTAGATTGGTTAGATAGAGTAGATAAATCATTTAGTAGAGAAATGTACTTATTCGAGGATAAAGATATTGGTGTACTATTAGAAAAGATAAAGAGTAGCTAATTCAGATTATGGATGCGTTAGAGCTTTATGCAATCACATTGAGTGGGGGCTAGTGAGGCGATGGAGGCAAACTCTCAATAGGAGTCTATCTCCTTTCTTGACTTCATTAGGAGATGGAAGTCTAGGGCTTGTTGGATTCGAGTGAAGCCCTAGAGCTTCTTTATAAAGAAAGTCCCTATCTTCTCTTTTGGGCATCCCACCATCGAAGCCACCCTCCATTGTCGCTGATTCTCAAGCTGTGTGAAGTTTTTCTCAATGCATTTCCACTAGAAAATGTCGCCAAGCCACCCATAGAACCTCGCTAGACTTAAGGTAATGGATCTAAACTCTCCTTCTCCTTTTTATTCTGGTTCTTGGGCCATCGCCGCCACCTGATTCAAGCCTGCAAGTTGCTAGATTCCATGGAACAAGGTCTCTCCTACTCTTTTTTCTTATTTCTTTTTTCTAGTCGATCATGATAGTTGATTGCTGTCGCGGCCTCTTGTCACCATGGGATGCTACTCTTTGGCCACCACCAACATGGAACACCACCTGATGGGCACCACCATTCTAAATTGAGCTCCCCTTCCCCTTTCTTTGTTCTGAGAAAGAGATAGAGTTTCCTCTCTCTCTTCTCTCTTTCTCTCTCCCTTCTTCCTCTATCTCTCTCCTCTCTTTCTATTTCTTTTTAGTTGATTCAAGGGGTTGAATGAAGGGATTCAAGGAACTTAGTAGTGAAGCCCTAGTGACCAATAGAGGATACTGAGTTGTCGATTATCCCTTTTGTGGTTTTGATGTTTGGATTTAATTCTATGGTGGAGCAGCCATCCGAACAAAAAAGTGTTGAGCAGAAGTATGGATTGAATTGAGTTTGTCAGTAGGAGGGATAAGAATTTCTAAACATTAATCACACGCACACATATAAGTTATTTTTGTACATTAGTAATTTTGCTTTGTGTGATATATGATAATTGCTTGCTATATACTTATATGTTAAATATACGTGGTTCTTTGTGAATTGGTGTATCATATATTATTGATTCTGATTTGCATGTATCCATGGATGAGGTTGGTGTAGGGGATGACATTAGGGATGATGCTTTGGCCCACCATTCTCTTAAGAAAGGTGAGGCCTTTCTCCAATTCCCTACTCCAAATGAGGTAGTGGAGTTCGTCATTGCTCTTAAAGGTGTCAAAGCTACCCATAATGTCCTCATTATCTTCTCTCACCAGTTAAACCCCTTCAAGTGCTTCTTCCTCTGGATCATTGGTTGGAAGCCCTTTCTTATCTTTCACCTCCTTTACTCCCTCGATGATGATGATGACAAAAGCATTGTGCTCTTGTCAGAGCAGCAAAGGACAATAATGATGCTACAACGAGAGATAATGGTGGCAAAGCAAGCATTATTGGAGGATATGGCATGGGGAAAGATGGCAATTGCACTCCTTCAAGTACTAGTGACAGCATGCAAGGTATGGAATGGGGAGGCCCGAGTGGAGGCAATGGAGATGGTGGTGCTCCCTCGAGCTCCTCTCCACCTCCATCGACACCCTCCATTCTTGCTGATGGTGGATAGGATCATGTAGCCCTTGATGACCAACCTCCCATCAGAGAGCTGAATTGATGGAATAATCATCATCTCTCCTTCCTTCCCTTTCTCTTCTTCTTCCTCTCTTGCCTTCTCTATAAGAAATGATCCCAACAAAACCTACAATGTCTCCAAAGATAAAACCATAAGAAAAACATTAGCAATATCCAATTTTTAATAAGAAAATAAGATAATAAGGTCCAACATTGAAAAGAAAAAAAAAAAGAAGAAGAAAAGAACCAGCTTTTAAGGGACAATACAAGGGAAAAAAATAATTTTTAAAATAAATATGATAGAAAAATGATAGACAAAAAAAATGAAACAAGGTGGTTTTTACTATCTTCCCTGCTTGGTGTAAGCATTTCAAAAATAAAAAGAATTGTAAGTTTTTTTTTTTTTTTAAAAAGTGGTGGAAGTGAGAAATAGTGGAAAAGGAGAAACTCGAGGATGAAGAAATTACTAATATCTAGTGATATAACCTAAATTTGATCTACCTATCGTGAGCTGACATGTAGCTTAGTAAGAGGCAATTTTTGTAAAACTCTAATTCTCATGTTGATCTATATAAGAAAAGCTAAGAGATAATCTCTTATTTAGACTTGAACTCTGAATGGGACAAGGACTTTTCATCTATAAAGATAGCTCAAGACCTTAGGTATGAAGCAGTCATTGGTTATTCTGGACCCTCTTTTCTCTCCTATTGTTCTTAATACCTTATTTGACTTAGCCATCGGAGGGCTCAATTAGAGCCAATGTAATAAGCTTTTATCTTCTCTTTATGTGCTGATTAGCAACTCTCCATGATAGATTAGCACTTCATCTTCCACTATAGAAGACTAATCAGCACCCTTAATTCTTATCTCCTTTGAGGGAAAAAATCATCTGATCTGATCGGATCGTCAGGATGCATCTGAAAATTTTTTATTCTATTAATTTATTGTCTTTATAAATTATCTGAATCACAGTGGAATAAGGATCAAATCCTGGAGAGTTGCTTGAATCTGATGCCTCGCGAGGTCTGAACGCACAGATCCTCTACTTTGCATGTACGTCAGGCTCCGCAGGGAAGAGAGATGAAGCTCTTTGCATCAATCTTTAGAAGAGAAACAAGGAAAGAGAAGGAGAACAAATCTCCAGGCCTTGGAGGGGTTCTTCATACCAAGAACCATCACCCCAAGAAATCCCCACGCCAAGAAGAAGGCATCTAAGAAACATAGCACCTCTCTTCTTTTGTTTGTCACACAAACTCACAACTCACCGGTGTTTAGTTTTCTTTTGTCGCACAAAAATTCTTCTTAACCACCAATAGTTTTCCTCCCTTTAAATAGTTAAGATGCCCACATGATCTGATTAGATAAGGACTCTTAATTAAAACCTGTTTTGAGTTTCTATCCTTACCAAAATAGGAGAGCTAAGAGGATTGCATGCCAACCCTTCACGTAAAAACATCCTTCACACGCACAAAAAGAGTTGGACAGAGATTTTTAGCACTCCACATCCTTCTTTTGGTCGGCTCCCATGAGAGAGAGTCTCTGATACTTGGGACTCTATGGATCCTTTCCAATCTGAGTCCAATTTGAATCTGATTCGAATTGGATTCGAACCAAACTCGAAGAGGCTATTAGTCCTAATTTAATTAGGATTCTGATCCAAGTCTAACTTAAATTTTTAATCCAATTAAGTCTAAATAAATCAGATCTAATCTAAAATTAATCAACACTGAAATTTAATCTCTCATAAATCTCTTGGATCATTGATCAGATCATTATCATCTTCGAAATTAAATCTGTATCTCATGTCCAATGCTAGCTAGGCATAGATAGTTTTTTAATCTCATATAATCTCTAACTTAATTCTTAATTAAGCTAATCTATTTATTCAATCAAGTTTCATACTTTCAAATTGAGCACATAGACATTAGGTCAATTCTTTTATACTTTGCTTGACTTTTATGCATGACTCCATAGGTTCGAACACTAAGCCAGCAACATAGGAATAATTTTTTATACTAATCGAAGTTACCATCTAACAATAATTTTTGATATCTGGATAGGTCGAATATTTGTAAGGCAACACTCAAGAACCTAGAAATATGGTTACCACATAATTCATCTCTTTGACCTTGAATACTCAGGATGATCTAGGATTTTACTGTCAACCCTGAATTAGTTATCCACATTATATTTTAATCTTTTTTAAATTTTATGATCTATCACATGGATTACTCCAATGGAGATCTCACTCAATTGAAATATAGTGATGCATTAACTTCTAAAATATGGAGAGGTCAATCCCATCTTGATCCACACATAAACTTCACAAGTACTTGACTGTACCCAGTAGCCTTTTATCACTGTAATAGAAATACAGGTAGTCTGACACCAAAGCATAGTAAGTTGCTTGCAAATCACCGTGGTGATCTCAGGTCGGAGGGACACTTATGCCCATATTCTTCGTGAGCTGCTCTTGACAGCAGAGCACTCCACAAGTGAGTCACTCATTCAGTGACGATGTCCTCCTATATCTCACCTATTTATCATACTAGTATCTTCACACTCTTTGGTTATAAGGACAACCAACCTATATGGCACATAACGACCTATACTCGATAAATGTCATCATCCTTTAATGACGTATCATTTGGTCGTAAATAATTTTAAGAACTATTCGATAAATTCTCTTTTATTGATTGTCATATAGTTCTAAGGACTTCATCATAGCACAAGAGTTCTAATAAGAAAGATATACATCGTGTGATGAATTATGTGAAATAATTTTTATTAATTCATAATTCATATACAAATGATAAAGAATACAATCATCTAAATGATTGGCTTTAGCATACATTTTCTCACATCCTATGCTTTGCTTTCTCCTTATATGTAGGTTGACAGTCACTCTCTAAGCCTCCACCATCATTGAGCAAGATCTAGGCATCAATATCTACCTTGTTACTTGAGGGAGTGGAAGAACTTATAGTAAATCAAAGAAGGTGATCTAAAACTAAACTAGAAGAACAACATCATATTAACTACAAAAACAAAAAAAAACAAGAGGATGAGAGGGAATTAGTGAATAGATATATCAACAAATGAAAGAATGACCACCAAAAATATAGGATTTTGTCTTCATGGGGAGGACAGCAAAAGAATGAGGTGAATATGGGAAAGGCAAGGATCGACCAAAAAAGATGATTTTTGTCTATGTGAGGAGGAAAGCAAAAGCATGAGGTGAAGATGAAAATATTAAAAATTATGTCCTAAAATCAATCGTTTGATAATTGTGCTATTTGTAAATTATATATAAATTATTTATTAATAAAAATTATTTAATTTTTTTATCAAAATTGTATATCTTCTCTATTGAACTCCTGTGTTATGATAAAGTTCTTAGAACTACTTCCAATCGATAAAGGAGTATTTATTGTATAGTTCTTAAACTAGTTCGCGATCAAACGATGCGTTATTAACTAGGATGATAACTTTTATCAAGTATAGATCGTTGTGTACTATATCGGTTGGTTATTCTCGTATCCAAAGAGTATGAAGATACTGGTATGACATACATATAAAATGTAGGAGTATTTTATACTGAACGTGACTAATTACGGAGTACTCTGCTGTCAAGAGAAACTCGTGAAGGAGATGGGTATAAGTGTTCCTCCAACCTAAGATCACCATGATGACTTGCAAGCAACTCACTGTGCTTTGGTGTCGGACTACTTGAATTTTTAATTCACTGATAAAAGATTTTTGGACACAGTCAAGTATTTACGAAGTCGGTGTATGAGTCAAGATAAAATTGACCACTCCTGATTTTAGAAGATAGTGCTATACTATATTTTAATTTAGTAAAATCTTGATCAGGGTAGTCCTTATGAGGAGTTACAAGATTTATGAGGTTAAGACACATTATAGGTGTACTAATTAAGAGTTGATAGTTTAACTTTAAAATCATCCTGAGCACCAAGGGTTAAAGAGATGAATTTCATGGTAACCATATGCCAAAGGTTCTTGAATATTGCTTTGCAATCATTCGACTTATCTGGACATCAGGTACCATTGCAAGATGATCATTTCGATTAATATAAAATTTATTTTTATACTATCGACTTAGGTTCGAACCTATGGTGTCACACTCAAAAAAAATTTCTATCTGATTAGATGGCTGATCAGCGATTGAGAATCATTCAGAGGTATAATAATCAATATGATTGATGATTAACCTTATGCAAAAGATATGATGAAATAATTTATTAATGGTTAGTAAATTATAGAAGAATTAATTAGCAATTAGATTGCTAATTAGCTCAATTTGATTAAGGAATAAAATTCAAATCAGGTTTAATTGAATTAGATTCAATTATGTCTGATCCGATTAGGTTATAAGATGATCTAATCGCTAAGGGTGTTTGATTTCTGATTGGATCATGATTTGAACTTGATTAATTTTTAATTGGATTAGAATTTAATTAAGTTGGTTCAATATCTTATTAGATTAGATTCAAAAATCTATTTGGATCTAACCTAATTTGATTAGGATGAGGACCTAATTGGGTTGAGTGCAAATTCAAATGAGTTTGAATTTCAAACCCCTTGCCCACCTCATGCCACGCCCTTTTGCTCTCCATGCAAATTCAGAATTTGCATGGAGAATTCACATGCCTAAGCTCTCTTTGTCACCCACTATGGATAAGGATAGGTTGGTTAAGTTTTGAATTCAAATGGGGTTTGAATATAAACTAAACTACCTAGTCCTTATCTCA
This sequence comes from Elaeis guineensis, assembly GCF_000442705.2. NCBI lineage: Eukaryota > Viridiplantae > Streptophyta > Magnoliopsida > Arecales > Arecaceae > Elaeis > Elaeis guineensis. Next base: position 23,911,541 of record NC_025998.2, on the reverse strand, counting down.
TCCTATCCACTCTCATCGCCCACCTTAAATCCTCTTATTTTTTATATGAAAGAAAGAGGAAGGAAATCATCATGAGATTAGGCTCAGAGTGGAGGTGCAAAAATGAGAGAAGGGTGGGTCTTCTATGTGTGAAAAATAGAGGATACCGGTTCCTCTTGGGAGTGAGTATTGTGGGTTTCCTAGGGTTTCGACTTTAGGATTTTGGGAAGAGAGAAAAATTGAGAGAAGAGTGTCTCCTCTTTACTTTTCTTTCTTCAACCTCATCACCTCCAGACATTCTTTTTCACCTCTTGAAAGTATCCAAGCGATTCGAAGAAGGACCTAGATCAACTAGCAAAAGGACCTCCGCAAGAGCTAGCACTCATGGAGAGATCGATCAGCACCAGGACTTCGAGTGGACATTCAGTAAAGATCAGGCACTCTGTGCAGTTGTAAGTGATTAAAAGAACCTCTTTACCATGATTATAAGTAGCGGCAATCAACTACCCATGCTCTGATAAGAGATCTAATCTCTATAGATACGATCTACCTATGATGATCTAGTTCACAGTGGATTTGATCTACAACCTGATTGATATGATCGATCGTACCTTAGGACTCAGATTATGCATGTAATTCATGTCATATGAACCTTTGTAGGTAGTTTTTAGATCTGATCTTATGCATGCGTAGAGATTAAAATATTTAATCTAGCCTCTTTTGCTGAAAATTTAAAAAAAATGTATGCATGAAACTACCTGTGTTCCCTTCTATTGGTATGAAAGCCAGGTTCTATATGATATAAATATATATACATTTAGATCTGATTTCTTATTATTTATTTTAGATCTAAATAATTTTTGTATTTAGATCTGACATTTGATCTGTCTCATATGTGATATGATTAGATTAGATATCCTAGTAGCCAAGTACTCTAATTGGGTTAATCATCAAGCTGTTTGGTCATAAGAGCAAGTAGGATTTAAAGATCTCCTCTTTTCATCCGATGGGATGCTTTTATGGTATGTAGGGGTGTCAAGTAATCATGTCTCATGAAGAAGAACTGCGAAAAGAAGAAAACCTACAAAACCCTAGATCTGAAAATCCTAGGATCTATTGTATGTGATACAAATCTTGTTTGTACGAAAAGAAGTAACATCTAATCTTTGAAAAATAAAATTTGAAATCATAAATAAGTTTAGATTAAATCTAAAAATGATTTATGATTGATTTTATTAATATTTATGTAAAAATATTTTGATTTGAAAATTTTATAATTGTTACTGTTCGCCTACTAAGTCGACTCAGTTTTGTTTTGAGTCGACTCAGAACCCTAATTAGTCAGCTCAATTTTCTACTGAGCTGACTTAGTAGTGCAGGCTGAAAATCAAGCTTGCTGTTCATCACCAGTGGGTCGGCTATATCTCAGTATTGAGTGACCCACTATGATGAGTCAACTCAGTCCTGAGATGAGTCGACTCAAGTTTCAGATCTGAATATTCATGAATAAAATTAAGTATAAAAGGTTTACAAATTAAAATTATTTCAAACCTAAACTTAAATCCATGCTAATTCTATACTTAATTGAGAATTAACGGTTGAATCATTTAGATCTAGAATTATGAATTTAAGATCTAATGACATTACATAAAATATGGGGTTGTAGGTTAGTTTGAATTAAATCCTCTTAATTGAGTTAGATCTAGGGTTAGAATCAAATAGACTAAATAGAGAAATTGATTAAATCTAACTAAGAGTTGAATTAGATTAAATTAAAATTTCTCTAGATCAAATACAATAATTATAGTTGGTCAAGTCCATATCTTTGATTAGACCAAATGGATATGATCACGGTTCAGTAGTCGAGCCCGAGTCTTTAGGCAAACCAAATTGAAACTGATAAACTAATTAGTGTCTAAGATAAGTATAGCATTTTGATCAATGGTTTTTAATTGGCAACCCACTTATTTGGCTATTTCGATGGTATCTTAGGCAAGCTTTGGCAGACCCTCTCATCGATCTCACTTACCTGGCCAATATGATCAATCAGCTTTTGATGAGGTTACTCATTGATTCAAGCTAACCCATGTTGTCTAGATTAATCAGTATAACTTATTTAAGTACCTCTAGACTGTCCTGTCTTTAGTCCTCTTTGACCTGACTTGGTGAACTCAGTGGGAGGATTATTGACTATCGGTTAATCTCTTTTTCACTCTAAAAAAAATTTAACTAAATCTTTTAAATTATTAGATTCTTAAAATAAAATAGTTATGAAGATAACTAGATTATAGCCTCCCATTAAGTCGGGTAATAAAGGATCCATTACTCTAATAATTATTAGAGGCGCAAACATCTAATGCTTATCTGCTAGTAGAATTATCATTCATAATATGATAACTCAGTTTGTGTCTCTCTGATGGGTGGTCAAGATGGTCGAGCAAACTCAGGCCTAATCATTCGTTAGTTAGATGTACTGAGTATGGTCATGTTAATAGTCGGACCTAACTAAGATTTTCAGTGGAGGCACAAACACCTGCTAAAGAGATACCTAGGGCAAAACTAATTATTAAAAATTATTTAGAGAAATAATTGATTAAGAACCTATCCATAGATGCATATAAGTTGGTCGAGCAAACTCGAGCCCGTGTGCATCTGTATAGATTCTAATACCTGCTAAGAAATTAAGATAATTTTTCGAATTGAAAGTAGAGGCTATTAATTCATATAAAATAGTGAGAGAATCTTTAAACTAAAGTCTATATCTTTAGGTTAATAATTCATATACTAATTAGGCTTTTGGTTTTTTTTTTTATGCGGTTATCGCTACCACATTGTTCCTTCGATCACTATTGGATAGTGATAAATAGACTGGACCCAATTTCAATAGTTCATATCAAAAACTTAAAATTAACTTAGAGCACGAATGAATCTTGTATGTTTTAAAAGATCTGACACCTGAGGAGACCACTCCGAATGCTCATGGTGCAGTTCGAGATACTTATCAGAAGTGGCTCAATGATCGTACCACAATATGTTGTATTATGTAGGTGGTGATGAATGATGATTTCAGCCACAAGTTCGAGGATACTCAGTCAGAAGAGATATTACAAATATTGAATGAATCCTTCGGCACTCCCGACGACATTGAGAGGCACAAGACTAGTGTCATTTTCAACACTCAGATGAGGGAGGGGGTGTTGGTCACCGATCCTGTATCATACATGATTGAGTAGATTGAGCACCTGAGCAAGCTCAATTTTCTCCTACATGAGCAGTTGGAAAAAGATGCGATTCTAAACTTCCTATCCAAGTCCTATCTCTCTTTCAGTCATTATAGAATGATGAAGCATGTAGTTAACTACCATAATTTGCTGGGGTTGCTGCAGATTTTTAAGAAGGATCATCAGTTCCATAAGGAGACAGTAAATATAATAAGAGGATCTTTGGCAAGGCATCGTCCCTTTAAGAAAGGAAAAAAGAAAAATAAGAAGAAACTGCATAGTGCTGGGGCATCTAAGCCCACTCAGACCTAGAAGTCTAAGTCCGACTAGAGTCAGATAGAATACTTCTACTGTAAGAAGCAGAATCATTAGAAGAGGAACTCTCCTCTTTACATTGCTTCCCTTGATCTAAATAGGGCAAATAAGAAGAAGAAGCAAGCAGTTGCTGGTCAAAATAATTATATGATAATATCTTGTAACTTCTCTATTTGTGATATTACAACTTAGGTATTAGATACTGATAGTCCTATTAATATTTATAATTCATTGCAAAAATTTCAGATCAGTAGAAGATTTGAAGATGGTGAGAGATTTCTGAACATTGGAGATGAAAGATCAGTTTTAGTTCTAGCTTTGAAAATTATCAAGCTTATTTTCAATTCTAATATCATTATTTTGAGTGATTATCATTTTTGTCCTAGTTTGTTATTGAACATAATTTTTGTAGGCCTTCTGGCCAAGAACAGTTATGAAATTTCGATAAAGAAAGATTCTTGTGATATTATTTTGAATGGTATTACTGTGATGAATGGACGATTGAGTAATGATATTTATAATTTATCACAATCTATTAGTATAATGTATACGTCGAATAAATATTTTAGAATAGATAATATCACAGATGCCTATCTTTGGCATTGTAGTCTAGATCATATTAACAAGAATAGGATAAAGTGACTAACTTAAAAAGAAATTCTCGAAGTTAATAATTAAGAATCATTATCAATCTGTGAGTCTTGTCTTTTTAAAAAAATGACTAAGTCACCTTTTACTGAAAAAGATGAACGAACCAGTGAAGTTCTAAGTCTAATACATACTGACGTATGTGGATCCATGAATATAAGTGTCAGAGGTGGGTATTACTACTTCATTACGTTTACTGATGATCTATCTAGATATGAGTACATCTACCTTATAAAGCATAAGTCTGAACATTTGAAATGTTCAAACGATTCCGTAATGAGGTTGAAAAACAAACTGAAAAGAGTATTAAAACTCTCCAATCTGATCGAGGAGGAGAATACCTCACCAGTAAGTTCTTGATATATCTAGAAGAAAATGAGATTCTCTCTCAATGGACCCCTCCTAAGACACCACAACATAATATGTCAGAAAGGAGGAATCAAATCCTGTTAGACGTGGTTCGGTCTATGATGGATTTTGCAAATTTGTCAATCTTCTTTTGGGGATACGTACTTAAGTCGGTTTGTTATATATTTAATAGAATTTCAAGTAAGTCTGTAAGTAAAACACCATATAAGATGTGGATAGGATGTAAGTCAGTACTCTCACATCTTAGGATTTGGGGGTATCCGACTTATGTCAAATATTTGAAAATAGACAAGCTCGAACCTAGGTCTGACAAAATTTTCTTATTGGATATCCCAAAGAAATCAAGAGATATTAATTCTATCTTGCTGATGAACAAAAGATGTTCGTCAGTCTTAGGGCGGTCATTTTGGAAAAGGAGTTCTTTGGAAAAGAAACTAATGCTATTAAGATCGAACTTGATGAAGTTCTCCAAATAGAAGAACCGACATAATTAAGTAAACCTACAGAACTAGATTTGATTAGATCAATCTTGAACCCATTGTGGAGGCATCATTGAGAAGATCCGATAGAGTACCATGCCAATCGGATAGATATTATAGTTTCTTGATCCGAGATGGTGATTGTGTTGAACTCGATGAGAACAATGAGGACTCGATCACCTACATAGATTCCATGCAGAGGTCCAACTCTGATAAGTGGCTTAAAGCCATGAGTTCGAAATAAATTTCATTAAAATCAATGGTATATAGACATTAGTTGATGCACCTGAAGGGGTAAAACCCATAAAATATAAGTAAATTTTCAAAAGAAAAAAGAGCACAAATAGAAAGGTGGAGACTTATAAAGTCCGTTTGGTTGTCAAAAGATATCGTCAATATTATGGTATTGACTATGACGACACATTTTCTCCTATGGCAATGCTCAAATTCATTCGGATCATATTTACAATAGCGTACATCTAGATTACAAAATCTGACAAATGGATGTCAAAATCATTTTTCTAAATGTAAAATCAGAAGAAGAGGTGTATATGATACAATCTGAAAAGTTCACATCCACAGATGAATTAAAGGTATGCAGGCTTCAAAGATCCATTATGGATTAAAGCAGGTATCTCGAAGTTAGAACATACATTTTGATAAGATGATTAGAACGTATGGCTTCGTTAGGAATGAAAAAGAACCTTGTATATACAAATGAATAAATAATTTTATAGTTGTATTTCTTATTTTGTATGTGGATACATTCTCTTAATCAGATATGACATTCCTACATTACAGAGAATAAAGGTTTGGCTGTCGTCTCAATTCTTCATGAAGAATTTGAGAAAAGCATCCAACATTTTGATGATGAAGATCTATAGAGATAGATCTAAGAGGTTGCTTGGATTGTCCCAATCCACGTACATAGACACCATGCTGAAATGATTCAGTATGAAGAATTTTAAGAAAGGCTATCTTTCGATGGGCCATGAAATTTTTCTTTCTAAGAAGGATTATCCGACAATCTCTTAAGAAAGAAAGCATATGAGTAGAATTTTATATGCCTCGGTAGTGGGATCTATAATATACGTCATGACATGTATGAAATCGGATGTTGCCTATTCATTAGGGGTAGTGAGCAGGTATTAATCTGATTCAGATGAGAACCATTGAAAGGTTGTAAAAATCATCCTTAAGTATTTGAGAAATACTAAGGATCAATGGCTCATTTATGGAGAATCTGACTTAAAACTTATGAGGTTTATAAACTCTAATTTTTAATCAGATCATGATGATAGTAAAAGCATGTTGGGATACATTTTTATCCTGAACGATGAAATGATCTACTGAAAATATTTCAAGCAGCACACTGTGGTCGATTCAGTTTGTGAGATAGAGTACATTACAGTATCTGATACTGTCAAGAAAGCTATGTAGTTGTGGAAGTTCATCAGCGAGCTCAAATTGGCACCCTCCATTGGTGGTCCTATTCCACTGTACTGTAACAGTACTGGAATCATAGCTCAAGTGAAGAAATTGAAGTCCCATCAGTGTACCAAGTATATTCTACATCGCTACCATCTTATCCAAAAAATCATAGATCGAGGTGATGTTGAGCTTCAGAAGATCGACAAAAAGAAAAATCTGACCGATCCATTTACTAAAGTCCTCGGGATCAAGGAGTTTGAAGAACATAAATGAAAGATGGGTATAAGATACTGTATCGATTGGCTTTAGTCCAAGTAAAAATTATTAAAAATTATGTCTTAAGCCAATTATTTGACGATTATGCTATTTGTAAATTATATATGAATTATTTATTAATAAAAATTATTTAACTTTTTTATCAAAAATTATGCATCTTCTCTATTGAACTCTTGTATCGTGATGAAGTTCTTAGAACTACTTTCAATCAGTAAAGGAGGATTTATCACGTAGTTCTTAAACTAGTTCACGATCAAACGATGCGTTATTAACTAGGACGATAATATTCATCAAGTATAGATTGTTGTGTGCCATATGGATTAGTTGTTCTCATAATCAAAGAGTGTGGAGATACTAATATGGCATACAGATAAAATGTAGGAGTATATTTGCACTGAACATGATCAACTGTAGAGTACTCTACTATCAAGAGTAGCTCGCAAAGGAGATGGGTATAAGTATCTCTCCGATCTGACATCATCACAGTGACTTACAAGCAACTCACTGAATTTTGATGTCAGACTATCTAAATTTTTAATTCAGTAATAGAAGATTTTTGAACATAGTCAAATACTTGCGATGTCAGTGTGTGAGTCAAGATTGAATTGACCACTCCTAGTTTCAGGAGATAGTGCTACATTGTATTTTAATTCAGCAAAATTTTGGTCAGGATAGTTGTTATGAGGAGTCACAGAATTTATGAGGTTGAGACACAATATGGATATACTAATTGAGAGTTAACAGTTCAACTATGAAGTCATCTTGAGCACTGAGGGTCAAAAAGATGAATTATATGGTAACCATATGCCAAAGATTCTTGAATGTTGCTTTGTAATTATTCGGCCTATCCGAACATCAGATACCATTGTTAGATGATCATTTTGATTAGTATAAAAATTTATTTTTATGCTATCGATTTAGGTTCAAATCTATAGAGTCACACTCAAAAAAAATTTCTATCTGATTAGATGGTTGATTATCAATTAAGAATCATTCAAAGATATAATCGTCAATATGATTGATATTAATCTTATACAAAAGTTATGATGAAATAATTTGCTAAGGGTTAGTGAATTATAGAGAGATTAATTAATAATTAGATTGCTGATTAGCTTAATTTAATTAAATGATAAAATTTAGATCAAGTCTAATTGAATTAAATTCAGTTAGATTTGATCCGATTAGGTTATAAGATGACCTAATCGCTAAGGGTGTTTGATTCCTGATTGGATCAAAACTTAAGCTCGATTAATTTCTAATTGGATTAAGATTTAATTGAGTTGGTTCAATACCTAATTAGAATAGGTTCAGATATCTAATTGGATCTAACCTTATTTGATTAGGATGAGAACCTAATTGGAATGAGTGTAAATTCAAATGAGTTTGAATTTCAAACCCCTTGTGCCACCTCATCCCATGTCCTTCTGCTCTGCACACAAATTCAAAATTTGCATGGAGAATTCACATGCCTAAGCTCTCCTTGTCACCCACTATGGATAAGGATAGGTTGGTTAAGTTTTGAATTCAAATGGGATTTGAATTTAAACTAAACTATCTAGTCCTTATCTTATCCTATCCACTCTCATCGCCCACCTTAAATCCTCTTATTTTTTTGTGACAAAAAGAGGAAGGGAATCACCATGAGATAAGTCTCAGAGTGGGGGCATGAAAATGAGAGAAGGGTGGGTCTTCTGTGCATGAAAAATAGAAGAAACTGGTTCCTCTTGGGAGTGAGCATTGTGGGTTTCCTAGGGTTCCGACTCTAGGATTTTGGAAAGAGAGAAAAATCGAGAGAAGAGTGTCGCCTCTTTGCTTTTTTTCCTTCCACCTCATCACCTCCAGACATTTTTCTTCACCTCCTGAAAGTGTCCAAGCGGTTTGAAGAAGGATCTAGATCAGCCAGTAAAAGGATCTCCACGCGAGCTAGCTCTCCCGAGGAGATCGATCAGCACCAAGACTTCGAGTGGACATCCTGTAGAGGCTGGGCACTTTGTGCAGCTGCAAGCGATCAGAAGGACCTTTTTATTGTGATTATCAGTAGCGACGATCAGCTATCCATACTCTGATAAGAGATCTGATCTTTGTAGATACGATTTACCTGTGATGATCTAGTTCGTAGTAGATTTGATCTACTACCTAATTGATATGATCGATCGTACCTTAGAACTCAAATTATACATGTAATTCATATCATATGATCTTTTATAGGTAGCTTTTAGATTTGATCTTATACATGCGTAAAGATTAAAATATTTAATCTAGCCTCTTTTGTTGAAAATTTTAAAAAAATGCATGCATGAAACTACCTGTGTTCCCTTCAGAGAAAGGTAAGGAATGACGATGATGATGGGAGGAATGGGCTATATTCATACATACATACTATCATGCACCAAACCCAACATCCGAGTCAGGCATGCGATAACAACATACTCTTTAGGGCAAGCACTAAAGAATATGCAAGTTCTATAAAATTTGTTACAATCTTAAAATCCATGAATATTATTGATCTCAATTCATAATAAATATTTTATATTAATAAATATTAAATCTTATATAATTTATAAGACTGGGCCATCCAACTGATATTATTAATATATTAGCTAATGAATTCTTTCAAATCCTAATCCCAACCTTAGCCAAATATAGGCATCCTATAACTCTTAAAAGGAAAAGAAAAGAAGAATTGTGAACTTTATAGCTCAGTAAGAATTTTCATACATCAATATTAATATAATAATAATAAATATGAAACTAATAATGATTGCTACTCATATAAATTATATGCCAAAAGATATCATGCTTCATAAAATATGCATAGTAGATATATCCTTTTATGCAATGAGTGACATTATACAATTATCTCAAACCAACATACATCAGATCTGCTCATATTAAGGTGCTCGATTTTGGACTACTATAATCACTTTTCTAGCCTTTGGTAAGGCAACAAAAGCCGCTAGTCTTATGGACTACCACAAACACCCATGAAAAAATAACAAAGTGGCTAGTCATATGGACTACCACAATCACATTTTAAGTTTGTGGTGGGGCATCAAGAAAGTAGCTAGTCCAATAGTTCATAAGTGCTCAATTCTGAATTTACCACAGTCATGTTTCAAACCTGTGGTGGGGCACCAATAAAGTGGCTTGTTTACAGGACCACAAGTGTTGGACCCTAAATTACTACGGCCACATTTTAAGTCGGTGGGAGGGTACCAATAAAGTGGCTAACCCAAAGGATCATAAGTGCTCTCCTCTGAACTATCACGACCATGATTCAAACTTATGGCAGAGCACTACTAAAGTGGTTAGCCTAGAGCACCATAACCTTACATTCAATCACATAGCTTAATTATGTGCTTGTTAAGTACTATAATTCAAGATCGTGTTCTTTTACTAAATTTCGTGTACGTGATTATCGAAATTCATCCAAGTCAAGATTAGTGATATGTAATACATAACATCAAACAAGTCATAAATATATACCTAACAATTAAATATATAACATGTCACTATCAAAGATATATAGATCGAAATTACTGATGTATAAAATTATTTTTATATAAATAGGTGATCAATGTTTAAAAATTCTTACCTCTACTGACGATAAGCTTTGGAGCAGGATTTACCAATCCACGACTAGTATGTCCAATCAAAAATATAATCTCAACACATCTTTGATTTAGGAATTAGTGTATCCATCCCTTGCTTAACATTTTTTCATCCAATTTGATCGCTTCCATACATAGCCAAACTTGATAACCAGGGAAAATCATAAAATGTTTATAATTATGGTGGAAAATTGTGAAAAAGGAAGAACACAACTATCTTGATAATGATATGACAATTTGAGTAGATCATATCTTAGGTAACTCGATCTGTAGATGAAGAAGTAAGAATTTAACATGTTCAAAATAAACATTGCCAATGATGGATGTTCCATGAAAACCAATATGGAGACCAGTATTGGTCTTGGACCCTCTACTGGGTCACCATGGGTTTAATATCAGTCTTGGGAATCTCCCTTCACCCAATCCTCTCTCATCATATAGAGAGAGAAAAGAAGAAAGAGAATAGAGAAATCTAGGAAAGAGAGAGAAAGAAAGAAAAAAAAGAGAGAAGAGAGATATACAACTCTCTCTCTCTCCCCCCCTTCTTTAAAATAGGGGAGCTTCTTCCCCCCTCTCTCTCCTTGATAGGCAACACAAGATAGGGAGCCAGTGACTAATAGTGATACTTAGGAATAGCAAGGAGTAGATCCCGTTGGTGGCCATAGCTGGTGGGAGTCCGTAAAAATCCAAATCAAAAGAAAATGTATAGAACAAAGGAGCCGGTTTCAAACTCAAATGATAGCTTGCCAGTCCAAAAAAATGTGATGGCAACTGATGAAATTCAGGAAGAGAAAGGGGAGAGAAGGAAAGAACTACTACCCTTGTCCATCAATGCCAAAAGAAGAAAAAATCAGCAATCTTTTCAAACAAAAACCAAGAAAACTTGGAGGCAAGAAAAACTCGAGAGATCGGTAGTGATTTTGCCAGGAATTGGTGATGGGGTCTAAGAGAGGAGAAGAGCATCATTTCACAGATGAAATCTAGGGATTTAATCGAACTTTGAAAATCCTAGAATCCTCTTTTCCTAACCAAAAATGGAGAAGAGGAAGACTCCCATCAAAAATCTTCCTTCCCTTTCTCACATGAATAGCACGTGAACTCCATTCCTTCCTTTTTTTTGTGTGTGTTTTAAAATTCATATGAAAAAAATTATGAAAACAATGGGCTGAGTTCTTGCATTCTCTCTCCTTAAAATAATTATATCCTTAAAATTGGCATATCTGAGGTTTCAAACATTAAAAGTAAATAGCCCTCATATTGTCCTTGTGCTTCCAAATTATCTACATCTCAAAGTGCTTGCTCTGTAAATCCTCAACATAAATGATTATATAGTATTTCAAAATTAGATTCTTTCTATCCACAAGGCAATGAATTCTCTTGATCTCTTAATACTGGCTTAAAATACTACAATTTCTTGTCTATGAAATTGGTTGCTCTTGATTAATTTTACATGAAAATTATTATCAACCCAACCTACTCTTAATAAAAATAGAAGAGTCTGGAGCATTAGATGCTCAGCATGATCTATAACTTTCTTTATCCTTTTAACTTCCTGCATGATGTAACAATTAAACTCTTATCATAGAAAAATCTTAAATCCATTCAAACAAATGGAGTAATAATGTCAAGGCTAAAAAAAGGATATCCATACCCCCAAAGCATTCTACATCCAAGCTCAACCAAGGATTATCAATCTATTAATCCTAAATGTAAGATGTTCAAAATTTTTCTAATCCTTACGGATAACAAAAGAACAATCAACTGAAGATAGTTTTATAACGTCTAGATGAGCCCAAAGATCAATAACCTTATCCTTTCATTTATCAGTGGCGGTCTCTTCTATTGAAAATTAAATCAACTCTCTGTACATAACACTTATTGAGTTAGAGTTTATATATATATATTTAAATAATTTTAATATAAGTCAACTACCACACTGCTATTGTGCACTCTAATCTAAATCTACCAAATCTTCTAGGGTTATTGGATGAATCTTGACAAGAATGCTATTTTACACCAAAATCTAAAAAGATCCGACTTTTCAAATTTTTGATAGATTTTGAGCGAACTTTTAGGTTGCTTTGTCCCTCAAGCATATCACAACAAGATTAAATCTTCATCCACTTCTATATTTGAACCCCTTGTATAAGTTCTACTCCTCATCTAAAATCTCATAAATCTGAAACTAATTGGAGTGAGTTAATCCTAGATTTATCTTAAATTAATTTCAATTAAACAATTACAAATTGATTTTTTTTTTTAAAAAAAAAGATTAACTCCAAACCTCAACAAATTAGAAGACTTCAAATCAACATCTCTATGAGTAGAATCAATTCGATATTTATTCCATATCTAGCTTCCTTCATCATGACCCTTGACATCAATAAATGAATTGACACATGTGATCTTGTCCCTTATATGTTAATACCCATGTAGGTCGTCCAAAAATTTCTCATCTCAATTTGATAACAATAACAAAATACTTTAAATCAACTCAGAAACCTAAACCTTGAATTGAAATTTAACATACTGAATAATCTCCAACAAATATATGAAAATCAAGTAGGTCAATCCTTGCAAGGAATCGGTGATGGGGTCTAAGGGAGGAGAAGAACATCATTTTATAGATGAAATCTAGAGATTTAATCAAACTTTGGAAATCCTAGAATCCCCTTTCCTAGTCAGAAATGGAGAAGAGCCCATTGGGAGTCTTCCTTCCCTCTCTCACGTGCATAGCACATGAACTTCATTCCTTCTTCTTCTTCTTTTTTTTTTTTTTTTTGGTGTGCTTTAAAATTCATGTGAAAAAAATTAAGAAATCAGCAGGCTGGATTCTTAGACATGCATACGTATATATGTATATGTATTTATGGATGTATGTATGTATCCACCTTTCTATACCCATGCACTATTTTTCTTGTTTCTCTAGTACATATGAATCCTTTAACAAGTGAAGGGCTAGTTGCTGGGATTTTGGATAGGGACATAGCGGGAACCTAAGAAAATAAAGCATACACCAAAGGTGGTACAAATTAATGTATCTAATGGATGCACGATGAAAGGCCTAATTTGCTTATTAATCAGTGATCACTTGGCCCTTTAGAGATGATGATGGGTTGTGTACTCATTCATAAGCACCCATACCATCTAAATAAGCTAACTATATGGATATGATTTAAGAGGATCACTAGACTCATTGCAGATAATTTTAGCGACTACGAGTAGGGATGGACAGGATTCGAGAGTGAGATCCACCATATTGGAAAATCAAATTTTGCACCAAATTTCTAGATGCCTTAACTTGATTATATGATATCCACTTGAGATGATCTTTTTTTTTTTAAAGAATTAGATAACTTTTTAAGATCCACAATATAATACCAGTCCTTAAGAGAGGGTCATGCTTTAGTGATTAAGTCTAAATTTAATTGTTTGGGCCTTAAAATGGACTTGTCAACCGAAAATCTTCTTTTCGAAAAAAGATTTTGATCAAATATATTTTCTGATCTAAGAAAAATTCAGCAAAATGATAGATGGCAAAATTGATATAAAAGTTGAGATCTATCTCTTTTAAGATTTTAACATTCTCATGCTTAGTTCTATTAGTTATATCTATTTTTGGATAGCTAGCCCCACTTGAACTTGGAAGAAACTCGATTTAAATTATGTAAGCTGGACCTTATCATTAAAAATACATGCAATGTATCTTAGTTTATGATCATCAACGAAGGGAAAGGAAGACATAAATCATACTTTTCCCTTTTTTTTTTGAAAAAATTGAGTTGAGTAGATTAAGAAAATTTTTCATCCTCCTTGATCAATCAGGATGCACATAAAATTCATGGATAAAGACAAATAGGTTGCACAATTAAAAGTAAATTAGTTGCTTTGCCTAATTTTAAGCTTATATAGTGAGTAATAACTGTGAGCAAAAATATATTCTTTTTATAAAGAAGTAAGAAGCAAAATTTTTGAAGTATTTTATTTAAGATTTTTTTTTTTTTGAGCAAAATCTTACTTAAGTAGTACTTTTCATCGACAGCTCTCTCCAAAAATTGCAATTCCATTGAAATAATTTCCTTACTGTTGCTTTCCAAAAATGCTCTTCCGAGAACTTCTTCCTGCAAGAAGGGGAAAAAAGGGGTGCTTTGTAAATAACTGGTTTGTGATCAGTGAGCTCACAAAACCTGTGTGGGCATTTATTTGTATCTTTCAAGTTAAATTCCTTTTGAGAAAATTGAAGCAGGGGATCAGATATCAACTGGTCTGGAAAACTAACCATGTCTACTAGATTTTTGCAGTATGAAAAAAATTAGCATTGTCAAAAGACAGCTCTTTGTAACTGTTCCATAATTCTATTATTCAGCTCTAGGATTTCATATACAGAATGTGACATCTGAACCAAAAAAACACAAAAGAAAGTATGAGGCATATCCTCTGATATTGTAATGAAAATCATCATCAGTTCAAAGATTTTATAATAATACTATCAACCTAATAGATTTGGAAAGATGACAGTCTTTCTGAGGAAAATAGTGGAAATACACCCCATGAATACGTGTGTGTGTGTGTGTGTGTGTCTGCATCCATATATAAATAAAGAGAAAGTATATACATGGAGGGTTCACTCTTACAGTGAGGGAGGCAAATAAGAACAATTATGAAGAGGCACCAAATGTACCAGAGATACATTGTTATCTAAGACCAGCTAGAACTTGTGTGACTGCTGTCTCTGTTTCACTTGCAGTAGCATACTCCCTTCAAGCAGTCATCTTTCATATTCCAATCAGTAAGTCAAGTACTATTCTTAATGTAATACATTCACTTCAAATTTTTTGCAACAGATATAGACGGGGAAGGGACATCTCTTTTGAACTGTCACATAAGTAAGACAGTGGGTAATCTTTCTTGGACAAAGGCTGCCTAGTTCCACGCTGGCATAGACCTTCAGCCAGTAATATTCCAGTCCTCTAACGACCAGATAACATTGTCATTGTTATTTCATTCACAGTACAACTCGAAGACCATTCCATATCCGTTGCATTTCTCTCGCTACAATAAGCAGGCTGCTTTGGTGGTGGTAGCACTGCGCTTGCACCATCCAACATCAAAATTACAGTTGACATATGGGGTCTGTCCTCGGGTCTATCCTGAACACATAAGAGGCCTACCTGTATGCATTTGAGTACTTCATTAATTGAATAAGAGCAACCCATTGACTTATCTAGCAGTTCCAAGCTGTTGCCTTCATTCCATAATTTCCACGCCTGAAAGTTTTTAAATCAATATTTGAGAAGACATTAGCAAGTAGACGGCAAAGACTTTGATAAAACATGAATCCCATCATTTTTCTTACATGACTAAGGAGGCTTAGGTTGGGTTCAGTATTATAAATTCCTCTGTTCTTCTTGCCACTTATGATTTCAAGCACCAAGACACCGAAACTAAAAACATCTGACTTCACAGAGAAAACACCATCCATGGCATACTCTGGAGACATATACCCACTGCATGACATCACCAGAATTATTAAAAGAGCATTTTGTAGAAAGTGTAGGATGAAAAGTTTTCAGGTCACAATAAACACGACAAAAGTATTTATAAAAAAAGATGCTTACTATGTTCCAACCACTCTCTTGGTATATGCATCACTCTGATCTCCTCCAAATATTCTTGCCATGCCGAAGTCTGATATTTTGGGGTTCATGTCTTTATCTAGAAGAACGTTGCTAGCCTTGAGGTCCCTGTGGATGATTCTGAACCTGGAATCCTGATGAAGATAAAGAAGTCCACGGGCGATCCGTACAATGATACTGAAGCGTTTTTGCCAAGTCAGGAGTGTGGATTTGGTTTTATCTGCTCAATAATCAAGCAATTTGATCATTAAATTTTTGAAAACACCTTAAATTTTGCCTTTTCAGAAGAAAAATTCATATATATATATATATGCACGAAAGCCAACTCCATGCCAATAGACAAATGAAATTATTTTTGAGAACAATTCTATAGTCTAGTTTCCATGAATATCTCAGCCTAATTAAATCAGCAAAGTAGGAAATCTGTAGGCTTAATGTTTTGTATTTTGTAGTACCACATCAAGATTGTTAATGTTTATTTAAATCCTTAAATCTGATGAAGTTCGAAATAGGTAAGAATGACGAACCGAATATAATGGTGTCCAGACTTCTATTATGCATGTATTCATAGATTAGCATCCTGTCTTCTCCTTGAATGCAGCAACCAAGCAGTCTAACAAGATTTACATGCTGAAGTTTGACGATCAACATAACCTCATTCTTGAACTCATCAGTGCCTTGGAGCGAATGCCTTGACAACCTCTTCACAGCTATGCCCTGCCCATCCTCAAGTTCACCCTGCTCCATTACAACCAGCTTTCATGGGGTCATCATCCGAGAGCATGTCAACTTCTTTAACCAGACAAACAAAAGAAAAGGATACGATGAAAACAATGATAGTCACCGTGTGTACAAACTTAGCCTCACACAGAAATTGATTAAATGCTGTCATCAGGAATTTTCACTATAAATGATAACCAAATCAAACATATGTTGTAATGAGATGCCTACATTACCTTGTAAACAGAGCCAAAACCACCCTCACCAAGCTTATTGGCGATAGAGAAGTTGTCTGTGGCCATCACTATGGTGCTTAGTTCAAACAGGGGGAGTTCCAGTTCTTTCTCTCTGTTACCTTCATTTTCTGGCTGGTGGTCTTGAGCAGGACGTAATGCAGTATGAGCAAAGTCAAAGACAGCTGCCTTGGACCACCTAACTTAACGTCTGGTTTAGAAGAATTCATGAAAGTGATGAGTACATGGATTTAGGAAATAGCAACTCCTTGTTCAGTTGTTTTCTGAGAAAAAAACTGTAATAAACTTACTATGACTGTTGAAAATCTTATGCCAGATGAACATCCACTTGCCACCAATAACAGCAGCCCACATGCTATACTTACAACGATAATAACTATCGCTTGTTTCTTCTTCTTCGGGTCGCCTCCAGTTGAGCCTGTGCGCGCGTTATTTTAATGGCATCAGGATACAATTTTTCACTCAGTTTAATCTATTTACAGCAGTGAAATAACAAACTAACCATTTTGTTGTAGTATTTAACTAGATGACAGGTGTATAATAAACAGATGCAGCTTCAAAACTAAAGGCTTGATACTTGGTTTTATTATCTTGGGAAAGGCCAAAATTTCAACTGCCTTCAGATATGGGAACAATGAATTCAATTTAGGATGTGATCATCATTTGTGGGTGGAGAATTTTTATCTAGGATGTCTTCCATTGGAAGTATTCAGGAAGGCTTTTTAGTAATCAATCGGAATTGAAAACGAGATCATCTTTTAGTTTATGTGCACCTGTCAATTATCTCTGCGCTATTATTTTGATATTTTGCATTGAAATCTTCCCTTTCATAATCAACCAGTGTGGATCAAGCAATTAGAAAACATAAGCTAAAGATGAGTTCAAAGTTCTATGGCCATGGTGAATTTTTCAAAACATGAAGACTGAAGATTACATTTTTCTTTCTTATGAGAAGAATCTATTGAAATTTATAAACCCAATTAATATTGTCTTGCTATTAGCAATCTTCAGTATTTCCTATGAAATTCACTAAGATATTCTCTATATGTACAAAACCAAAGTGTCACTTATATAAAAATTAGAAATATGGCTTTTAGTATTTTGTGTAGAAGGTACGTAGTTGAAGGATTGTAAAATCTTCTAGATAAAGGGATGTACTAGAGCCATTCTAGATAAAGAGAGTTGAAGAAATTTAAAACAAAGTTAAAAGTTTTCTTGTACTAATAGGTCTACTCTCTTCATCTCTTATATGAGAAATGCTACAAATACTCCTTTCCTCCTCTATCTACTACACCAAAGTGGTATTAGGGCACTTTTGAGAGAGATGGCAAGTGGGTTGTAACTTCAAGTACCTTGCCTCACCAATAAAAATTATGAGAATTGGAGCATCTAAATGAAGGCGCTATTTAGCTTCCATGATATTTGGAAAGTGGAGAGTGGCTATGAAGAGCCTCAAGATGAAACAAATACCACGGCAAACCAAACTTTCAAGGAGTTGAGGAGAAAGGATAAGAAGGCGCTCTTCTTCATCTATCGAGCCTTAGATAAAGCAAACTTCGAGAAGATTATAGATGCCACTGCCTCTAAACAAGCATGGAAAATCCTTGAGAATGCCTATAAAGGTATAGAAATGGTGAAGAAGATTCGCTTTAAATACTCCGAGCCAAATTTGAAGCATTACAGATGAAAGAGTCTGAAACTATTGCAGACTATTCCACCCAAATTTTTTTCACGGTGAACCAACTAAGGAGGAATGATGAGAACTTGGAGGATGTCTATGTAGTCAAAAAAATTCTATGCTCGATGAATGACAAGTTCGAGAACATTGTTGTGGCCATCAAAGAATCAAAAGACTTGGAGCCTATATCTATAGATGAGCTTATGAGATCATTGACAGCATATAAGCAAAAAAAAAAAAAAGAAGAATCAAGATACAATTGAGTAAGTTCTCAAGTCAAATTTTTTTTTGAAGGACAAAAAAGAAGCTTCTAAAAGAGATGAGAGTCCAAGTCACTGATGTAGAGGCCGAGGTTGTGGATGTGGCTATGGCCATGATCGTGGAGGACAAGGAAGATACGAAGAAAGAAGTCAAAGCCCAAATGGTGGACAAGGGAGAGGAGAAACAGTAGGTCGAAAGTACAAATTTAAAGTTCATTGTTATGTTTGCAAAAAATATGGCCATTATGCTTCTAAATGTTATCATAATAAAGGTAATCAAAATGAAGAGAAAGCCAACTTTGTTAAAAAAGAAGAACAAGATTTTTTCTTGTTGATAGCTTACAAAGAAAATGAAGCCAGCAAGTATGACAGTTGATACTTGGACATGGGAGCAAGTGACCATATGTGCGGCCATAGAAGCATATTTGTGGAGCTAGATGTGTCGATTGAAACTCAAGCCTATTTTGGCAATTCTCCGAATGTTCCAATAAAAGACAAAAGTAAAATCCTTATTCGCCTCAAAGATGGAACCATCAATTTATTTGTGATGTTTATTATGTGTTGAAAATAAAAAAATATATATTAAGCTTGGGCCAATGATTAGAGAAAGGTTATGATGTTTACATGAAAGATAAGAAGCTTTATATTAAAAATGGCTCGAATAATGTGATTGCCCAAGTAGAAATGTCAAACAATAGAATATTCATTCTAAATATCAAAACTGATGTGGCAAAATGCTTGAAAAAAGTTTATCAAAGATTCCTTATGGCTATGGCATTTGAGGTTTGGACATCTCAACTTTGATGATCTTAACCTCTTGTCAAGCAAAAAGATGGTACATAGCTTGCTACACATAGACCATTCTGAGCAACTTTGTAAAGGATGTGTGCGAGGCAAACAACCAAGAAGAAGCTTTCCATAAGAGGCACGATTTAGAGAAAGACAGCCACTCCATCTTATTCATATAGATGTTTGTAGACCCATTGTCCCAACATCTTTTGGTATATATTAATACTTTCTCATTTTCATTGATGATTATACAAGAAAGACTTGGGTGTATTTTTTTAAAAGAAAAATCAGAAGTTTTTAGCATGTTCCTAAAATTCAAGGCGATAGTGGAAAATGAAAAAGGCTACTCCATCAAAGCTATCTGATTAGATCGAGATGGCGAGTTTATCTTGAAAGTATTTAAAGAATTTATGAAGAATGTAGTATTCAGCATTAACTAACGGCATCTTATTCCCTCCGACAAAATGAAACAGTTGAGAAGAAGAACTACACTATTCTCAATATGGTGCGAAGTATGCTCAAAAGTAAGAATTTACTGAAGGAGTTTTGGACCGAGGTGGTGGTTTGTGTTGTTTACATTCTAAATCAGTGTCCTACATTAAATTTGGAGAAGAAGACACCACAAGAAGCATAGTTTGAGAGGAAGCCGAATATCTCTCACTTGAAGGTTTTCAGGTGCATCACCTATACATATGTTCCCAAACAAAGGAGGTCCAAGTTGGATAACAAAAGCTCTAAATTCATCATCATTGGGTACAATTCTAAATCTAAAGCCTACAAATTATTTGATTGTTACAATTCTAAAGTTGTTGTAAGTAGAGATGTAGAGTTTGATGAGGAAAAAGCATGAGATTGGCACAACAAGGTTGAACAAATTCAAGAAGAAGAACATATGAACATGGAGCTTTAAAAGCCATCGCCACCATCTTCACCAACACCTTCTATTTCATCATCATCATTAGAAGATAGTTTAAGGCCAAACCAAAAGATAGAAGCTTAAGAGAACTCTATGATGTTACCAATGAACTCCATCTTATTTGCCTCTTTGCAAATTATGAGCCTTTAAAGTTTGAAGATGCCATATAAAACAAAAGGTGGAAAGATGCTATGGATGAAGAAATCAAATTAATAGAGACGAACTACACATGGAAGTTGATTTCTTACCCAAAGAATAAAAGGTGATTGGAGTTAAGTGGGTGGACAAGGCAAAGAAGAATGCACAAGGCCAAGTTGAAAAGTACAAAATAAGATTGATGGCAAAAGAGTACAAGCAAAAGACCGACATCGACTATGATGAGGTATCCACCCCTCTTATTCAAATAAAAAAAATTCATTTAATTATTTAAATTTCCACACAAAATGGTTGGTCTATTTTTTAAATGGATGTTAAATCTATTTTTTTGAATGACTACATTGAAGAAAAGGTATATGCAGAACAACCCAAGGCATTTATAAGTTGAAAAAGGCTTTATATGGCCTAAAACAAGCTTAGAGTATGGAATGCAAGAATTAATACTTCCTTTAAGTACAATGGCTATATCAAATGTTCATATGAAGGTGCCCTCTATATGAATTTAAATGAGAATCGTGATATCTTACTTGCTTGCTTGTATGTAGATGATCTTATCTTTACAGACACTAATCTACACATGTTTGAAGAATTCTAGAAAACTATAGTTCGTGAATTCGAGATGACGGACATCAGGTTTATTTCATTCTTTCTCAGCATTGAAGCGAAGCAAATAAAGAGGATATCTTATCTCACAAAAGCATATGCAAAAGTAGTACTCAAAAGATTTAACATAGAAGATTGTAAACCAATTGATACCCCAATGGAATGCAACATTAAGCTCTTGAAACAAGATCCTGACAAGGTTTAGTTGAAAGCCTAAGATATTCGACATGTATTAGGCCAGACATTTTATATGGTGTTGAGCTAGTAAGTCAATATATGGAGGAGCCAATATCAATGCATGTCAAAACCGCCATAAGAATTCCTCGCTATATCAAAGGTATACTAAGTCATTGTTTGTTATATTCTTTTTCCAATGAATTTCAACTTGTTGGCTATTCAGATAGCGATTAGGGTGGAGATCTTGATAACCAAAAGAGCAAAATAGACTTCATGTTCTATGTAGGTGATGTGGCTTTCATTTGGCTTTTAAAGAAACAATCTATAGTTGCTCTTTCTGCATATAAAGTAGAATATATAGCTACATCTTCATGCATGTGCCATGTGGTGTGGCTTAGAAAATTGTTGAAGGAGTTTCGATATCCTCAAAGTGAAGCTACAAAGATCTATGCAGACAACAAATCCGCAATAGTAAAGAAACCTATTCATCATGAACAAAGCAAGCACATCGACGTTCGCTTCCATTTTATTAGAGATCAAACAAAAGAAAAGAAGATTCAATTAGAGTTTATCAAAGTTGAAGATCAAGCTGACATTTTCACCAAGCCCTTTAATTCAGAATTATTTTACAAAATGAAAATATTGCTTGGAATGGTTGATCACACAAAACTTGATTCAAGAGAGGATGTTGGAATTTGTAAACCAAATTAATATTGTCTTGTTATTAGCAATAACCTTTAATATTTCCCATGAAATTCACTTAGAACATCTTCACATGTATAAAACCAAAGTGTCACTTGTATAAAAATTAAAAATATGGCTCTTAGTATTTTGTATAGAAAGTAGTTGAAGGATTGTAAAATCCTCTATATAAAGGGATGTACTTGAGCCATTTTGGATAAAAAGAGTTGAAGAAATATAAAATAAAGTCAACAGTTCTCTTCTACTAATAGGTCTACTCTCTTCATCTCTTGTGTGAAAATACTACAAATTCTCATCTTCTTCTCTATCTACCATAATAGAATCTGGAGTCTTCATATGGGAAAATTAAAGAGCATATCTGAATGAATAAAGCATGGGAAAAGGAATAAACACATTTAGACTGTAGCATTCAATTTCATAGAGGAAAATTAGAGTATACATTAGTCACAGATGAGTGAACAAGGCATAGGAAAAAGAAACCTAACTGATTAGACATCAGTGTCCCATTTTTAAACTTTCCTCTGCATGCCTCTAATATCTAAATCAAAAGGAATAACTACATTTATTGTTTATGAAAGAGATTGGAGAACTGCAAATGGAATAACCGCGTTTGAATTGCATTCCCATCTTAAAACCTATTTAGACAACAAACCCATATAACCTAGAGTTAACATCTTCAGCTGCAGACTCTAATTAATATGTGTCCTGAGGCAAGATTCAACGTGTATCTAGGAACAAGTTAAAGCAAGTAAAAGAAAATGTAAAGACTTACTCAGTTCGGATGCTGCAAGACGAACATAGAGATCCTGCCCACCATCAACAAATTGCCTAATATCTATCAGATCACCTCCCCAAGTAATACAACCACTGCCTCCTCCACTGATATTAGCAGTTGCATAAGCCATACATGAGCAATTATTCAAGCAGGTTTCCTGACACTGCTCAATGCTCATGCTCTCGTTCACAGTGGAGTTTGAGGAGTCTGGCAACTTGACATGAGACAGTCTTAGAAATCCATCTCCTTGGCAATCCAGCCTTGTATTCCGCACGCACCCATCTTGCCCATCTCTGAGATTCCAGTCTGGTGGTGACTTGGGACTGAATCCATGAAGACACTTGCAGATTGGCGACTCATTCGGGTTGCAAATGCCATAAGGACCACACTCAGCATAATAATCGCATTGGTCTTTTGGTATTGACCTATAGAGGCTCCACCCTACCGATGAGTTAAACCAAACATATCGTTGAACCATCGATTGGTTCAGTATAAACCTTGAAATGATCGAGCTGTCTACAACTTCATACATGTAATACATTGCTTGTGGATTAACGAAAAATTCAAAGGTGAAGTAGTTGCCAGAATGAATCTCAGGCTCACCACTGAATTGAATCCCATTCCAAGGCCCACTTCGATACTCTTTTGTCGATTGCTTCCATATGAAGAATTCTGGTGATCTACGAGGATCGAGCTTGAATGAGTAGTCCCCTGGCGAAGGGTCATCAGTGCTCGTCCATGAGGTAAGATATAGGTCAAGACCAGTTGTAAAATCCAATCCAAGTTTCATTCTTGGAAGCAACGTATCACATGGGTAGTCAAAACTCTGCCACAACAAGCTATATGAATGATTGTTACCTTCTTTCAGAACAAAATTCCCGGTATCTAAGAGCTGTGCCACTGGACTGCTCGCTTTGGATGAACTTGTCGACCAGACAACCTTGGCTGCCTGATTGGAGATGATGAGATTTCCATCGCTGCTGATGTTCAGACTTCCGGAATTGTCAGTCAGTGGAGCTTCTCTATTGGCAACCCAAACAACTGTCTGAGTTGAGATCTTCTTGTACCAAATGCCCAAGTATCTATTCATCGAATTGCCTGGGCTGAAGAAGCCTAATTCAAAGTTCCCACCTGCTGAAACCAAAGTTTGGCCATCGCTGAGTGGGGTGTTCGGGGTGATGGTGTCTCCTGCAATGGAGAGAGACAAGAGGCTAAAGAGGAAAAGAAGAGAAAGTGGCCAACTCTTCATGGCGTTCACTTGCTTGTCTTTGTGGTTTCGGTATTCTTGGTGGGCATGGTTTTATATCTACCAAGAGGACGTCCCGTAGGCATATTTTGACTCGAATTGCAGTAAGCTTCTGAAACTGCAGCTGCCTGTCTTTATAGTCTTAATTTGCCGATAGATTGAAACTTCTAAAACTCTACTGTCCTGTTGTATCTTGTGGCTTTCTTTCTTTCTTTTATTTAAAAAAATAAAAAATAAAACTCAGCAAACTTCTTAATCCAATTTTGAATTTTCTAGGTGGAGTAAATACTCTGTCGAGATGGTGGTTGGTAATGCAGCAGAATTCCAGGGAAAATATATGTTTTTTGACCTAAGGAAGACCCTCAGAAATAAGTTGACTTGGTGTCAATGATTTAGGGCTTGGTCAAAACAACTTATAACAAAAGTTAGCCATCATTCTTCTTAATTGATGTGCGGTTGATGTTTGTTTACTAAATTCCTTTGGTGAATTAAAAAAATTATGTACATACCTTACCATTTCAAATTTATGCACCCTGTAACCTCATGTACACATCTTGCCGTTTTAAATAAAACTCTGGAAAACTCTTGTGGTCCATCCTCCCTTCTAATCCTGGAAAACAAGAAAAAAAAGGCGTATAGAACCGCCGTTTGAGGCATTTCCCGTCCTTTTTCTAATAAATTAACTGAAGACAACTTTTAATCATTATTTATAGCTCAGGTCAGACATTATATGCGACAGAAATGTCTTATGTATCACAAAACCTCAAATTCTGTCAAACAAATTTCATGCCGTGATAGAAACATCATGAATGCATTTATCCATGGACCTCCAAGCCCAGTTGACTTGATATGGAGACAATGGAAAAGTACCCTTATGATACGTTTCATTTTTTAAGAAGTTGAGCTAATTGAGTTCCATTTCCAATGACAGGGGTATGGGGTGTTTGGTTGAAGAGAATGGGAGTCTGAAATCAGAATCGGAATGGATGACTTCCATTCCAACCGTTTGATTGGAAAGAGTCCCATTTCGATTTCGATTTCAGGATGAAATGGGAGTGGGTCAATCTATATAGAACTTAATCCCTACTCTCTTCTATGGATTCAATTTTTCATTCCAATTTCGATTCCGATTTCGATCACGAACCAAACGCTTCGGGAGATTTAGTCATTCCGATTTCGATTCCAAACAATTTCCATTCTCATTTGAATTTCGGTTATAAACCAAACGCCAAAGTGTTAACAGGTTTAGTCATTATTTGAATGTTGAGAGTTTTTTTTTTTTTTCTTTCACAAAAAAAATCAGGAACTAAATGCCTTTTTTCTTTTTCGGAGGAGTCTCAGGGATTGATTTGAAATCACACGTCGAACGCTAAAAAGTTATTTGACTCTCCCAACGCTGGGTGGCTTAATGCTTCCCTTTATCTTAAAAAAAAAAAAAAAGCACCAAATTTTACTTGATCTCTCAAAAATGTTATTATTTAAAATACAAGATAAAATATTTGATGAGTGTTTCAATCTGCTCTAGGCTTCACTCGATTCTTTCGGGTTCTGATAGGTGAAAAAGTTGGTAGTCCCGCAATATGTTGTCTTCTCTCTATGTTTTTATTTTTTCTTTTCTTCCTTTTTTTTGTTTTTAGCATTGATGTGACGCTAAGCCAACTAATATTATTAAAGAGAAAAAAGGCTTACAAGAAGATGACGCAGAAAGAAGGAAAGAATTTAGGAGATGCTACTGCAGAAAAAAGGAAAACATCAATACTAATTTTACCCCAGAGATTTTTGAAGAGCATGACACATTCAAGAAGAGAGTTACTAGTATTCCCTCAACAAGGAAAAGGGAAGAAAGTATCAGCTATATATTTTACATGAGAATCAGAGGCAGTGTGCTTAGACTAAATATAAGGAAATATACTCTATCTAGCCTGCACCGAGGTTGCTGTTAAATAATTCGCACTGTGGATACAAGTTTTGATATCAACTGACCCTTCCCCAGTGCTGAAACCAGGTTCCTTTGGTTCTGGCAGTGCAGCATTTTCAGTAGCCAACATCATGATAACTGAGGACATCATTGGTCTGTCTCCGGGTTGCGCTTGAGCACATAAAAGACCCACTTGTATGCATCTCAGGACTTCAGACGTATGCAAGTCCTCCAAAGATTCATCCAGCAACTCGAAGCTCTTTCCTTCCTTCCACAGCTTCCAAGCCTAAAACAAATTCCGTAGTTTCTTGTGATACATGTAGAACCATGCTTCCCAAAAGATATTTGCACAAAAAACGATATTTTTCCTTGCACTTACATGCGTAATGAGGTTTGAATGTTGCTCAGATTGGTAAAATCCTCTGTTTCTTTTGCCACTGATGATTTCTAATACTAAAACGCCGAAGCTAAAGACATCAAGTTTTATGGATAATATGCCATCCATCGCATACTCAGGAGCCATATATCCACTGCATCCATCATTAGAAGAAAATAATTAGGGGGTTATGCAAACAATCATTTAATGATTGGAAAATCTTTAAAAAATGGTACTTACTATGTCCCCACCACTTTGCGTGTACGTGCATGAGTCTGATCATCTCCAAATATTCTTGCCATTCCAAAATCTGAGATTTTGGGGTTCATCTCTCTATCTAGCAAGACATTGCCAGCTTTTAGGTCCCTGTGTATTATTCTAAATCTAGAATCTTGATGAAGATAGAGAAGTCCACGTGCGATCCCTAGTATGATGACGAAGCGATTTTGCCAACTCAACAGTGAACGCTTTCCTTCATCTGCCCATTTTTCAAGTGATATAAACATAATTTAGGGTTTCAATTTATGTTTAATTCAAGAATGTAAAAATTAGCAAAGTGCAAGCATTACTTTTTGTGAGGCTTAGTAACAAAATGTTATGGACATTTTGCTGGAATGCAGTCATGAAGCCCTATTGCCAGCTTTACATCTCTACATGAGGACTCTCATGTGACTTGTGTCTTCTAACTTTCTACTAATTATGTAGGAGGAAGTGTTAAGAACAAACCAAATATAAAGGTGTCTAAACTTCCATTATGCATGTATTCATAGATTAGCATCCTTTCTCCCCTATGAATGCAACAACCTAGAAGCCGGACAAGATTCCTGTGCTGAAGTTTAGCAATCAACATAACCTCGTTTTTGAATTCGTCGGGTCCTTGTGATGATTTTTCAGATAGCCTCTTCACAGCTATGTCCTGCCCATTGTTGAGCTTGCCCTGTCAAGTGTCAATCCACAATTTGATGATGATGTCATATTATTTTTGTTTTACATCAAAGTTCATTCAATTCAACAAGGAACTATTTCTATTGTACATAGATTGAGTGTTTAAGATCACATTACTGTTTCATAACTACCTGATAAACAGGGCCAAAACCACCCTCTCCAACTTTACTTTCAATTGCGAAGCTGTTTGTGGCAGCCAATATGATCTCAAGATCAAAGAAAGGAAGATCTAGTTCTTTGCTAGCTCTTATTTCATCATCTGAACAATGCTCTTTTGCTAGGTAGGCAGCTGGTCCACGTCCACTGAATGAGGGTGACGATGTTGTTCTACGCTTTTCATTCAACATACAACAGCCACCAATCCCCAAGAGCAGCAACCCAGAAAATATCAATACAGAGACAATTACCACTTTCTTGTCGTCCGAACTCCTCCCCGAATTCATTTTAGCTAAAGCGAACAGAATCAGTTAGTGTCACCATATAACACAACTAGCTCTAGCAAAATGGCATCTAGAGATGTCCCAAGAAGGTTGTAGTGTACAATTTTCTTTAAAATAACATTAATTTCATCATACCTTCCCTTGAAAAAGATTTAGGAAAGCAAAAATCATGCATAATAGTAAAGGCGGTCATAGATTCTAAAGGTGATGTCACGCCCCAGTGATGCTTCGCTTTGGCAGAGTTTTCACTGTGGATGTCAATGTACCGGGCTGGCTTGAACGGCCCGTAGAGGTAGCCGCCGGGCTAAGGGAAACGGGCCAGGCTTGGGCCTGAATAGATGTTCAAATTAGTTTTAGGCTGAGCCTGTGACGTGTAGGTGGGACAATGAATAGGCCCGTTTGTAGTCCAGCCCAGCCCAGATATATACCCACTAAGGGTTGGGCAACAGCCTACAGCCAGATATCTCTGGGCCTGGGTGCAGGTTAGCTGGGCTCAGGCCTCGCTTTTGCACTTTGGGATGGCTTCAGGCCTGGCACTGTCCTAACCCATTGCCACTCCTAAATGGGGAGTATCATGGGCTCCAACCTTGTTAGTATCTTACATGGAAGTTGATGTAGTTGTAAAGTTGGTTACGACATGACAACAGCTTTTGATTCAACTGTGATGTATCATGGATTATGTATTTTATAAAATTTATTTTTTCTATAGATGTATGAGTATGAGAGAAATTTTAGTTAGGTGGAGTCTAAAAGATGACTCATATCCATCGAGATGACAATTTTGTTACTGAGGAGTCGAGAAATATATTTGTATATATTGATAATAACTTAGTACTATGATTTGTACTTTTATTTTTAAGGATAATATTAATATATTTTTTTTTTAAATATAAGTAAGAGCTATATTCCTTGTTGCAGAGCATGTTGGGGAGTCTTTAGCATCTATAGAGGCTAATCATGTCGAGACTCAGATGATAACAGAGTTATCGGATCAGACTATTATGGTCGGATGAAAAGTTATAGAGTTGGAGTCATCCCCACTTAGAATTGTCTAAAGTGAGTCGAGACACTCAAGATGCTATAGAGAGTTCTAATGATATACATATTTGTAAGATCAAGATACGATGATCTCTTCAATATCTGTGCATATGGATGTATGGAGTTCAGGTTTTTTAAGATTTATGCAGGGTGCAGTCCGATGGTCAATGGGTCAGACTAGAGCAGCCGAAAGAGCTGACCCGGAGAAAACCGGATCCGGGCAAACGTTTTAGGGGAGCGGGCCAGCCTTCGGCTGAGACGAATTATTTTCGGGCTGATCCTGGGAAGCGCAATTGGGGAAGTGCATGGAGTGTTGGCCATGTTGCTAAAAGATTCTAATTAACCCTTTAGCCTGCCTCTTATTTCAAAGCGCAGAAACTTGTGTTTTTTCCTTCTCAATTGTCGATTGTTACGAATGTATCTACCTTTCTAAAACTGTATATACCACGCATACATTTTCCCTTCTACATCTTAAAGGATGAACTGCGAAGGTTAGGTAAGGTCTTTGGTCTTCCTGTAACCATTTTCAGGTGCTCTTGGATAACCTCTCTTAAGAACTCCCAGAGACGGCTTTTTCCCATGGTTTTAGGCTAATAATATACAAAATAGTAGCTGACTTTCCTTTTCGAATCAACCATTGAAGAAAGCTCAATTTTTATTCAATAAAATAATAATATACTGTCATATGAGTCTTCGATTGAAGTTTACAGGCAAAACAAAATTCTGAAATCAAGCATCCATGCATGGCCACCCTACAATTCTCAAAATTGAAACAAGTAAAATATAATAACTAGTATATGCATTAATAATAGCATATGATCATTCATCAAGCACCACATAAGCATTTACCATAAAAGCAAATCAAGTAATCTTATTCTTAACAAGAAAGAAAATGAAATATTTCAGACAGAAAATTAAACAATATACGAAGTTATGGGACATACCTAGCTCTGATGCCGCAAGCCTTACTTGAAGATTTTGCCCACCGCCCACAAAATGCCTGATATCTATCAGATCAGTGGCCCAAATGATACAACCGCTCTCCCCTCCACCGATGTTAGCGCTAGCATAAGCCCTGCAAGAACAATTCTTCAAGCAACTTTCCCTGCACATATTGAGGCTCATGCTCTCATCCACGGAGGCACTCGTGGTGTCTGGCAACTTCATATTACTCAGCGTTACAAATCCATCTCCCTTGCAGTCCGAAGGAGTAATCCTCACACACCCAGCGGAACCATCTCTCAGATTCCACTCTTGCGGTGATTTTGGCCGGAATCCTTCCAAGCAACTACAAACAGGTGATTGATTGGAATTGCAGACACCGAAAGGACCACACGCCGCATAATGATCACACTGGTCTTTCGGATCCGACCAGAAGACGTTCCAAGCTCGGGTGGCGTCGAGCCACACGAAACGTTGGACCAGACCCGATGTAGTCACCGCCAACCTCGAAACAACGGAGCCCTTGTTTATCTCATACGTGTAGTAGACCTCATCCTTGTTTGAGATGAAACTGAAACGGAAAAAATCATCAGGTTTCAGCTCGGGAATGCCGCTGAATTGAAGCCCATTCCATGGCCCGCTTGCGTGAATCTTTGTAGACTCCCGATATAGGAACAATTCCGGCGATCCATGGGGATCCATTCTGAACGAGTAGCTCCCCGGTGACGGGTCATCGGAGCTCTTCCATGAACTGATGTACCGGTTGAGACCCGTCTTCAGATTCCATCCGAGCTTCATGCCGGGCAGCAACGTATCCGAAGGGTAGTCGAAGCTCTGCCATGCAAAGCTCTCCGGACTACTACTTTCTTCTGCTGTAAGGACAAAGTTTCCAGAATCCAAGAGCTGTGCTATTGGGTTACTACTGGCACTTACTCTCGAGCCCGTAGTCCAAAGAACTTCGGCTCTGCTGTTGAGCAGGACTAGATTCCCATCTTTGCGGATCGTTAGAACTCCAGTGGAATCCGTGAGAGGACTGGCTCGATTGGCGATCCATACGATTGTTTGAACTGGAATTTTCTTGTACCATATGCCCAAGTATCTGTAAGGAGAGTTACCTGGGCTGAAAAAGCCAAGCTCGAAGATTCCACCGGTCGAGACCAGAGTTTGGCCGTCGAGGAGTGACGTGGTTGAAGTCAGGGAGTCCCTGGCAAAGGAAGGAGAGAAGAGAGTGAAAAGAAGGAGAGGTAATGACAGTTTCTTCATGCTTCCTCGAAAACCGGACTGTAATATCCGAGGGTTAATGGTTTTCTTCAAATGGCAGAGCCAAAATACTCTCAGTTGAGCATGTAGATGGGTTTGGTGTTCTATTTAAAGTTAGGTGGCCCATGCGAGTCCCTGCATCCCACTAGTTTTGGCCCGGTGGTAGACTTGTTTACATTACTTTCTGCCAAATAGCGAAAAGCAATGCCTATGTTTGCATCACGTGCTAGCATGACCCGCGGGTGATGGATCATCCGCTCGCTCGTGAGTCACGCTTGCGAGCGCGGTGATACACTGACATGCCAGAATGTGGACTCCTACGCACAGGAGGCCGGACGGGAAAACATTATTGGGTTGTAGCACATCATGATGGCTTTTAACGGATGGTGGCAGAAGGATGAATCCTCTCATCCACTGCTCTCCATGGGATTATACTGACTTTGACTGATTCAGGTCACATTTTCTTTTCAAAAAACCCGGCATGGAATGGTTAAGACGTCGGTTGGCTGACCCCCTCCCCTTTTGTTACGAAACGGCGACTCTAGACCGCTAGGGTAACGAAACGAATGCCACCAACCTCAATTTTTACTTTAGGGAGTCAATCGTTCAAGCAACGCTGTTCGTACTCCCTTCTCTCCTCCAATTTTCTTCTTTGCTTTTGTAAAGGCCTGGTCCGTTAGACCAGCTCACGATAGTTTAGATCAGCATAGATTAGTCTGTGCTAATTTTTATAGCAGTTTGATGCCAATCTTTATACTTACATTGACTTCCTAAATCACTTATTTGAAAATTCCACTATCATTTCTTAAAAGATTATAGGCAGATTATTTTTTGATCTCATAATCCTAATTCAATCAGATTTTTTGGGTTCACCGACCAAAATTTTTTCTTAAATTTAGTCCTCTGACTTAACTCAATATAAACATCTAATTACGGACTTAGATAGGCCTTATACCTTAAGTTTCTTATTCTAAAAAACTTGTTACAGATACTGAAATACAAGAGATAATTAATTTAAACTACAATAAATGAAATTCTTGAAACCCTTGAAGGTAGAAGTTGCTGCTTAATGTGAAGAACTCCTCCTTTAATACTTCAATAAAAGTCTGAGAGTAAATTTAATGAAGATTCTTTGTAGTATATATGCTCAACCAAGGTACTCGAGCTCTTATTTCTCAATTGTGCAAGCTACTGGATACTCTTTTTTAGTACTCTCCTTTTCACTAAGACTTAAAGTTTTTCAATGTAAAATCTCATTCTATTTTTCAAACCAAATTTTATTTTTAAATAAGTCCAAAAAAGACTAAAAATCTTGAAATAACTGCTAGAGAGCTCAAACTAACTATTTATAGCTATTAAAAAATTTTTGACAAACTAGCTATTTAATTCTATCAGAATTCAGTAGAGTCTGCTCTTATTCTTCAGGGTCAGCTTGACTTCTATGGAGATTGACTCGACAGATTTGACTTAAATGTAAGGTTGACTCTTGAAATCTTTGGAATTGGCTCCAGCTGAAGAATTTGAATTTTGTTGCTTATTATCTTTCTACTCTGAGATATTAGTATGGTCGACTCTTGGATATTTGAGGTTAACTCATGTTTGGGGTCGACTCGTGAAACTTCTAGAATCGACTCGAGATGTAATGGGACTGACTCAAGATCCTTTGGAGTCAGCTCTAATTCTTATTATTTAAAACATAGTTCTCTGTTTGACATTCTTAGTACTCAGTTGGATCGGCTCTTGAAATAGTAGAGTCAACTCGAGAGAATATTAGGATTGGCTCAATATGAAGTAGGGTCGACTCTAGGAATGTTGGAGTCGGCTCAAGTATTTACAGATTCTTGATATACTGTCTGTGCCAAAGTGTGCCTGAACTGATTCTCTTCTTTTATTATAAGAAATTCTATTTTCCACAATATTAATTTAGTCGTATTTTTGAAAATACTGAAAAATTTACCTCACATTTATGATGAAATACTGGGTATAAGATTTTTCATGATATTAATTTAGCCATATTTTTAAAAAATGCTAGAAATTAAATTTTATCCCGCATTTATGATAAAATGTTGGGTATAAGTTTTTTTCACGGTATTAATTTAGCCACATTTCTAATAAATGCTGAAAAATTAGATTTTGCTCCACATTTCTAAAAAATATTGAAAAATTAAGATCATGGAAAATAATATAGAGATTGTTGGTTGGCAGGTTAATAAATAAGAAATATTATGTTTAGCTAACATAAAATGAAAATACTGGCTATAAGTATATATTAATGTTAGTGATCAATTTTTAAAAACATGTGCACCAAAATTTTTTTCATATCCCCACTCTTGCCTTTAATTAGTATTTTAATTAATAAATAAAGAATAATGAAATTGACTATTCTCCTATCTTTCTAATCCTATGCTCTATCATATACAGGGAGTTTCCTACTATTTGAATCTAATTTTATATATATATATATATATATATATATATATATATATATATATATATAGTAAGAAGTTACCGTAGTTTGAATATATCATGTAATAGCAACCGGTGACTGGCAATAAATTTATTTGTTTGTGTGTTCTTTTTCTTTGATATGTCATCCGTTCGTGTTTTAGTAGCTGATACAAGTGCACAAATCCTTTGTGATACTTGCGATCCACTGCATAATGTGGTGCACATCGTGCGCACCATGCATCATACCATGGATAGCTGCATGCGACTGTATGTTCCATGTATCGTATAGTCTATATGTATGCGTAGCCATCGATTATATGATGGATGGTGTATGCAGTGTATTATAAAAGATCTGTGCTCCTGATATAAACACAGTGGATACATGATTCTTGTAATATGGTTTGAATATATCAGGTACTTAAATCAAACCCATGAGGCAATCGAATTGAAGGGCGACTTATGACTAGACTTGGCAATCACACCCAACCCAGATGGGTCCCAACCTGACCCAATCCTAATGGGTGGGGTTAGTCAACGTGTTGACTGGATTTTGACCCGACCATATCTGAAACCAATAAATTTATATCTTGAATCGGGTCGGGTCGGATTTGAATAGTTGCCACCTTGATCCAATATCCAATTCGAACCCGACCCGATCTTACATATATATATTGTTTTCCTATCTTATTGTTAAATTGATGTGCATTCAGCACTATAAGAAATTAAAATATTAGCGATAGATATTACCGACGGTATCTTTACTGTAGCTAATAATATGTATTAGCGATGGCATTACCGATGGCCATATTACGGTCTCTAGTAGCGACAGCGATGCCATCGCTATAGGTATTAGCGACGGCTATAGCGATGAAAATTTAGTCGTTACTAATACTAACCCTAAAAGCCTTCCTTCGATTTTTGACTTTTCATTTTCGCTCATCCCGCCACCGCCCCCCTCTTTCCTCCACTTCCAATCCCCCTCTCTCCCCCACCATCAGATCTCGCTTCTCTAAAATCCTGGCCACCTCTCCAAGCCTTCGATCATTAGATCCCGCTTCCTCGAGCCTTTAGTCATCGAATCCCGCTTCTTCGAGCCCTTGGCCGTCTCCCGCCTCCTCGAGCCCCCGGCCTGTCTTCTCCCGACTATCTCTAATCCCCCTCTTTCCCTCACCATCGAATCCAGCTTCTCCGAGCCCCTGACCGCCTCCGCGAGCCCCTGACCCACCTCCCCCCGAGCCCCCGACCTGCCTCTCCCTTTCTTCCCCCCTCTTTCCTCTTTCCTCCCCCCTTCTCTTACCGTGCAACATAGTTTCTATGCTGCAGTACCGTCTCTATGGATTTGATGAGTATTAACGACAGCAGCGACGACGGCTCCACAGTGATCATCAAATACCATTGTTTTAATTTTTTTAATATTTTTAAATTAATATTTATAATATTTAGTTAAATTAAAATTTAATATTTAAATTAAATTAATAATATTTAATTAAATTTAGTTAAATTATTTTTAAATTAATAATACTTAATTAATTTAAATTATTATTATTATTATTAATTTTAATAATATTATTAATAAAATTATTAATTTTAGTAATGTTATTAATAATATTATTAAAATTAATATTATTCTCGAAAGGTGGAACCACTCTAGGAAGCTCTCCAATGAGAGTTGCCCTACTGCCTTCGACGGTAGGACCGGTCCGAATTTGGGTTGGACTTCACACTAGGCTTGAAATAGTTCAGATTGGGTTTGAACCTAATTATAGGGTTCATTTGAATTTTGGACCGGACTTGAGTATATCTTTAGCTCGACTCAGGCCCGACCTGAGAGTGGGTCTGATACTGCCGGCCTGCATCTAATCTAAAATCAACAGTGCTTCATTCATAAAAAAATTATGATGATTGTTTGTGCGAGATGTGCCTCAAGAGTCTATAGAGAGATGGAGGCAATGCATTTCTGTTATTGTAGTTATAGTTGCAGGGCAGGCTTGGACGATCTATTACATCGTAGACAACCGCTTGCAGCCATCGCATGGTTAAAGATGTAGAGAAACTTGCAATGCCTTATTTTTTGATAGCAAATTTGAGTCTTCTTCTTTTTCTCTTTTCCTTATTTACTTTGTTAGTCTT
Organism: Elaeis guineensis; assembly: GCF_000442705.2. Classification (NCBI taxonomy): domain Eukaryota; kingdom Viridiplantae; phylum Streptophyta; class Magnoliopsida; order Arecales; family Arecaceae; genus Elaeis; species Elaeis guineensis. The sequence goes on along the minus strand of NC_025998.2, from coordinate 23,875,803 downwards.
TGATTTAAGTACTATTTTTAAGTTTTTATTTTATTTTTTTAAAAAATTTCTACTCTTAGTTTGCAGCCTTCTTACTTTATAGCCACCTCATGGTTCGGACCCATCCAAATAGGTTCGGGCTGGGCTTAGGCCTGGGCCAAGGTCGGGTCCAAGCCTGATTTTTCTAAAATCCGGGCCTAAGCCTGATCCGAAGCTCGAAAAAAATTTTTGAGCTGGGCTCAGGTAGGAGTAGAGGCTCGAGGAGGTGGCTAGGGGCTCGGAGAGGCTATGATGACTACCTGTGCGAGATGTGCTTAAAGAGTCTAAAGAGAGATTGATGGAGGTGATGCATTTTTGTTCTTATTGTTGTAATTGTAGGACAAGCTTGGATAGTCTCATATATTGTAGACAACTACTTGCAGCCACCTCATGGTTAAAGGTGCAGAGAAACTTGTAATGCCTTATTTTCCAATGGTAGATCGGAGCCTTCTTCTTTTTCTCTTTCCTTTGTTTACGTTGTTGGTCTTTAATTTAAATATTATTTTTAAGTTTTATTTTATTTTTTTAAAAAATCTCTATTGAGTTTGGGATAGGCTCGAGCCTCCCAGAGTCCTGATACTTGAGCTAAAGTATTTGAAAGATGTGATTTCAAATTACTACAGGTAAACTACTTTCAAGTAAACATGATGAATACAAGTGTAATATATCTTTGGAGGTGGCAAGATCCGGATATTAACTGCAGCAAGCTGATTTCTAACCATGATTCTAAACTCTTTTGCCTTCTTATCATGAGAAAACCTATAATATTTAGACTCGAGATACACACTTGAAATGCAAATTCAAGTTAAGAAATAAGAAAAATTCAAACCTCCAAGATATTACGCTCCGTATCTTGAGGGTGTTCACATGTAAAGATCAATATTTCAGTTATTTGTCTTTCATTCAGCTGAGCTAATTATCACAGCCATTGCAACAGATAAGTCAAGCAGTATTAATAAATTTCTTTACTTGCTTTAAATTTTTATATTTAAAAGCTTCACATAGTTAGGCTTGAGTCGGAAAAAGGAGATCTAGGGGTCAAAAGTCAATCTTCCTATTTGATAGATAGGATGGAGGTATAGATACATTCGTATCATCAAATGGGATGTATAAAAATAATTTGTTTGAGAATCGAAGGAGTATATCAAAATATACTCCTCCATACTGATTTAGATTTGAGGCGAAAGAGATGGATACAAGAGAGTCAAAATTCAATCTAACCATCCGATGGATAGGCCACAGGTATCTATAGCTCCGTATCATCGAATGAAACATATAGGAATAATCCATTCAAGAATCATAGTATATTAAAATATATTTCTCTGGATCGATTTAGGCTTGAGGCATATCAATTACAATAGTTTTTCAGTTTCAATTAACTTAGTTATAGACCATTGGGTTATTGGCCAACAAAATACATCATTTTAAATCTTGCATTGCCATCCATAATTATATAATTAATCTATAAATTTATTTATTTTTATTTTTAGAGATTATAAATCATATCTTTTCAAGGTCGGAGCCATCACAGTCAAGAAAAGAGCTCTCATACAGCCAGCTCGCATGGTTCTGCGACACACATACTATGTGATTAATTCTAATATTTTAGATATTCTTTTTTATATTATTTTATCTTTTATTATCTAATATAATATTCTTTATGATATCTTGATACTCTTAGGTTCAGATGACGTGGGGTCACCAGTGACTCCATAGTCACATGGAGCAACGTCCGGCTCTCAGAGTCAGCAGCATGATAGAGGATCCGCCTGGCTCACAGTACCTCAAACTCGACCAAGGATAAAAGAGCTCATCCATATTTAAAGCTGCTTGTAAGAAAATTTAGTCATTTTAGAGACTAACATTTATTGTTCAAAATCAATTTTGTAGTACATTTACAGAGTCTGGGATGCCTCGTGTGGTTATCGAAATCATCTGACGATTGATGTCGAAGCCAATGAACGAGTTCTCTAGTTGGCCATCGAGGACTCATGATGCAGTCTGGCAGATGTTCCTGGTAAGTCAAAGATGTTTAATTTTTAAATTCATAGTAGATTTATATTTTATTTATTAATACATGATTACTTCTACTTGTAAGAGTACTATTGATTCGAGATTTCTCAGGATGAGGAGGCTACCCATACATATGAAAAATAACTTAAAATAGAGAGAGAATGTATCACATCCTGAATCTATCATCTGGATCGATCATATGATATGGTCGCACACTCTTTAGGTAAAGCCCCAAAGCATAAGCAAGACATAAAAATTCATCACAATCTCAACATTATTAAACAATATGAATCTTATTTCATAATAAGATAAAATCATCCATCCATCACAAATACTATGAATGGTCCAGTTACAAATCTCAATACTAGTGTTGGCAACCTTCTACCTATTCATCGTCTCACTAATATTCCAAACTGTAGCTAAGGACTAAGCATACTGTAACTATGAAAAGAAAAGGAAAGAGGTTATATGAGCTTTACAGTTTAGAAAAAATTTCAATGCACCCATACCATTATAACAATAATAAATCAAAATTACGGAATAATTATTAGTTATATAAATTTTCGGACACAAAATACTACAATCATAAAATTTATGTAACAAACATATATCTTTTTGTGTAATAAATCACATCGAATAATTATCTCAAATTAGCATATATCTAATCCAATACTTATTAGGTTCTCAACTCTAGACTATAATAACCATGTTTCTAGTCCCTGACGAGGCATCAATAGCACCAAGTTTCTAATTTATAGTGGAGCATCAATGGTATCACATTTCTAACATATGCTAGGGCATTAATAAGTACCACATTTCTAGTTCATGACTGGGCATCAATAATATGACTAGTTAATTACATGTTTGTTAAGTAAATCTGACTCAAAACCATACTCTTTTGCAAAATTTGATGCACACAAGTGCCAAAGTCCCTACAAACCAAAATCGATAATATATGATACATAAATTTATAAAGAACCACATATATTAAACTGATAAGTATAGAATGAGCAATTATCATATACTATGCAAAGCAAAATTACTGACGTACAAAAATAATCTTTACATATATAGATGATTAATATATGAAAATTCTTATCTCTACTAGCGATAAACTTAACTTAGTCCACATCTCTGCTCATTACTTTCTTGTCTAGATGGCTGCTCCACTACAGTGTTGAATCCAATTATCAAAACTACAAAAGGGATAATTGACAATCTGGTACCCTCTATTGGGTCACCAAATGTTCACTACTAAAGTCCTTTGAATCCCTTCACGATGAAAGACAATCGGTAGAAAAGCTCTGTATCATCAGAACAATGATGCTTTGTCTCTTAATAAGAGATAAATTTTGAAACTCTCAAAGAAGCACTCAGTAATAAACACCCACAATATATTTTGAGGAGAGAAAAGATCACTCAGTAGAAGGAATAAACAATAATAGAGAAAATACTTCGAAGGCATAAGTTTATTCGATGCAAATGAGTGCCTTATATAGGCATACATCCTAATGGTGCACTTAAGCACATTCCACTTCTGCTGCATAACAAACCATAAATAAAAAAAAATAAAAATATGTAAATATAACTAAACTAGCTAGAAAATAGCTAAAGACTCGGTATTATAACAGGATGGACAACAACCATGAAACCAACTCACAAAAGACTTGAAAACAACCACATCACTAACAAAATACCTCAAACAAACCGCAAAAGATTCAGTCAAGACCTCAGATGTTGCTGGTGTTGCAACGTTAACACTCCCCCTCAACACCAGCTTTCATTTTTGTCCATCATGCCAAGATGATAGAAACTTTCAAACTTGTTGCCACTTAAGCCTTTTGTGAATAAATCTGCAACTTGATTTTCTGCCTTAACATGTTTCAACATAATTTCTTCTTGCAAAACTTTTTCCCTGATAAAATGGTAATGCACCTCCACATGCTTAGTTCTTGCATGAAAAACTGGATTCTCTACCAAATGTACTGCCAACTGGTTGTCGCAATACAAAAAAATTGCATACTCTGTTGGCTGATGCAAGACTTTCAACAACTGCATAAGCCAAGTACTCTCCTGAGCTGCTATTGCTGCCGCTCGATACTCCGCTTCCGTTGTTGACAAAGATACTATTGGTTGCCTTTTGCTGCATCAAGAAATTGCTTCGAACCCAAGCATAAAAACATACTCAGTAGTTGAGCGTCGGGTGTCATGATCACCTGCATAGTCAGCATCACAATAGCCAACTATTTTGCAATCTCCACCATGACCAAGCGTACTCTTCACATATCTCAAAATTCGCCGAACTGCTTCCAAATGAGACATCCTTGGATTTTGCATATACCGACTCATCACGCCGACTACAAAAAAAATATCGGGTCTGGTTAAGGTTAAGTAGATTAAACTATCCACCAATTGCCGATACATCGTTGCATCTTCCAAATCTTTCCCTTCATGAGCACACATTTTGGCGTTTGGCTCTATTGGCGTCGAAATTGGTTTGCACTTAAACATTCCAAACCTCTTCAACAAATCTCTGGAATACTTTTGCTAGTGGAGAAAGATTCCTTCTTGAGTACGATCAACCTCTAAATCAAAAAAGTGCTTGAGCTGTCCAAGTTCTTTCATCTGAAAATGAACTAATAAGTTCTCCTTTGTATAGAGAATTTCTTCTTCGCAATCTCATGTTACAATTAAATCATCCACATATACTAGCACAATAGCTAGCTTTCTTCTATTAGCCTTGACAAACAAACTAGAATCTACATATGTCACCGAATAACCACTATGAGTAAGAAATTCAGCAATCTTACCATACCACTTTCTTGGTACTTGCTTTAATCCATAAAACGTCTTTTGAAGCTTACACACATAGTCAGGATGATCTTGACTCTAAAAATCCATCGGTTGATTCATGTAGATCTCCCGATCCAACTCTCCATGTAGGAATGCATTCTTCACATCCATCTGCCACAAGTTTCAGTCTTTGCAAGCTGCAAGTGCAAGTAAGATTCATATTGTTGTAAGCTTTACAACTGGACTAAACATTTCATCATAGTCTAGTCCGTATTGTTGAGAGAACCCTCAAGCTACCAGACAAGCCTTGTGCCTTTCAACTAATCCATCTATGCAGCGCTTTATCTTATAAACCCATTTGCAGGACATAGGCTTTACATCTTTTGGTTTTGGCACTAGCTCCCAAGTCTGATTTCTATCTAATGCAATGATTTTTTCTTTCATAGCTTTAGTCCACTCTAGACTCTGAAGTGCTTCCTCAAACATCTCCGGTTCTTTTGCATTCGTTTCTTCTACTATAGCGGCATTGGCATATTTGGGATTCGGCTTTCTGACTCTTGTTGATCTTTTGGAAGGAGTTGGTGCTTCTACTTCATTAGGCTCATCTACTTCGCTTAGTCGATGATACGCACCAGTTTGCCAAGGGTTTTGAGCTGCGCGTTCTTTGACATTACTACCATCATCTGCATCCTCAGCTTCATCTAAACTCAACTGGGTTTGAGAGGATTGTAACACATCTTTAAAAACATCAGAATCTGGCAATACTTCCTTGTCTGAGGACCACCATGAAGAAGCTTCATCAAACACCACATTTCGGGATTTGTAGCACTTTCCAGTTGTAGGATCACAACATCTTCATCCTTTTCTTTGACTGTCATATCCTACAAAGATACACCTAACAGTCTTTTTGTCCATCTTGCAACATAAATGGTCAGGTACAAATACATAGCATACACAACCGAAAACTCGAAAGTAACTAACTGTAGGCTTCATGTTCTATAATTTTTCAAAGGGTGAAAGAAAACATAACCTTCGTTGGGGAAGCCTATTAATCACAAAGGCTGCAGCCTTCATTGCTTCTGCCTAAAATCATCTCGATATATTCTTCGCATGAAGCATGCTTCAACATATTTCTACCATGTGCCTATTCTTCCTTTCTGCTACATCATTTTGCTGCAGAGTGCTGGCACATATAAATTAATGGTGAATTCGGCACTTTCGGAGGAAATTACAGAACTCGTCTGATGTATACTCTCACCCGTTGTCAGTGTGTAAACAACGAGTTCTTTTGCCAACTTCTGCTTCTGCTACCTCCTTGAACTCTTTGAACTTTGAAAAAGTTTTAAATTTTTCCTTCATGAAGTAAATCCACACATACCTAAAAAAATCATCGATAAAGATCACCATGTACTTCATGCCACCGATAGAGGATTGCTTGACAGGTCCAAACACATCAGAGTAAATTAACTCTAATAGTTTATTTGCTTTAAATTTGGACTCTTCATATGGTAACTGATTAGCTTTTCCATACTGACAGCCTGCACAAATTATGTCTGTCCTTACTTCAAGTTAAGAAAATTCCTTCAGTATCGACTTCTTCATCATCACATCTAGCTTGGAATAGCTAACATGACTTAAACGCATGTGTCATAAGTCTGTCATTTTGTTCCTCCTTGTTTTGTGTACATATGCAATTTTTGCAGACATCACATAGACTGACTCTAATCTCCGTCCCTTCATCACTGGCTCTTCTATAACCTCAAGATTGCGGTATACCTTTACATCTTGTGGACCAAACAGAACATAATGGCCTGAAGATGTTAATTGTGCTATTGAAAGAAGATTTTTCTTCATACCTAGGACATAGTAGACATTTTGAAGTGACATCTCATTAGCATTCCATCGAAGGAAGACAACTGTATTATCGATGTGAGCTATCGATAACTTTGAGTTGTTTGCTGTCATCACCACACGACTTTCCTTGTACTTTGATAAATTTTGCAGCTTGTCTTTATCACCTGTCATATAGTTTGAGCAGCCCGAATCAACAATCTAATCATTGTCATAGTCAATTTAATTGGATGTTGTTGCTGTAAGAGCTAGCTCCTCCTCTTCTGTAGCAAGGAATGCCTCTGCATCCCATTCATCTTCACTTTTGAAAGTAACAGCATTACTCTCCATAGACTTTTTCTTCGACCTGCAGACTTTTGCCATGTGACCCTTCTTCCCGCAATTTGTAGCACTTGCCTTCAAGCTTCTTGCCGTTACCATAGTGCTTCGAAGCTCCCCTTGCACGAGCACTTCCTTCACCTTGAAGACTCTTTGCTTTATCTTCATTTCTTTTCAATCCCCCGACAGCATGCTGCTTGGAGTTCCCCCTGCTTCTATTGGTGTAGAGCGCTTCCTCCTCACCCTTCAGAGAGACTCCTCCCATTTGCTTAGCCAAGGCTTCTTGTCCGGCAAGCAAGTTTTCAAACTCTACAAGTGATGACTGATTTTGCTATCCCTATATCGTAGCAACAAAACTCCTGAACTCTGGCTAATTCAAACCATGGATGATGATTCGCTTCATCCTGATTTTTTCGATTGGAGCTTGTGGATCCAACTCAGAAATCTCTCGACATAATGATTTCACCTTGTGAAAATACTGAGCGACCGTCATGTCGCATTGTGCTATCGACAATGACTCTTTCTCTAGAAGTTGGAGCCTCGTATCATTCTTCTTTGAGAACAGCTTGGCGAGCATATCCCAAGCTTCTTTGGGAGTTTGGGCATCTCGGATGTGTTCTAGCACATCTTCTTCGACCGTTATCTTCAAAGCAAACATTGCTTTACCCACTTTAATCTTTCATTTTCGCAACATACCGTTCGCATCCTCTGCTGCTGGCGGTGTAACTTCGCTTCCATTTACGACCTCCCACAGGTCTTGGCCTTGCATGTAGGACATCATACATGTAGACCAATAGTTGTAGTTCTGATTATTAAGCTTCTTAATTCCGCCAACGACTTGAAAATCGCCCATCTTGACAGCAGAATGCTCTTACAGAACTAGTATAGAACTCTCAGATCGAACTGCTCTGATACCAAATTGATGAAAGATAATCGACAGAAAAGCTTTGTATCATCAGAACAATGATGCTTTATCTCTTAATAAGAGACAAACCTTAGAAATCTCAAAGAAGCACTCAGCAATAAACACCCACAATATATTTTGAGGAGAAAAAAGACCATTCAGTAGAAGAAATAAACAATAATAGAGAAAATACTTCGAAGGGATAATTTTATTCGATGCAAATGAGTGCCTTATATAGGCATACATCCCAACGGTGCACTTAAGCACATTTCACTTCTATTGCAAAACAAATCATAAATAAAAAAAATAGAAACACGTAAATATAACTAAACTAGCTAGAAAATAGCTAAAGATCGAGTATTATAACAGGATGGACAACAACCACGAAACCAACTTACAAAAGATTTGAAAACAATCACATCACTAACTAAACGTCTCAAACAAACCACAAAGGATTCAGTCAAGAACCCAGATGTTATCGGTGTTGTAATGTTAACACTTCATTCAACCCCGCAAATCAACTAGAGCAAGAAAGGAATAGGGGAGAGCGAGCGAGAAGAGAGAGAAAATTGTCTCTCTTTTTCTCAAAACAAAAGGGGAAGGCAAGCTCAATTTAGAGTGGTGGCAATCATAAGATGGTGTTCCACGTTGGTGGTGGCCAGAGAATGACATCCCATGGAAGTGAGAGGTCATGATAGTAGTCAGCCACAATCAGCCAATAGAAAGAAAAAGAAAAAGAGAAATAATAGAGACCCTATTCCATAAAATTTGTGGCAACTTGCCAGCTTGAATCAGTCGGCCGCAATGGCCCAAGAACTGAAAAAGGAAGAAGAAGAATGGTTTAGGTCCATTGCCTAAATCTGATGAGGTTTCAAGGGTGATTTGCTGACTTTTCGTAGAGGAAATTGATGGAGAAAAACTCCATACAAAGCTTGGAAGTCGGCAATAATGGAGGGTGGCTTCGATGGTGGGGTGTCCAAAAGAGGCCTAGAGATGGCCTTCTTCCTTTATAGAGAAGCTCTAGAGGCTAGAGCTCCACCCAAATCCGACGGGCCTTAAATTTTCTACACCCAATGAAGTTAAGGAGACAGATGCCTACCTATAGTGTACCCCTGCCCCCTCAAAATTTCATCCTCAAAATTGACCTGCTAGTGAATTCACACCTTGAGAGTACTTAATCCCCATCATTCCTATACTTCCGAGTAGCCCCTACTCCACATTATCTTATAAGGCTCATCCTTATCTATAATCTGAATCAATTATTTTTTATTTTTTTAATAATAAATTAATATCTTAATCCCTGAATAAGAACAGTACATTTCTCTACCAAATGAATAAATTATTCTTTGTCTAACCAATCAGCTATAAGATCATAACCAACCTAATCTATTGCAACAAAACACTAAAGTGTAGGATGCTCCTCATGATCTATCACATTCTAAAACCATCATTTTTTGTTGTGCATCTCTGATTTAAACTAACGGAAGTTTTTTATATTTGCTAAATAATTTCTGACCAAAATGCTACTCTATACTAAAATCAATAAGATCTAAAATTTATCAAACACTAGCGATTATACCGAGACCAATGCTTATACATTCATTATATACCAAATCTTACAAATCATTTCCGTCATAATTCTAAGTGACCTTAACCCTATGCTCCATACCATTTCTGTTGTAATCCCAAGTGAGTCGGCAGACTGGCTCATTTCTCTTTCTCAGAGAGAGAGAGAGAGAGAGAGAGAGAGAGAGAGAGAGCAACCATTCAAGGCGTGCTTAATTAGACGTTAGATGAGGTTCTGCAACAGGACTGGGTTCTGCAGGAGGATTGGGTCAATGCCCAGTAATTGTTGAAGTTCTTAGAGCAGAATTGGCCTGCTACAATATAAAATCAGGACCATGAAGGTGTTTGGACTGGTCACTGGATCTATTGGACTAAGTGAGAGGGACATGACTTGAACATGTGGAAACTAAACTTGGGTCCCTAAGGCCGCAGTCATTCGAGAAAATGGGCCTTGTCAGGCAACCTTGATACTAAATGCAAGACACCTCTTAGCATTCGTAGGCCGTCTGATGATTGAATCACGCATGCCAAATTTTTTCCTCTCCAAGCTATAAAATGAGTCCATAATAAGAACATTTTTGCGAGGTCCATTTGCCAACTAGCTAGAAGTTTAGATAATTATGTTGTCACACCTCAAGTTTGTTGGAGTTGATCAATTGCACACGATCACTACAAGCAACCAACATGAATAGGAACTCCACCCTCCACGTTAAAAAGGCAATAAAGAACACCTTCTACCCTTCATTTTTATATAGAATGGACAAACCAGCAACCCCACAAATCATCAACTCTAAAGGTTCCCTAACTCATCATTAGATTCACAATTTCATGACCCTTTCCACCCCAATCACAACAAAAATAAATATTTCGTGACCCTTTCTATTAGTGTCTCCTACCCTCCCACCTGGCACAAAAACATGCAAACCAAGTACGTACACCCTGAGAAGTTTCCTGTTTGTCCTTTTGACAGGACTGCAAACAAACTTGAAGGAGCCTTTCCCTTACCACAGCTTCCATATGCCCTCTTCTTCCCTCCACGAAGAGCACGTCTTTTGTTGCCCTATACTGAAAAAAATCTATGTACTAAATTAAGACTGAACATCTAAACTTCGACAAGGAAAGATTCCAAGATGGCACCTTTCGATATTTCGAAGTCTTTCTTTCACACTTATTTCCTTCTTCATTAAGCCGGATCAATTCACCTGTCTCAGAGGTTTACCTTGATAATTGTTTCCACTTGTTCTCATTTTACGTATTCCTTTCTCGGGCCAAAACGTAACTAGGTGGGAGGCCGTCTTTGGAATTACCTTGCCTGCTGTGGTTCTCGAGAACAATATTGCACCCATCTATAAACATCTGGTAACTAATCCAATGGTGGTAGATTCGTAACAAGTTACACTCATGGTCATTATGATGACGTAATGTCCCCTATTCAAAGTCCAATAGATTCGTGTGGAATGACTCATAGAACCATGCTGAATTTTTCCAATTGGCAAGGCCATCTAAGCACAAGTTAGTGATTTAATAGAAAGCCAGACAGATTCCACCTCAGCCATCACAAAGCATATATAGGGACTTTCACGTAAATAATTAGTCGGTGGAGGAGGACTAAGAAAGAAAAAAAAAAAAAGGATGCCAGCCCATGCAGAGACAAAAAGGGTAAATCCATGCAGCTTCCCAGAAGCTAGACTAAAAGCAATCCTCCACTGAAGAATGCGGCAACCACCTTAATTAAAACTTAAAAGCAGTTATCTGTACCTTGGTTGGCACCTATGGAGACTCCTTCCAAGAACCTCTTGTCCTTCCTTCTTTCCTCCTTATTTAACACCTCCTCCCTTCCCCACCAGTCTCATTCACCAAATCAGTGACCTTTGGCTCAAACCATATGGAGCAAAGAGCGGCGAGCATGGTGGGAGACTCGCTCGGATTCGAGGACTTCTTGCCTTCGATGGCCGAGAGGCTCGGGCCCGAGGGGCTGATCGAGGAGCTCTGCAAGGGTTTCCAGCTGCTGATGGACTCGAGAAGGGGTCTCATCACGCTCGAGAGTTTGAGGAGCAATGCGGCGAGGCTCGGGCTCGAAGGGTTGGCAGATGATGAGCTCTTGGGAATGCTAAGGGAGGGGGATTTGGACGGGGACGGTGCTCTGGACCAGATGGAGTTCTGCATCCTTATGTTTAGGTTGAGCCCCGAGTTGATGCAGGGGTCTCAGAGGATGTTAGAAGAGGCTCTTGGGATGCAGCTCATGAGGTCTGTTATGCTCTAACATTCTTGGTTTGCGTTGGGTTGGATGCACCAATGCTAAGTTGTATTCATCTGGATCCCTCTGACATAATAATGGTTAACCACAGTGTTCCTCTCTAGTGTTTGCTTTTTAAAAGCTTTTTGAAAATGGAGGTGCTGAGGAAAATAAATGTGTTTGGAGAAGAAAATTTTAAAAAAAAAATGCTAGGGAAATTTTCTTCTATCTACCAGTTCTATCATTATGTATCTTATTGGGGTACGCAACCATTGACTTCTACTTCAAACCAGTCATCTAGTACTAATTCATAAGCATAGCCATAACCAACAAGCTCATCCCTTACTCAAAAAATCAACAAGCCTCGTTCAAAGTATCTGAAGATAGCGTGATGTTGATTTCTTCAAATCAAGTGTTGTGCAATGTTATAGTACTTCTTTTCAACTTGTTCCTACAATTTTGTATATATTTATGTTGATCCTTTCCATGTCGAAGGATTGGTTGGGATTTTTTGGGAATTTTATATTCTTTTGATTTTCTTATGACACGTACTCAAGAGAAAAATAGTTAACTGCTCACTCAATTCATACTAAAATGATGAAGACATGTTTAATGTATCAGGTTGATACATTGTCGATGGCTTCAGTTCTAGCTGAAGTCCAAAAATAATGCCGTGGAGGGACCTTAGAGAATCTGACCTCCTCCATCTGTATAGTATTTGCCATCTTATACTAATTTTCAATGAAAGACAGCTAACTTTTGAGCTCTGACCACCTCTAAGAATATCTTTACCATTGACAAATGCCTTTAGGAAGATCCAATGTATCAGTACCATGAAATGATGTTTCTTTTACAACTTCAAAAATGAGCTTCCAAATTCAAAACCTACCCCTAGCCCTAGTTTGCCATATGAAATGATGTTTCTTTTAAAACTTCAAAAATGAGCTTCCAAATTCAAAACCTACCCCTAGCCCTAGTTTGCCAGATTCATATTATCTAATGGTCCAATTTAATGCACTGCTTAGGTCCATTGTTCTCATTCTTTTTTTATTTAGAAAAAAAGAAGAAGAAGAAGAAGTTGTTGCTATCATCCTCTAATGTCATGCTTTTGTTCCACTCCATGTACACCAATATTTATCAAACTTATTGAACAATGTGGGTTTTGCTTAGTAGCAAAATAAAATTTAAGTGTTGACGATCTTCATCAAGTGCCGATCTATCATGATAAACCCAGGAGCTTTTTGTAATTTGCTCTTTCTTATTTCTTCTTTTATACTCATATCCGCTCGCAACTGCCCCTTTTTGTCCATGCCTCGTGTCTCAAAGTTTATGACAAGCAGTCATCAGTCCTTTTTCCTTTCTTAGACCTCTTTAGTTTCTTTTCTTAGGCTTTTTTTGGCTACAATTCTTTTTTTAGGCTTTGAGTTGTATATTTGCAAGGAAGAATGGACCATAATGTCACGCTGTAGGCCCAACAAGCAAGCTAGTCTTCTACTGTAGTTCAGAGCTACAGAAATAGGGTGCTTCTGAGCTTTCTTCCTTTTGTCATAAATAAGACTACCATGGGATGCATTTAGTCAAGTGACAGGGATGGAATAGACTAACAAGATGAGGATACCACAAGACAAAGGCATGTGACATGCTGCTCTGTCTCAAAGATAGTCAGGTATGGCCAAAGAATCTGAGACTCCACCACCAGTATTTCTTTTTTTCCTTTTTCTTTTTTCTTAGTGTTTCAGAAGAATTTCGTCTTCTCAGAGATCGCAGATACTTTTCTAGAGAAAATTGTATTTAATTTACCAAAAAATAAAATTTTATTTTCAAGGGGATATTTCTGCAACAAGCCATTGAGGCCTGGCCTCCCTTCATTATTCGGGAAAATAATAATAGTGGAGAAAGGGACATTTTTTTAAACTAATTTAGTCAAACTGATTCGTGGTGGGGCAAGGCTCCAAAAATATCATATTGAGAAATTTCAACTAATCTACGGAAATGAGTCCTATTTGCACATTACTTTTTGAAACCCAAGCTTACAACAAAAATTTAATGCTGTATAAATTACTTCGATGGTCCACTGAAGCCTAAAAAGTTTGGTTTTTTATTTATGTGCAGTTTTTGTTTTTGAAAAAGCAAGAAGATAAATGATCTAGATTGAACAATATATACCTGTGATGAATTTCTTTTGGAATGGAGCAATAAATTATGAAATTGAAGCCATCATATCTTAAAATATTGAATATGATGCATAAAATTTTGAAGAAGCTACAAATTCCAAAGATGCCACTTGTTGGAATGAAGCAATAAATGATGACATTGATCCAATAGCATCTTAAAATACATGGGAATTAGTAGATTTGCCAATAGAATCTAAACCTATTGGGTATGAATATGAATTTCAAAAATATCATATTAATAACTGCATATAAGCTTTTAAAACTAGAATCATATTTGTGGGAATTTTAAAGGTTTTGGCATTTATTTATCTTCTTTACATCTATCAAGTAGATGTAAAAACTGCAATTCTAAATGGTGATTTCAATGAAAGGTGTATGTGAAACAATGAGGATTTTTTTACATGGCAATGAGAAGAAAAGACATCTAGTTTGACTACTCATCGTATGGCCCCAAAACAATAATACAAGAATTTGATTTTACCATACTTGCAAATGCTTAAGGTATAATGATGCTAATAAATGTATTTATTTTAAATTATTTGTAAAGATCCTATTTTTATCCCAGCATGAACCTTAAAGTAAGAGCAGGAAATAACAAAATAAATGATGAAATTGATTCAATAGCATCTTAGAATGCATGAGAATTAGTAGATTTGCCCATAGAATCTAAACCTATTGGGTATGAATATGTATTTCAAAAAATGTCATATTAATAACTGCACATAATCTTTTAAAACTAGAATCATATTTGTGGGAATTTCAAATGTTTTGGCATTTATTTATCTTCTTTACATATATCAAGTAGATGTAAAAACTGCAACTCTAAATGGTGATTTCAACGAAAAGGTGTATGTGAAACAATGAGGATTTTTTTACATGGCAATGAGAAAAAAAGACATCTAGTTTGACTACTCATCATATGGCTCCAAAACAATAATACAAGAATTCGATTTTACCATGCTTGCAAATGGTTAGGGTATAATGATGCTAACAAATGCATTTATTTTAAATTACTGGTAAAGACCCTATTTTTATCCCAACATAAACCTTAAAGCAAGGGCAGAAAATAAAAATAAAAAAATAAGTCATGTGCTATGCATGTGAGAGAGGGAAAGAACAAGACCCCAGTTAAGAGTCTTCTCTCTCAATTTCTATCGAGAAACTAGGAAAAATCCCATTAAAACTTAGATTAATATGACTCTAGTTCTTGCCTATAAATACTAATCCCTCTTCCTCCGATTTCCACCATCAAATTCTTTAGAAAATCACCACCAATCTAAGTATTTTCGTCGAGCCTTTTTCTTGAGATTTCGCTAGAGAAATCACCGAATTTCTCAACATGAGTGTTGTCAAACTAAGGTAATGCCTTCTTCCTTCTCCTCAATTTTAAAGTCTCGCCGTCATTAGATTAAATCATGTAAGTTGCCAGATTCATTGTGAACAGGGTCTCCATTGTTCTCTGACTTTTCTTTTGATTCTCTAACCACTGGTAGCTGTGGCCGCTATCGAGGTCATCTCCTGATTGAGGTTGAGTGTGGCTATTGGCCATCAGTCGGGGTTCCATGGCTATGACCGGATGAAAGGGTGAGGAAAAAAAAAAGAAAGGTTCGATACCCTATTTCCACGAAGAAGAAGAAGACGACGTGAGCAAGAAAAGGAAAAAAAAGAGAGGAAGAGGAAAGAAAAGAAAAGAAAAAAAAAATCTCTCTTATCTCCATTCTTTCTCTACATTCTCTTTGTATGAGTTTCTCTCTCCACTTGCTTTCTCTAGATTCATTCTTTCTCTTCATGGATTTCTCTATCTAGATATCTTCTAGACTAGTGGATGGTCCATATACCTAGGTAATCTAGATCAATTAGTTGACTCTATCGAAGAGGTTAAACATGAGTAATGGACCGTGCCTGGCATGGCATGGCCCAGGCCCATCGGGCTGAGGGCTTAATAGGCGGTGCCAGGCATAGTTCATTTAAACAAAACCTTGGCCTCGCACGGCCCTAGGCCTAGGGGTGGCCCATTAGGCCCATAGACCTAATGGGCCTTTCTTTTTAATTTTTTTAAAAATAAAGATCTCGAGATGGGCCATGCCTGGCATGGCCCATTTGGACCCATTACGGGCCAAAAAAAAAAATCATCCCTCATCCTTTTTATATTTACTCCCTAATCTTTTTTAATTTATAAAAAAATTATTTTTTAAAAATTAAAAAAAATCATTATGGGTCGTGCCAAGCACGACCCATCTTAAGGGGGCCTGGTTGGCATGCGAGCCCAATCATGCCTGATCCGCAATTCGTGCTAGCTTAGGCTCTTATGAGCTGTGCCAGACCTAAGCCACAGGCCGCAAAACCCCCAATCTAGCCCGGCCCCCTTATATGGGCCGTGTCTAGCACGGTCTGTTATTGTAGCAAGTGGGCTGTGCCAATTCATGCCAGATTAGACCATGTCATGGGCGGCTCAGCCCGATGTCCGTGTCTAAGAGGGATCCTGGACTGTGATGTTTAGGTGTTTATCCGTATTTTTTCACATATGATTTTTATGTTTGACTCTAATCATATAGAGGTGCAACTTTCTATACAAAGTATCGAGCAGCACATCGATTACTATATTTGGGTCAATTATCATTAGAAGGATTCTTGTACACAAATTTCTATATACATGTTTACTTCTGCATTATATGATGTTGATTTGTCATAATCGATTTTGATGGATATGTCATTATCGATATGATTACTTTTACTTCTTATACATTTTAGTGATGATTTTTCAAATGGTTTGGATGATGATGCTGATAATTTAGATTTTTTAAAAAAATATAATATGATACAATATTTTTTTGACATAATTGAGATTTAATAAATTAATGATTAAGAAATGAATATTTGGACTAGTCAAGTTAAACTGAAAATAGCCTCGTCTAGACAGAAATGCGACACAGAAAATAGACCGTTATGGATAGAAACATGGCATCGAGAATAGCCTGCTATGAGTAAAAATATGGTACTGAGAATAGTCCGTCATAGACAATACATGATACCAAAAATGACCCCATCATGGACACATACATGGTATTTGAGTTTACCATCATGGGCTAAAATATGGATATTCTTGGTTTGCTACTAGAGCTAAAATGTGGTTATTCTGGTTTACCACCATGGGCTAAAAAAGTATAGTTATTTTAGATTGCCACTATAGACTAAAGCGTGGTTTATGGTTTGCCAGTCATAAACTGAAGCGTGATCACGATTAGTCCATGACCCTAAAAATAACTGTTGATTGATCTAAATCAAGTTAATGAGATATAGATGATAAGATATAGAACCACAATTAAGTAAAAAAAAAAATTATATAATTATATATATACAATATATCACTTTTAAAAAGATGGATATCCAATGATATATGATACATGTTTTTATATATATTGATATTAGATTATATTGTATACTTGACATGAGATTTTATAGATTATATTTTTTTTTGATACTGTTGATATGTTATTTTTGAATTGCTATGATATTGGTATGAGTATGTGAGGATTCTTATTGAGCTGTAAAGCTCACCATCTCTCTTTCTTCTTTCCTCTTTTTTTCAGAGTTGCAGGATATATACGCTTGATTATGGTTAGAATCATGATTGAAAGGATGAATTAGGTAAAGCACCATCAGTGATAGTTAGATGTTCGAGTTTTATATATTATACAAGGTTGATATTTATTAACATGAAATTATTTATTATAACTTGAGATTGATAGTATTCATAGGATATTGAGATTATAGGAGATTTTTAGGTCTTGCATATTCTTTAGAGCCTTATCCTAAGGAGTATGTGGCTATCACATATCCGATCCGAGTGCTAGATTTGAGACGTGATATTATTAGTATTTATGTTGTTGTCATTTATTTATATACTAATTATAATTTTAGTAATTAAATAATTGGTATCAATAAAATAAAGAAATATTTACCTTTCGTACTAAATAAAATGAAATATTTGAGAGCAATGGATAGAAATTTGCTACTAAAGTTATGAAACATGGTGGAGGATGTAAATTATATATTATGTCGGTCACACTATATTGAGAAAATGATTTCAAAATTCAAACATCATTTTTCTTTTTCCTTTTTTTTTGTGAAGAGACTAATCCTCCATAGATTCAAGTATCAAATTAGGGTGCGTTTGGTTACACTTTTTGATTTTTGATTTTTAAAGAATATTTTTTATTTTTTTTTTATTTTTATTATTGAGTAAAAGCAAAAAAATAAAAAAATATGTTTGATAACTACGTTGCTATAAAGTAAAAAGCAACATTTGGAGACGATAGGTGAACAGCTCGATGAGGGAGAAGGGTTCAGGAAGAGAGGGAGAAGGAGGTGGAGAGATGACGAGCTCGATGAGAGAGAAGAATTCGGATTTTTTATTTTTTGGTTTGACATTTTAGATTTGCGGAAGCAAAAAAAAAATAGAAAAGCAAGTTTTGGAAAGTAAAAATTTTTTATTTTACATATAAAGTAATTATTTTGATTTTTTTTATTTTTACTTTTTATGATGTTATCAAATATTATTTTTTGATTTTTATTTTTTAAAAATTAAAAAATATATATTTTTTTAATGGCTAACCAAACATCCCGTTAGTTAAAAATTTTAGTACAAGGATCACTTAAATGGAGCACATTGGTATTATTGATAAGTTGACGTATATTGTGAATTAACTGTAGTAGACCGAATATTGCTTTTACAGTTTACAAAATAACTAGATATGTTATAATTCCAATAATGATCATTGAAAGGCTATTATGAGACTTCTTATGTATCTTAGAAGGACAATGGAACTTGGATTAGTCTATAATGAGTTTTTCGGGATGTATTAGAAGGACAGATCAACACCAGTAGAATTTTGAGTGCAAAGGATGGCAGACCATAAGCAAATAGCTTTTTTTCCTTGGAGGTGGAGCAAATCTTGGTTATCCAGAAAGTAGTTCTGTATATCTTTTATGTAAGACAATAAATTGAAGATGGAGTTGTTACTTTATACATGTAAGATCAAGCAGAAGTTTGGCATATCCTTTCACCAAAGACTCTTAGGAGAGCTGGTAAAAAGGACACTATGTGAGATGGGACTAAAATCATTTACCGTACAGTCGCCAGTAATGGAATCCCAATCCATGCTTGGAAAATGGCTGGTTCTGGATTCAATGGGGAAGAACAAATTACTGATAAGTAACTTCAATGGTTCAACTAATTACACTTATTAAAATTTTAAATGGAAAGATATTTCTTGTGTGCATGACAGAACTCTTACGTATTAATTATAACTTTCTTATATTTGGGGAGGAAAGGATCATTAGTATTTTAATATAATAAAATATTTTATTTGTTTATTTTGTCCCAGATAATTATCGTAGTTTTGTATCACTAGTAGTTTTCCCTACTGGTTGGTTTTCCCGATGAATATTTTTTGTGGTGCACGTTTTCCAACAGGATTTTCAAATCATTATCTACGTCGTATCTTGTGGGCAGATGCCTCCTCCAGGAGAAAACCCTTTGTATTTATTTTTCTTTCAACTCTGGAGATTATCACTGTACCACGGATGATTTTGTTGAATATTGGACATGCATTGCTGAAGCCCATTATACATGCTAACCTCAAAAGTCAAGTGAGGGCAATTAAAACATTATAAAAAGAAAAAAACATGCTACATGTGCCTCAAAGCCAACAATATTTGATTCTTATCATTGTTTGCCACTTCATTGACCATCCTATCTGCTGTACATGTTCAAAGTCATCAGCTGAACATTTCTGATAGGTTTCAAAAGGGTACGCGTTTGAGGTAGTTTTCTTTTTTCACACATCCAAAGGGTTACCTCTTCTACCATGTTTACAGTTATAAACCCTTATAATTAGAAATAGAATCATTGATTATGAATAGTTGCTTTTCGCTGATACATTAGCTTTGGCTGCAAGGGAGAAAAGGAAAAAAAAATATAGAATTTCTCTAAAGGATGTGATAAGAGAACATATATTAAGAAAGCAACAACAAATAAGAAACATTTAGAATTTCTCTGAAAATCCAAGCCCGAAAAAGTTAATTTGAGATCTAAACTCACATAGAGAAAGAAAGAATTGTTAATAATCAGATAATATAACAAAGTAATTGATTGTGAAATAATAGTGCGTGATGAAATTAACTTTCAAAATTCCTAAACAAAGGGTTACTTAAATAACTTATCTAGAATACTCTACGACCCATGTTGCTCCAGCTCATCACAACCACCTAAGAATCGTACCACACCCATCTTTATTTCAAAAGTGATGGGTAGAGATTTACCAATTCAACTAACAAATTAGGATGTTCTATACGTAGCATCTCTACAAAGACACATAAACTTAATCTCTATCTTTGTATAATCATGCATCAACTCTAAATAAATCAATTGCACCACCTATCCAATGATACAACATTTTCCTCAATTCTTAGTGATTTTCATTATAATTCAAGCAAATTTGTCTAACCATATGCTTTAATAAATTCATATGCAAGACTTCATGTAAACATGTGTTTAGTTTTATATCTACGTAAAAATAAAATATTAAATATTTACATATTATTATAAAAATTTAAATCATATTTTTTGACTAATTTTTTGGGATGGGATCTTAAATCATTATATTATACGGCATGCAAACCTATATTCTTCTCTAACCATGCTAAGATATTTTTTTCTGAAACGTGATTAGTTGATGACGTTAGTGTCTTATTCTACCCTAAGCCTGCCTCTACACGCATTTATCCCAACAACTGCACGTCATTGTCTGAGGTCTCCCCTTCTCATCCTGTACATGAATTTGGACCAAGACCCCAAACAACCATCTATAATTATAAATTTTTAGAGGCTAAGTGTATCATTTTTCTGTATTATTTTTTTAGGGGGACGTAGCATCCCTCCACAGCCACACATTCTTCGGCTCACCTCGTTTTCTTGGAACCACGCGTTTGTCCCACCAATCGCATCAAAATTCGTATGAGGTCCTTCATGTCTTCCCATCGCAATCCGACAGCCACCGCTTTGGACGTGCACACACCGCTTTGGCACGTGCCGGCGCATCGGATCTCCCAAGGCTTCATATTGGCCGCTAATTGGTTGCACCCCGTGGATTCGTGGCTGCAATTTCTCCGCGCTCCGAGATGGATTTCCTTCGCCAAACAGCTAAAGAAGTATGTATTAATTTCTTTTATAGTCGGATAATAATTTTCTTTTTTTCCGGTGCCATCCATGAATCTAACCCTTTATCGTTGCCGTTTAATGTCGAGTGAAGTTTTGGCGGATCATGTTACCTGGTCACCCCAGTTCCCAATGAAGGTGGGGTGATCCCGAGTTCCGAAGGTGGTCTGTCTCGGCAAAATTATTTTTTTTATAAAAAATTTGACTTTTTTTTTTTTTTTTTTTGATGAAAGAGGAGGAAGGTTTCCATCTTTATTTATTGTTGAAAGATATTTATAAAAGATTTATCGTTACAAATTGGCTCGCATATCTAAGAATTATTTAGTTGATGAAAAATTGAGGGGGAAGAGGCACTTCCTGGCAAGTGAAAAAAAAATCTTTTATTTGATTGAAGTTTTAAGAAAAGACAAAGTAAAAAAGATACTTTCCATGAAAAGTCACTTCTCACATTTCATGGGAAGTGAAAATTCATAGAAAAGGTAGATTTTGGCACTTCTCATTACATGAGAAGTGGTAGTATTTTTTTCTTTCCTAAAATATTTTTTTTAAGATCCGTAATTAAAATTTAATAAAATATCAATGGATGATTAGGATAAAATACTAAATAATAATATAATATTATATTAATATTATATTAATATTTTTATAAATATAATATTAATATTTATTATATTTTAATATATTTTAATATTTATATTAATATAATATTTTTATTAATATTAATATAATATTTTTATTAATATAATATTTATATCTACATTAATAAATTTATTATATTAAAATATTTATATTATATTAATATAATATTAATATATTAGTATTATATTAACATAATAAATTATTATGATCTAATATTATATTATAATATATTAATATTATATTTATATTAATATAAATATAATATTTATATTTATATAAAGTTTATGAGTAAAAATGTATGGTTTTATATCTACTAAGGGTATAATAGGTATTTTATACAATTTTTTCAGAAAAATAAGTGCCCATCAAAATATAAGCTACTTTATAATAAGTTATCTGGCCAACCAAATATACCAAAATTCTATTCCCAGAAAGTAACTTTCTGAGAAATTACTTTTTAGGAAGTTACTTTCTGAGAAAAAAATTCTTCTCATAAATCAAACGAATTTTTAGGGTATAAGCGACCCATTTCGCTGGGGTGTTGACAAGACCTCAATGTAGTAATGCTTTTTTCCTGATTTTTTCAACCAACATGGGCCAAACCTAATTTTGACAAAATTGTTGATGGCTGTGATGCTTCAAGCCCAATAATAATTAAAAAATTAATATAATTAAAAAGATAATTTTGATTAAAATAATTATAAAATTAAATTTTTTAATGTGCATGGAGAAAGATATGGGTAATTTTTGTTTAAACAGCTTCCTAAAATTATTACAAAGAGTCCCATTAAATTTAGATTTTTTTTTTTTTTTACATGACTCTCTGAGATAATTAAGAAGCAATTTTTTTGGTATATGGAGAAAAATATGAGTAATTTTTTTTTACTTTTTGATGACTTAATAAAATAACTAAGGAGAGTCCCACTCAATTTCTAAGCAAATTTTTCTTTTTGTTGCACAATTTCCTAAAATTTCTCTAAAGAGAATTTAAATTTATTTCAAATACTTGTGTGTATGTGAATAAAAAATATGATGAACATAATATTTTTTTTCTTTTTTCACATGACTTTTGAGAAAAATTGTTCTTGTTTTCACAACTTTTTGAGATTATTATGAAAAGTACTTGTATTTTTTTTTTTTTTTGTGCAAAGAAAAATATAAGGAATGAACTTTTTTTTTTACATAATTTTGGAACACAATATTTTCCTTCTAAAATAATTGAGAAGCAATTTTTTTTTTCTACTTTATAATAGGTATATATGTATGTATCTGTTGGGTTACGATATGACAATGGAAGGGTGATGTTAAAAGATTTTTCTTTAATGAACATCAAGACAACCGAATCCTAGAATCTAGAAATTCTTTGATAATTACAATCAAAGCAGAATTTAAATATTTTATTCAGAAGTATACCTATGCAGGTCAATCGATTTCTATAAGGCATCCAAATATTTGTCCTCTAATGATGATCCACACTAGATTTGATCAAGGATACTCCTTCAAGGAATCTTGTTGCTGAATTCTTTCTCCAAGAATTTCTTTAGCCTCTCTAGGATCAAACTCTTTTCAAGGATATCCTGGAACACTCTTCCTCCTTTCTTTATTC
Organism: Elaeis guineensis; assembly: GCF_000442705.2. Classification (NCBI taxonomy): domain Eukaryota; kingdom Viridiplantae; phylum Streptophyta; class Magnoliopsida; order Arecales; family Arecaceae; genus Elaeis; species Elaeis guineensis. Next base: position 23,852,466 of record NC_025998.2, on the reverse strand, counting down.
TCTCTTGTCTCTCTCTAATCCTCTTCCTATTCTTTTTCCTACGCTTGTCTTAAAGACACTTGACTTGTCTTAACAAGAAAAAGAAAAGAATTGATTTTAGATTGAATCATCTGGACTCATTGAATGAATCCTATTTATAGGAAGAGAGGAGGCGCCACCCAAAGTAACGCATCTCAAGTCCTCACGCCCCAAATCTAATTCTATAAAAATTAGATAAGCGCCTTCAAGTAGAAGGACTTCTCCAAGGGTCAAGAGGCATGATGATTCTCTCGAAGAAATCAAAGATACATTGTTTCGAAAAATAAAATCAATAGAAGGACATTTATACGTCTTTTCTCTTGCTGATAAGCCTTCCACCTCTGCCATGTGGCATTTAACCAGACCAAGAGCCCATCTGATGGGCATGAGAAGAGGAAAAGGGGCGCCAACCAACCTGCCCAAGGCAGAAGGACTCTTGGCGCCACCCCTTGAAAACTTCCTTCGCATCTGTTCATAGCAAATCAGCTCTACGCCACTCAAGGGGCGTGGACAAGGTCAAAAGCCACCTATAGGCATGGAAGGAGAGAAAGAGTGTGCTGGAGTGCCACATGGGTCAGAGATCCAGAGCAAAAGGATGCTAGTCCTTTCTCCATGCCAAAATAAGATGGTGCCTCTTATTCTTGCGCCAAAAAATCAGATAGAGTCCCAAACCCTTGGGACTCAGTCAAATGGGTGTGGGTGAGGCTTGGAGGCGCCAACACTTGGTTGCCCCTCCATGGCTTGATCTAATCCAAGTTCTACTCAATTAGCTTAACCATATAAATAAGATTTCAAATCAAATCTAATTCGATTTAGGAGTTAGGGTTAGCCATATATGCTAGCATGCTAATTAGCAATCCAGATCGGATCCAACGATCATGACCTATTCCAAATAGATCATTGCCCAAATAATTATATGTGTGATCTATTGGGATCTATATCTAGCCAGCAGTAGGTCTAGGTACATATTGATCAGATTTAATTGAAATCTTTCCAATCAATTTAGGTCCTATTCATTCCAACCTAAATTAATCAATTAGAACTCTTTCATGAATTAAACACTTTAATTCATAAATACCTATAAATCAAGATTGACATCTAGCAACGTATGATGACCATCTAGAAGATGAAAAATTTGATAGAAATATCAAATATACCCTTCAGTGACAAGTTACCGTACAATTCAATCTTTTGATCATACTTCATCCCGAATATGCGATGAGCATAGAAACATATCAAACCCAAACACATATTCATATGCTTCTCAATCTTTTAGTGAAGACTTGATAGATGAAACATTAGAAATACTTTCTAATTTTCATCTTGCTTTGATCAAAGGCTTCCTGAGTCATCACTAAATAAGATTACATAGGATATTATCTCCTCTTACTAGGAGTGATCGATTCTTTGTTGACCTACTCATAACCTCCATGCACAGTTTACCATATCCAGAATATCTCATACATATCTTAGAAAGTTATATTAGGATATGAACCGAAATATAAATTCATATGCATAAGATGCCATGGTGGTCTCAGGTCTAAGAATCACTTACACAACTCTCACTAGAGAACTATCTTTTGACATATAAATAAGACTCCATAAGATATTTTTCATACGGATCAATTCAACGAACTCATTCTCTAATAAGCATCCACATCCTTGTATTAGTGTCTCTACGTAAGTGATTGTGAGATTAATCATCCTATCCATTGAGTATATATAGAATATGTCAGTTTTATCGAAATCATTGATCTCTGACTCAATAATCCAACGACTGAAAATATTTTAGATTAGGATCTTAGAATTTTAGGCTTTAGTGGCATGAACTCATCATGCCCTAAAACTATTATCCTAATTTATGAGATTCATCATAATTTTTAAATAAGATGTAGCAAATGATGAAATAAAATACTTCATTTTATTCATAAATAAATAATGTCATATATATGAACTGAAAGATATTATAGAAAAATTTCTGTCGCATTAACTATGCAATTGGCTTGCAGGACACTAATTTTTTAGTATCTGTATGTCTATATATGTGTATAATGTTCCATAATTTTTATGATTTTTGTTTTACAAAAATAAAATGTAGTAAGATACTTCCCTCTGTTTATTAAAGATTAGATATAATTACAAACTGGACATGGAACAATAGGAAAATGTGAGATAAGATGGCAGAGGATAGAGAACAAGAAGGGGAAAGAAAAAACAGCAAACAAACAATGAGAAGAAGGGTCTGCCAATGGTTCAAATCTACTCCCTGGGTGTTGATGATTGACCTCATTTTTCTTGAAAAAGATATACGCCAAGCCATGGAAAGATTGGAGTATTTTTTGAAGTATCGCCTAAATAGAGCACTTTCTTTTAAGGAACAATTAGTATTTTGCTTGCACCAAATTTCCCAACATTTAACACAAAACAGCTAATCCCCCCACCCTCTTAGCCAATTTGTGATGATTTTCTCTACCAGGTCTAGAGCTCAAGAGGGTCGGCCTATGTCTTAAATGCAATTGAAACTTGATGCGGTCCAAATGCTTTTGGTAGAAGAACATCTGTATTGAGGATGGCTGAAATGATACTATCGCTGGAGCTCTGCTCGAATATCTGCAAAAAATCCTCACCGAAGTATTCTTCGGTGAAGATCCTTCAACGCTCAAGTCAGAAGATGAAGAATAATGAGAAAGAGAGAGTGAGAGTAGAGAACTTACTTTAAGGACCTCTATATCTTTTTATTTATAGGAGAGAAATCAGAATCGTATACATTTCGGAGTCATAATTGCTTTTCGGATTTGGAATGCAGATTGATTTGAAGAAACTATTTTTTTTATGAAAGATTCTATCGCAAAAGAATCCTTCTTTATCTGGACTTTTTCAATTTAGGAGAGAGACGGACTCTATCGAGAGAGACCATAGCTCAGACACGAATGACCTAAAATAGATCATCTGGAGTCAAGGTGAAATCCTTGGTAAGGATCGACGACTGAGAACAGCCACTGCTAGCTCGATGGGGTGTGTTCAGCAATCTTCAGATCTATTGTATGTACGTGATCTGATCAGTGCCCATCTTCCATATTTCAACTAGTGCCAAGGATTCATCCAGTCGAGGCTGAGGTAAAGATCCACAATAGATGCCTCCCACTCTCAAGTCCAAACTTGAATAAGATCGATCAAAGAGAATATCAGTATGAGATCGAGGCTGATTTTGTCGAACTACTTAATTTTGATTGATATGCGTCAAGAATCGGCTCCATATGGCGAACTATCTTCAAATCTGAATCGTTGAATCACTGGATCCACGAGAGCTATGTTCTAACCAATCACGGATTGCCACTTGGTGCATAATCGATGGGGGGAGGTGGTTCGCCAGTAGATCAGAACCATCTAAGCTCCTATAAATAGGCATTGTTACAATTTTACTTTTTACTATTTTTGCTGTTCAGAGAGGGGGAGCTCTAGCACTTTTGTCTTTCAGTGATTCTGCTCAATTAAAGTCGACCTACGATTGGCTCCCATCTTCATCCTTTTTCTGCTCGACCATGTCAACCCCATAGGTCAGTCTCTTGCCTTTTAAATATGAGTGTGTCGAGTTTGTCCCTTTCTGTCTGGACCTCAAGTGATGACCCAAGAGATGGGAACCTTGGGTCCGATGTGGCTTCTTCTTCAGATAGACCCAAAGTGACTGAGGTGCCTAACTTTGGTCCATTTTGGATAAACTCCATCCTCACTCTAGAGGATTTGGAGGTCATTAGACTAAGGTACCAAATCCCGATCGAGTTCAAGCTACAGGTTACTGTTCTTGAGGAGTGCATAGCTCTTCCGCATCAAGATCGAGTAGGATTTTATGAGGAATCACTGAACACTGACCTTAGGCTATCCTTTCATTACTTGGTTGTAGAGCTACTTAACACATATCGAGTCAGTCCCTGCAGTATAGTGCTGAACTCATAGCATCAAATTTTAGCCTTTTTGGTCCACTGTCTTCTCCTTAGGGTCGAATCGACCTCCTGCCTCCTTAAGGCTTGCTTCACACTGAAAGAGCACCCTAAGGAGATGGGGCGGTGGTATGCATCTCCTTGGAAGGGATGGTGTCTCTTCTAAGGTGCTTCTTTCTCAGTACATACTAGAAGGAGTAGTTTTTCTTTATCTCGATCGAGCAACCCTAGGACTTCAATATGCTGTGGGGCCAGCCTTAGATGTCGGCGGTTAGAGCTCTCAATCTTTCAGATGCCAAGGAGGAGACATTGGCATAAATCTTCAATCTCATTCCCTCTCCACTATCCAAGCTCCTTACTGAGGAGAACTTGTTCAAGGTTAGGTTGAGGCCGATCGATCATGCAAGTATGTGAGTTTTGATTTTTTTCTAGTTCGGTGCCCTTTTCTTTCAGCTAACCTCATCTTCTGTGCAGCTATGATGCCTGAGGATGTTGAGGCTCTTCATCGGACTACCAAGAGAAAGAAGGTGAGCACAGCCCCAGCTTCAAAGTGTGGCCGAACCAAAGCCATTCTCGCCCAACCCATGGCCGGTGGTTCCTCGGGCCCAATTGTGCTCCTCCAAGGAAGGAGTCTTCGATGCTGTGAGATGCCCAACCCCTCAGATCTGCCGCTCCAGGGGATTCAATCCCCCAGCCTTCCATTTCTTCATCGCAATGGAGCTTGGAGTCTTCGAATTTTGGTGTGTATGTCATTACACCCGATCGACTTATCGGTCGAGGTTTCTCCTCCATTGGGAGCTCCATCGAAACTTGAGGCCTAAGATAGCAGGAGGTGCTGGATTATCGGGTTGCTCGAAACCTTCTTCGATCGGTGATGACACTTGTAACATCGAGGCCTTTGATGCAAAAGGGGGCATCTTTCGAGTCCAAGACTCATACGATTCTCTTTTTTAGGTAAGCAACGATCTTTCACTAAGCTTTCTTCCAGTTCTTCCTCAGTATGATGTTTCATTATTTTACTCTCCTTTTTCTTTTTTTTAGCTCATCCATCACGTGGATCATTATATCAAGATGGTCTGAGAAGCTCGACGGATCTCTAAAGAGGTTGAGTAAAAGGCCAGTCAGGCCAACAGAAGGGCAGACGACACCCAACTCTCAAAGCTCAAGGTCGAGGAGGAGGCCAAGTCACTAAAGGCTGAGGTGAAATGGCTCGAGTCTGAGCTTGCCAAGGCCTAAGGTGATGCCGAGGCCCGATTGTCCATCGAGAACAATAAATAGAGGGAGAAATTAGAGGACGCTAAAGTTGCCGTGATCAATGCCTTCCGCTCCTCAGATGAATTTCAGATGATCAAGACAAAGTTCGGCTCGGACTCTTACTTACAAGGGGTTGCAGACTTCAAAGAGAAGGTTAGAAATTATTTTCTCGACCTCAACCTCAGGCCCTTGGAGTCAGACAATGAGGAGGAAGTCGATAAAGTCAGGGACGAGGGGGTGCATGTCGAGAAAATCTTCAGCCCGACTTGTGAAGATCAGGTGGCCGAAGATGTAGCATCGGCTCAGCCTTCTGCAATCATCATCCTCTCGGACCTTGGTGATGCCGGCGAGTCTCATGCTCCTAATAGAGTTTAAACAATTTTTTGTACCTTAGCCTGGGCATGTTTGGGCTCCAATATTGGTCAGTCTTTTTTTGAGAACCTTGGTATTAGCCGAGGTATTTTATACCAGACTGACCAAAATTATGTAAAAATCTTCTCTCAATGAATTTATTTTTTTCACATATCACATTGTCAAGTTATGGAGGTCAGCTGATGAGATGTAGTTGAGTTCGGTGTCCAACTTTAGTTAGATGTCCCTGTAGGTAGTCATTAATCAGAATTACGTCCATTCTCCAACTCCCATAGGTTGTCCTTCGAAAATGAACGAGACACGTTCCACTTGGCTCATTCGTGGATAAGGATCATACACTAGAGATCGTGAGATGTGCTCCACTAAGCTCATCCATAGATGAGGAGCACACATTGAAGACCATTTGGAGATCGTTTGGAGATGCATTTCACTCAACTCATCTTTAGACAAGGAGCGCACGTTGAAGACCATGGAGATTGTTTGGAGATGTGTTCCGCTCAGCGTCTTCATAGATGAGGAGCATGCATTGGAGACCTTTTGAAGATCGTTTAGAGATACATTCTGCTCAGCTTGTCCATAAATGAGGAGCACGTGTTGGAGACCGTTTAGAGATCATTTAGAGATGCATTCTGCTCAGCTCGTCCATGGATGAGTACACATTGAAGACCATTTGGAGATGCATTTCACTCAACTCGTCCATGAATGAGAAGCTCGCATTGCTGTGGAGAGACCATGGAGATCATTTGGAGAGATGCATTCTACTCAGCTCATCTATAGACGAAGAGCGCACGTTAGAGACCATGGAGATCGTTTAGAGATGCGTTCCACTCAGCTCGTCCATAAACGAGGAGCGTGCATCATTTCAGAAAAACATGCAGATCTACAAAAATATTTCTTTATTATTCAGTTTAGTAAAAATTACAAGTTAAAGATGATAAATATTTAGATTATCGGAGTTCTAAGTATTGGGAACTGGACTTCCATCCAATCGGCGAAGGTAATAAACTTCTAATCGAACTACTTCATCAACACGATACAGGCCCTTCCAGTTTGGTGCAAGCTTTGATCGTTCGATTGGGTATGAAACTTCAACTCTACGAAGAATAAGTTCTATGGCTTGGAAGGCTTTTTCCTTGACTCTTGAGTTGTAGTACTGGACTATCCACTATTGATAGTTGGCCATCTGAATCCGCACTCATTCCTGGGTTTCTTCCAGTAAGTCCAGTTCGCTCTCAGCCCAATGGAGTTGCTATCTTTATCAAACTCTTCCACCCATAGCATGGGTAAACCAATTTTAAGAGGTATGATAGCTTCAATCCTGAAAGTCAGTTTAAAGGAGGTCTCTCCAGTTGAAACTCGCGGAGTCAAGTGATACACCCAAAGTATGTGGTATAGTTCTTCGACTCATAACCCTGTAGCTTGGCTTAGGCAAGCCTTGAGACCTTGTAGCAAGGTCCTATTGTTACCTCAGCCTCATCATTTCTTTGTGGATGAGCTACCAAAGTCAGCTCGTGGGAGATGTCCAACTCTTTACAAAATCCTGATGCCCATTATCGGTGATGATGGCTTGAGGTCGGCCAAATCAGCAGATGATTGACATCCATATGAAGTCGCAAATTTTGGCCTCAGTGATGGTCACCAATGCTTCCACCTTTATCCATTTGATGAAATAGTTGATCGCAATGATCAAAAACTTCTTTTGTGCCGCCGCAATGGGAAAAGGTCAGAGGATGTCCATCCCCCATTAGACGAAGGGCCAGGATATAGTGATCAGAGCCGGAAGGGTGGAAGGTTAGTGCTGGATATTTGAGGTCCTCTGATACTGATCGCATTTGCTCACTAGGCTGGCAGCATCCTTTTATATGTTTGGCCAAAAATTTCTTGCCATAGTATCTTATGGGTAAGTGCCATGTCCCTCAAGTGATTGCTTCAAATCTCCTCGTGAATTTCTCGTAAGGTATTTTTCGCTTTCGAGGGACGAAGACAACGAAGCAAGGGTAGAGTGAAGGACCTTTTGTATAGCCTGACATCATTTATGAAGTATTGAGGTGCAAGATGCCTTAGCCTCTTGGCTTCGTCTCAGTCAGCTGGCAACACTCCATCTTATAGATATTGAAAAATCGAATCTATCTAGCTCAGCTTAGGATCTGTTTGCATAATTGAACACTCCTCAATAGTCGACTTCTCAAGGATTTTTAGATACAAGCTTCTTTTTAGGTCGACTGTATAGAGCATCATGAGCTTAGACAAGAGGTCGGACTTCATATTTTTTGATCTCGATATTTGTTGGATGTTCATGGTGATAAAATTAAAGACAAGATCCTTGACCTTCTATAGATACTTCATCATATTTGGCTCTCGTACCTCATACTCTTTGATTTATGTCACAAATTGACATAAAAGTATCAATTAATATCTAAATTATCTAACTTTATTAGAAAATTGATACTTGTTATTATATTTTGCAGAAGAAGAGGTCATCAATAGAAAGAACAAGAAAAGAAGATTCCAACGGCAAAAATTTTACGCAAAACGGAGTTAAATTGACCCAGAAATTGAAGAATGAAGAAAGAAGACTCAATTGGGTCAAACCCGAGTCAAATCAGATCAAAATTGGTCAAAAATCAACTGATTTGGTGATCTGGTTAGCCGCCTGGTCCACAGCAACAGGCGCCTGGACCATGGACTCATCGGCGCACCATAAACCAGCCAATCAGCGAGTCTCGGCTCACCGCAACGCATCGCGAGCCCGATCCACGCGCGCGGTCCAGGGCTCATGAGGAGAGAGAAGAAGATCCGAAGGGCAACCTGGTAACTTCACATCACTCGATGGTCCGATCTTCTCTGATCAAGATCCAACGCTCCATATTTTTGCGCCATCGGACAGCCACCATCACAGCCGGTCAAGATCTAACCGTAATCAAGGCAATTGCAAGAATCAATAAGCACTAGGACAACACGGGATCCTTCTGTAGCACGATCCAACGGACGAAATCTTCCAGCACCTTGATCGGACGGTCCGCGACGCATCCGACCTGATCCCATCTCTGCAGTGTGATCCAACGGCAGCGCTTCACCCAGATCGTGATCTGACGGCCCAGAATCGCTTCCGGCTTGATTTATTAGATGAATTGGGTCCTTTAGATGAAGATCGGACGGCTGAAATAATTTCTAGAATTTCTTGATGGATTTAAGTGCTTTTTGAGCGAGATTTGAGCCCCTAAACCCCCCTAACAGTCTTCTAAAACCTCTTAGTCCCACATCTAAAGTTTTAAAAACCTTATAACCCCCAAATGCCTATAAAAAGCCCCCAAAGGCCCTTGTTTTAAGGATTCTTTCCTTCCAATCAAGCTTGTAACCCTAGATAGTGGGTTTTTTAACTTTCTTCTCAAGTCTTGAGCTTTGAGATTTTTGTAATAAATTTTTTTTTATATAAAATCTTATTTTTATGTAATTTTATCTCTTTACATTATGCAATTTATTTTTCTTGCAATTAGGATAGTTTAATTTATGCAATTTAATTTTATGCAATTAGGTTAGTTTAGTTTATGAAATTAGGGTAGTTTATTTTTCTGCATTTAAATTTTGCAAGTAGATTTAGATCATGTCTAGCTAAGCATCCCTTCTAGGGTTTGCGATGAAGTTAGATCATGAGTAGGGGTTTTATATAGGGTTTTTTTTTTTCTTAGGGTTTCTTTTTCTTCCTCTTTTGCCAAGAATTTTTGATGAACTACAGTTGGGTCAGAGTCCCTTCATTGTTCATGCTTGATTCAGTGCATAGGAGGAGAAAACCCTAAGGGATCCTAGTTACTACTCCCCTGTAAAGAATCTTGATGGGTTATCGTTGGGCCTTAGTCCCTTCATAATCTATGCTTGGGAAAGACAAGAGGAGTAGTCGTTAGGATCAATAAAAAAAATTCTAGGTAGAATTCCCTAATCTAGATCTAGTGGATTCAAAAACCCTAGATCCTTAGTCTTATTGTCTTTAGCAAACAACTTTCGATTTTTGATTGTCGTTAAAGCTCGCTTGAGCATAGATTTGAAAATTATTTTTAAACCAAGTCTCTGTGGGATCGATCCGTACTCGCTGGTCGTGCTACTCTGCACACTGTGCGCTTGCGGTTTTATTTACAAATTTTAAGATTTGTACATCAAGTTTTTGGTGCCGTTGCCGGGGATTTGGCATTTTAAATTATTTTCAAATATTTGTTCTTCGTACTTTATAACTCTCTTTCTTTTTTCTTTAGGTTTCTAGATTTAGTTGGTGATTGCTGAAAAACTCAGGTACACTTCTAATTTCTCTTTTATTATTTTTAGTTAATTATTTTTCCTTTTAGACCTAATCATTTGAATTTACTTAATCATAAAAAAAAATAAAATAAAATAAAATAAAATAAAAGATATTTCATAATCGTGAAGTAAAATATCAAAATAAAAAAAAATTCTAAATTAAAATCTTTTACATTCTTGGTCATCTTGTTTATTTGCATTTGCATTTTCATAATTAATCTAAGGGCATCAACCCATTAACAAGATAAGGTGGGGATTTCATTACCCTTCCTTAGCCCAAAAACCATCTCCATCATATTGCATTACCTAGACCTTTAATCTTAAAATCAATTAGACGTCAACCTTAAGGAATTCGAGCTCAATAGGACAAGGAACCCTAAGAGTTCTACCAAGTTTGAGTTGTTTGATTAGTTGGTGTCTAGGCAAGTCCCTGAGGGTGGTTTGTTAAATTGGTTCAGATGCTGGCCTGACCAACTCGTTTGGTGTCTAGAAAGGCAACGATGAGTGAACCTCCCACCTCTTATACTTACCTGGCTAACTAGTTGATCAATCTCCACTTGGAAGGCTTGAAGGGTCATCTTGAAACAGTTAGGAGCTGTCTAGATTTAGGTTAACCCTATGATAGATTGAGTTTAATTTATTATTTCACTTGTTTGAAAAAAAAAAAAAAATTATTAAAATTTAAATTAATTTGGTTACTTTTCTTTAGATTTAGGACTCCTTAGGATCTTTTCTTTAGAACTTTTTCTCTTTTCTTTCTTTTTCTTATACATAAAAATTTTATAAAAAAAAATTGTATAAACATCGAGAACCGTACACCTCGTGTGTGGAGAAAAGTGTCGGGTCGTCTAGTTAGAATTGAGTCAATTCCTGTTGTTTCAATGGCTGAACCAATCCAACCCATGACCCTTAAGGATTTGTGTTATCCAGTTGGCTCCATCCAACCATCTTGTATCAGGTTGCCATAACCCACAGCTAATAATTTTGAAATCAAACCTCAAATCATAAATATGCTTTCAAAATTCACAGGATTAGAGGATGCTTATATATTTATTAGAAAATTTGAGGAGGTATGTGCAACCATGAAACTACAATTAACAGAGGATGAGGTCAAACTTAGATTAATCAACTTTGCCCTTAAGGATAATGCTAAGAAGTGGCTTTATAGTCTGCCAAACTATTCTGTCACTACCTGGGAGGGCTTTGTGAGAATATTTTTGAAAAAGTATTTCCCCCATCATAAAACAACTAGGATTAAGAATGAAATAAATCAATTTTACCAACTAGCTGGTGAATCATTTTGGAAGTACTTTGATCGTTTCAAGAATCTTTTGACCCAATGCCCACACCATGGAATAGAAACTTGGAGACTATGCCAGATCATCTATGAGGGGTTAGATTCAAACTCAAAAATCATGCTAGAGTCCATGTGCCAAGGCCAATTTATGGACAAAGAAACTACTGAAGCTTGGCAATTCTTAGAAGACCTAGCCGAGAAAAATTTACAGTGGGAAACAACTAGGGAACCTGATAAGGCTACACCTTCAAGAGGAGGAATGCATCAAATTCAACCAACCCTAGCATCAGAGGTCAAGATTGCAACCTTAACACGTAGATTGGAAGCCTTAGAATTACAGAGACCAGCCAATGTAAATCAAATATCTGCACCCATGTGTAAAGGGTGCAATGCACCAAACCATGTCTTAGAAGAATGTTCCTACTCGAATGAGTGTGCACAGGTGAATGCCACCTATCAAGGACCATTGAACAATCCTTATGCACCCACATATAACCCAGGTTGGAGGAATCACCCGAATTTCTCATGGTTCCAGAATCCTAATGTAGGCAATCCAAATTTCAATCAGCAAAATCTAAGGTCCAACCCAGTGATGAACAACCCGCCAGGCTTCCATGATAATGATAAAAAAATTTCCTCTTTAGAGAAAAGTCTAGAAGCCATGATGAAGACACATACCAGCTTTATGCAAACCACGGGTCAACTCATAAATAATAACACCCAAGCTATAGCCCATCTGAAAATGCAAGTAAGTCAGCTAGCTTCGACCATTAGTGAACGAGAACATGGTAGGTTACCTAGCCAACCTAAGCCAAATCTTAGGAACCAAAATGGTCCACGACCCCAACAAGAAAACCAAGTTAATGGTGTAAATGCCATTCATACCTTAAGATCAGGAAAACAAATAGACAATAAGGTAGTTGCACTTGATGATATAGAGGACTCATCTACCGAGTCACCTTCTAAAACTACTACCTTTCAATCTCAAGCACCAGAAACTGAAAATTCACCTAGTCCCGTACTTAAAAGTCCTAGAGCTCCTTTTCCAAACAGACTGAAATTCAATAAATCTGAATATTTAGACAAAATTTTAGAGGTATTTAAACAAGTCCAAGTTAATATTTCTCTTTTAGATATAATCCATCAGGTTCCAACTTATGCCAAATTTTTAAAAGATCTTTGCACTAGAAAAAGGACCACTAATGTACCAAAGAAAGTATTTTTGACTGCAAGTGTCAGTTCATACCTATCTAGCCATGTGCCAATTAAATATAAGGACCCTGGAGCTCCAACAATTTCTTGTGTTATTGGAGAAACCAATATAAAAAAGGCCTTGCTAGATCTAGGAGCTAGTGTGAATATCCTTCCATATTCGGTGTATGAGCAACTAGGATTAGAAAAACTTCAACCTACTGGGATCACATTACAGTTAGCCGATAGATCTCTCAGGATCCCTAAGGGAATGGTCGAGGATGTTCTGATAAAGGTTGAAATTTTTATTTTTCCTGTAGATTTTATTATTTTAGAGACTGAGCCAGTTGTGAATCCTCAAAGACATATACCTGTCATTTTAGGAAGACCATTCTTAGCTACGGCCAATGCTGAAATCAATTGTCGAAATGGTTTAATGAAGTTATCCTTTAGGAATATGACCATTGAGCTTAATGTTTTTAACTTAGAACAGGAATCCTCTTCTCATGCTGATGTCAATGTAGTCCAAGATGGTATTTATGAATCCATTGACATTAGTGATGATGAAGTCGACCTAGAGTCTAACCCCTGATTAATCCATGAGTCTGAGGATGTCAATGAAATACTTAAAGAAAATCAGATTAATCAGGAATCGACACTTCCTACTGAACCAATCATTGAGATGGTGAAATCATCACCTAAACCATCGATAGAGGAAGCACCCATTTTAGAACTGAAACTCCTCCCAGAACATCTCAAGTATGCATATCTAGGACCCAAAGAAACTTTGCCTGTATTATTGCATCAGACCTAGATCCCAAGCAAGAGGAGGAGTTAGTGTCAGTTCTAAAAGCAAATCGAGAAGCAATAGGTTGGACCATAGCAGATATCAAAGGAATAAGTCCTTCTATAGTTCAACATAGAATATACTTAGAGGAAGAGGCTAAACCAACAAGAGAAGCCCAAAGAAGGCTTAATCCAGCTATGAAAGATGTAGTTAAAAAAGAGATTCTGAAACTTCTAGATAGTAAAATAATTTATCCTATTTCTGATAGCTCTTGGGTAAGCCCAGTTCAAGTAGTACCCAAGAAATCTGGGGTAACTGTGGTCCAAAATAATGCAAACGAACTTATCCCAACTAAGACCCAAATGGGATGGAGGGTCTGTATAGATTATAGAAAGTTGAATGCTGCGACAAGGAAAGATCACTTTTATTTGTCATTTATTGATCAAATGTTGGAAAGACTAGCCGGACAAGAGTTTTACTGTTTTCTTGATGGATACTCCGGTTACAACCAGATCCCCATAGCCGCTGAAGATTAAGAAAAGACTACATTCACCTGTCCATTTGGTACTTTTGCCTATAGACGAATGCCCTTTGGACTATGTAATGCACCGGCAACCTTCCAGAGATGCATGATCAGCATGTTTTTAGATATGATAGAACGATTTTTAGAAATTTTTATGGATGACTTTTCTGTTTTTGGCCTAACCTTCTCCGAGTGTCTGAATCACCTGCAATTAGTTCTAGAACGATGTAAGGAGAAGCACTTAGTTCTCAACTGGAAAAAATATCAGTTTATGGTCAAACAGGGAATAGTTCTTGGCCATGTCATTTCTAAAAAGGGGATTGAAGTAGACAAGGCCAAAATAGATCTAATTGCAAGTCTTCCACCACCTAAATCTGTGAAAGAAATACGTTCATTTTTAGGTCATGCTGGATTCTATAGAAGGTTTATTGTCAACTTTAGCAAAGTAGCACGTCCACTGACTAATCTTTTGGCAAAGGATACCAAATTTGAATTTACTCATGAGTACTTGGAATCTTTTGAATTTCTAAAAAAAGCACTTGTATCAGTTCCAATCATTCATCCTCCTGTCTGGTCTGAACCATTTGAATTAATGTGTGATGCATCCGATCATGTTGTGGACGTAATCTTAGGTCAACGGATAAATAAGCTGCCTAGAGTGATATATTATGCAAGTAAAACTTTAAATGATGCACAGCTTAGCTACACCACAACTGAGAAGGAGTTCCTTGCCGTTGTCTTTGCTTTAGAAAAATTTAGATCTTATTTGGTTGGGATCCACACCATTGTTTACACCGATCACTCAGCCATTAGACATCTCCTAGCAAAGAAGGATGCCAAGGCACGCTTAATCAGATGGATTTTGCTCCTTCAAGAATTTGACCTAGAAATTAGGGACAAGAAAGGCACTGAGAATGTTGTAGCAGATCATTTGTCCCGAATTCCAGTCGCACCATCTAGTGAACCACCCATCAATGAATCTTTCCCAGATGAGCAACTCATGTCTGTGTCTACTGAACCTTGGTTTGCTGATATTGTAAATTATTTAGCCATAGGTAAGATACCTTCTCATTGGACTAAGCAGGATAAATATAAATTTTTTGCCCAAGTAAAGTATTTCATTTGGGATGATCCTTATCTTTTTAAACAATGTCCTGATCAAATTATTAGAAGGTGTATCCCAGATAACGAAGTCATGAATATTTTATCTTTTTGTCATGATCAAGCATGTGGGGGTCACTTCGCGTCTAAGAAAACTGCTGCTAAGGTTCTCCAATGTGATTTTTATTGGCCCAATTTGTTTAAGGATGCTCATGAATATTGTAAAAGTTGTGCTCAATGTCAGAAAATGGATCGAATCACCAAGCGACACATGATGCCACTCAACCCAATCTTGGTAGTTGAAGTTTTTGATGTTTGGGGGATCGATTTCATGGGACCATTTCCAAATTCCTTTAGAAATGAATATATTCTAGTAGCAGTTGATTATGTTTCAAAATGGGTAGAAGCAATTGCATGTAGAACACCCGATAGCAAAATGGTCATTAAGTTTCTTAAAGAAAATATTCTCTCCCGTTTCGGTATTCCTAGGACAATCATTAGTGATCGGAGAACCCATTTTTGTAACCGACCTTTTGCAACATTGATGAAAAAGTATAATGTCACCCACAAATTGGTCACACCATATCATTCTCAAACTAGTGGGCAAGTTGAAGTGTCAAACCGACAAATCAAACAGATCCTGAAAAAAACTATTAGTGCCAATAGAAAGGATTGGTCTTTGAAATTAATTGATGCACTTTGGGCATACCGAACCGCTTTCAAGACCAATCTAGGAATGTCTCCTTATAGGATGGTGTTTGGTAAACCATGTCACTTGCCTATTGAGATAGAACACAAAGCCATGTGGGCCATCAAACAACTAAATACAAATTTGAACGACGCTGGAAACCATAGGAAGCTTCAGTTGAATGAATTAGAAGAACTTAGAAATGAAGCCTATGAAAATGCAAGGATATACAAGGAACGAACCAAAGCATTTCATGATCAATCAATTATGAGAAAAACTTTCAATATCGGACAAAATGTGCTCTTATATAACTCTAGATTACATCTGTTTCCAGGAAAGCTTAGGTCTAGATGGACAGGACCATTTTTAGTAAAGAAAGTCTTTTCACACGGAGCTGTTGAGATAGAAAACTCAAGTAATGGTATTATCTTTAAAGTTAATGGTCAACGATTAAAATCATTCTTGAAATTACCTGTCGAGACTGTTGAAGATGCCATGGTTCTTTATGAACCAACTTATTCTGATTAAATTACTTCAAGGTTTGGTCTGGCTGAAGACATAAAACTTAGCGCTTCTGGGAGGCAACCCAGCTTATTTAATTTCTAATGCTTTCTTTGTTTTCAGTTTGCTTAGGACAAATAAATTAGATAAACTCCATTGGGGACAATGTCGGTCAAGTTGGGGGGAGAGCTTGAACAAAATCAGGTGTTATCATTTCCTTTTCCTTCCACTATGAGTTATTTCTTGCATTTAATATATTAAAAAAAAAAATTGAAATAAATTAATCTAGAAAAGAAATAAGAGTAAGTTAGAAAGTATTTGCTAATAAATGTAGTGAGTCACGAAGAAGATTAGCTGGTTAGACTCTTGGTGGCCTAGGTCATTTAAAGACTATTAGCACTTTCAATTGCACATGCACACTAACAAGGTAAAGTAGGTGTTAATTGTAAGGCCAATTAAGGATTTGAGTATTATTTAAATTAGATAATTTTCTCTACACCCCAATTGAAGAAATTTGAATTTAAGAAAAGAGCTACCTGCCTGAAATAAAATGCAAAACACAGAGTAAATGTGGATTGCCCTAAGCCTAGTAACCGGATCTCTTCACCTAAGTCAAGTATTGAGATTCGCATCAAACGGTGGTGGGAAGGCCAGGATGCTCAGCAAAAAAAAAAAAAAGAACAGTGTGGAAGCTACCTTAGTTCTTTGTTTAATCTGGGGTGTATAGAAAATTAATCGAACTAAGTTATGAAAAATGATACAATTGGCTTGTACAAGTTAATACTGAAATACTAAGTTAGTTATCACTCACACAAGTGCTATAAAACTTTAAGTGTACTCTAAGAAAGCTCCTAAGTAGACTGACTACCGATTCTAATTCGAAGCTCATTACTTAGTAATACTAGAAAACTTCTTGAATTTCGATCTTAAATTAATTTACAAAGGAAGGATCTTTTTAGAATATAATCTTATTTTGGTACATTGCTAAGGGACTAGCAATGATTAAGTTGGGGGGTGTGATTTATGTCACAAATTGACATAAAAAGTATCAATTAATATCTAAATTATCTAACTTTATTAGGAAATTGATACTTGTTATTATATTTTGTAGAAGAAGAGGTCATCAATAGAAAGAACAAGGAAAGAGGATTCTAACGGTATAAATTTTACGCAAAACAGAGTTAAATTGATCCAGAAATTGAAGAATGAAGAAAGAAGACTCAATTGGATCAAATCCGAGTCAAATCAGGTCAAAATTGGTCAAAAATCAACTGATTTGGTGATCTGGTTAGCCGCCTGGTCCACAGCAACAGGCGCCTGGACCATGGACCCATCGGCGCACCATAAACCAGTCAATCAGCGAGTCTCGGCTCACCGCAACGCATCGCGAGCCCGATCCACGCGCGCGGTCCAGGGCTCAAGAGGAGAGAGAAGAAGGTCCGAAGGGCAATCTGGTAACTTCACATCACTCGATGGTCCGATCTTCTCTGATCAAGATCCAACGCTCCATATTTTTGCGCCATCGGACGGCCACCATCGCAGCCGGTCAAGATCCAACCGTAATCAAGGCAATTGCAAGAATCAATAAACACTAGGACAACACGGGATCCTTCTGCAGCGCAATCCAACGGACGAAATCTTCCAGCGCCTTGATCGGACGGTCCGCGATGCATCCGACCTGATCCCATCTCTACAGCGTGATCCAACGGCAGCGCTTCACCCAGATCGTGATCCGACGGCCCAGAATCGCTTCCGGCTTGATTTATTAGATGAATTGGGTCCTTTAGATGAAGATCGGACGGCTGAAATAATTTTTAAGGTTTCTTGATGGATTTAAGTGCTTTTTGAGTGAGATTTGAGCCCCTAAACCCTCCTAACAGTCCTCTAAAACCTCTTAGTCCCACGTCTAAAGTTTTGAAAACCTTATAACCCCCAAATGCCTATAAAAAGCCTCCAAAGGCCCTTGTTTTAAGGATTCTTTCCTTCCGATCAAGCTTGTAACCCTAGATAGTGGGTTTTTTAGCTTTCTTCTCAAGTCTCGAGCTTTGAGGTTTTTGTAATAAATTTTTTTTATATAAAATCTTATTTTTATGTAATTTTATCTCTTTACATTATGCAATTTATTTTTCTTGCAATTAGGATAGTTTAATTTATGCAATTTAATTTTATGCAATTAGGTTAGTTTAGTTTATGAAATTAGGGTAGTTTATTTTTCTGTATTTAAATTTTGCAAGTAGATTTAGATCATGTCTAGCTAAGCATCCCTTCTAGAGTTTGCGATGAAGCTAGATCATGAGTAGGGGTTTTACATAGGGTTCTTTCTTTTTCTTAGAGTTTCTTTTTCTTCTTCTTTTGTCAAGAATTTTTGATGAACTACAGTTGGGTCAGAGTCCCTTCATAGTTCATGCTTGATTCAGTGCAT
Organism: Elaeis guineensis; assembly: GCF_000442705.2. Taxonomy (NCBI): domain Eukaryota; kingdom Viridiplantae; phylum Streptophyta; class Magnoliopsida; order Arecales; family Arecaceae; genus Elaeis; species Elaeis guineensis. The sequence goes on along the minus strand of NC_025998.2, from coordinate 23,834,084 downwards.
AGGAGGAGAAAACCCTAAGGGATCCTAATTACTACTCCCCTGTAAAGAATCTTGATGGGTTATCGTTAGGCCTTAGTCCCTTCATAATCTATGCTTGGGAAAGACAAGAGGAGTAGTCGTTAGGATCAATAAGAAAAATTCTAGGTAGAATTCCCTAATCTAGATCTAGTGGATTCAAAAATCCTAGATCCTTAGTCTTATTGTCTTTAGCAAACAACTTTCGATTTTCGATTTTCGTTAAAGCTCGCTTGAGCATAGATTTGAAAATCATTTTTAAACCAAGTCTCTGTGGGATCGACCCGTACTCGTTGGTCGTGCTACTCTGCACACTGTGCGCTTGCGATTTTATTTACAAATTTTAAGATTTGCACATCACTCTTCTTGAACCTATCTGACGATAAGTTGAGAGTCATTATGAACCCTTAAATGTCGAACCCACAATTCTTTTGCTATTCACAGACCAGTCACTAGCACCTCGTACTCAGCTTCATTATTTGAGGTGGAGAATTCAAAACGTAGTGCATAGTCTGCAATCACTCCATCTAAACTAGTTAAAATCAATCCAACTCCTGAACCTGTGGTATTCAAGGAACCATCTATGTGAAAAACCAAACATTCTTCGGATGTCGGATCTATCCCCACATCGTTCTGTTCCTCATCCGGGATGGTGCATTCCAAGATAAAATCGGCCAATACCTAAGCTTTGATGGATGGCCTCGGGAGGTACTTTATATCAAATTCTCCTAACTCAATGGCCCATTTAGCCAGCCACCCTAAGGTATCAGGCCAGTGAAGTACAGATCTGATCAGTTGATCGATAAGGACAGCAATTGTATGTGCTTGAAAATACGGACGTAACTTCTTGAAGGATATCATGAGAGCATAAACCATCTTCTCCAATCTCATATATCTCAACTCGATATCATGGAGAACTCGACTAACATAGTAGACCGACTTTTGCACTTTAGCTTCCTCTCGGATGAAGACTGAACTAATCGCTGAGGGTGAAACTGCAAGGTATATGTACAGTACTTCTCTAGGTTCTGATTTACTTAAAATGGACGGTAAGCTGAGGTATCTTTTCAGTTCATCGAATGCGGCCTGGCACTCATCTGACGATTGAAAGTTCCTAGCTTGTTTGAGAGCTTTGAAGAAAGGAAGACTTTTTTCGACCGACCTCGAAAGAAATCTACTGAGAGCCGCAATCTTTTCAGTTAGAAACTGTACCTCTTTGATGTCTTTGGGGATTTCATCTCTTGGAGAGCTTGAATCTTCTTAGAGTTTGCTTCAATCCCTTGTTGTGATACCATGAAGTCTAAAAATTTACCAAAGGTGATGCCAAATGCACACTTGCTAGGGTTGAGCTTCATTTGAAAATGTCGTAATGTGTTGAATGTCTCATCAAGATCGATGATATGGTGCTTGGTGGTTCTACTTTTAACGAGCATGTCATCCATATATATCTTCATATTCTTATGGATCTGCTTCTTGAAGACTTTATTGACGAGCCATTGGTAGGTCACACCTGCATTCTTCAAACCAAACGACATGACTCTGTAGCAGAAAAAACCTAGGTTAGTGATAAAAGAGCTCTTCTCCTCATCTTCGGAGGCCACCAAATCTAGTTGTATCCGGAGAATGCATCCATGAAAGATGAGAGCTAATGCCTCGAGGTCACATCTACTAGTTGATCAATCTGAGGTAAAGAATTCCTATCCTTGGGACACAACTTGTTGAGATCAGTGTAGTTGATGCATGTGTGTCACTTTTCATTTGCCTTTTTGACCAGCACAATATTGGTTAACCACTCTGGATAGTAGACTTCTCAAACGAATCTTGTCTTTAGAAGCTTATTGCCTCTTCTTGTGTGGCCTTTTATCACTTGGGGACAAAGCTGTACTTCTTTTGTCTGATCGGATGGTGCTTCATATCTACATTGAGGCGATGTACTATGACCTCTGAGTCAATGCCTAGCATCTCAGAAGCTGATCAAGTAAATACATCTGCATTAGCTTGAAGAAAAGAGGTGAGGCGCTGACTATGCTCTTCACATAAGTTTGAGCCGATCTTAACAACTTTGCTTGGATCTCTGTCAATTGGCACTGGGATTAGGTCTTCACTAGTTGGCCTCTCTGTTTAATTAGCTCATCCTGCACGTCAAGCTCATCTGTCGATTATTCCACTGGTGATGTTCCACACAAAGTTGCTATATAGCATTCTCTTACTAATTACTGATTTTTTTGGAGCTCGTCGATCCCATAAGGAGTAAAAAATTTTACCGTCAAATGGTAGGTCGACACTATAGCTCAAAGAATATTCAACCCAAGCTGACCTAAGATGACATTACATACTATCGAACTCTTTACTATGAAATAGTTTATTTCAATAACAACCTATTTTGGAGCTCGTCCGGCTATCGTGGTGAGGAGATGGTTCCTTCTATAGGGATCGTACTACTCAAGAATCCAATTAGAGATGAGTTCCTCTTCACCAGTCGCTCAGAATTTAGGTTCATTCAAATAAATATACTGTAAAACAAAATATTTACTAAACTTCCATTATCAATCAAGACCTGATGTATATCATAATTTGAAATATTTAAGGATACCATTATGGGATCATCATGTGGACATTCTATTCCCTTCAGATCGGCTTTGGAGAAGGTGCTTTCATCGCTGATCTTTCTCTTCTTTGGCTCTTTTTCTTTAGCTCATCTTGGTTTGGAGGTATCATGGCTGAGCTGTCATCCAGAAATAGTACGGATCTCCTTTGCTATTGGTTGCTTCCTATAGAGGTCTTTTTGTCGTGAAAGCTCACCGCATGGGTTCTTCAGGATTTGCCATTCATCAATATAGCATCGAAGACATCCCCATCGGATGAGTGCTTCTATCTCTTCTCTGAGCTGCCAGTATTCCTCCATATCATGCCCATGGTTCTGGTGATACCTACAATACTTACTTGGATTCTTTGCTCACATCGGAGCAGTCATCCTCCTCGATCAGGGGAGCTCTTTTTGGTGTTCTATGTGCATTAGTATCTAGGCTCAGAAGGTGTTCAATGGAGTAAAGTAGTGAAATCTTCATGGGGGGCTCTAAATTGGTATTGTCTTGTAGGAGGTCGAGCTCGATTTCCTCGAGATGGAGTCTGAGAGTGATGAGGCCTTTGCTCAATGCATCGATGTTGCACTCGCCAATAATTTTTCTTCTTTTCTTATTCAGTATTCAACCATAATCCACCACCGTAGTTCTCCCCTTGCTGATCCTAAGCTTCCTCTGCTTGAGCATACCTCTCCGTCCACTCCAACATTCGGTGAAGTCTTTCAGATATTTTTTGTTGAGTAAAAAGAGGAGGTCATTTTAAAGAAATCCAGCCTTTAGTGCGGTCATTGCTATGGATTGATCCAAGTTCTGCACTTTTAAAATCACAGTATTTAAGTGGTTGATATAATCCTGAAGTGGCTTGTTCTCCTGCTGCTTTATACTGACGAGGAAGTTTGAATTGCGTCACCACCGACAATTGCTGATAAAGTATGCAACGAACATTCGGCTTAGCTGATGAAAGGAGTCCACAGTGTTTGGTTATAGGCTCAAATACCAGTGGCGGACAGGCTTCCTCACGGTCAAAGAAAAAGCTTGATAGAGGGTCACATTAGTTGCTCCTTGTAGGAGCATAAGAGATTTGAAATTTTCAAAGTGATCTACCAGATCGATAGTTCCATCGTACGGCTCCAACTATGGCATCTTGAATCGAGATGACAATGGTTCACTCATGATCTTCTAGGTGAACGATGGTCTATATTGAATTTCAAATCAGCATCTTGCCATTGTAGTACCTATAGCGTGTTGATCCATTGCTGTATCTCCCAAAGCCTCCTTTCCAGATCATTCTCTCGAGTTGGAGGATATCGAGGAGAAAGATGACCCGATATTGAGTCTCTTCTTAAAATTGGAGTGGGCCATCGTCTATGCCTCTATCGAATCAGACTGTTAGGTCGACTAAGATGGCTGGCATCCACCCTTGGGCTATGGGGAGGTCGGTCAGCCGACCTTCCTCGATCAGGTTGTGGAATCTCTGGAGTGGGATGAGGCTCGATATTCTGCTGCATCCTCCGATCAGGTTGTGGAATCTCTGGAGTGGGATGAGACTCGATATTCTGCTGCATCCCCCTTAACGTGGCTGAAGGGGCTTGCACCTACTGGACGAGACTGTTGTATTGATCTTGAGAGATCATTGATGCAGTGGATGGAGGATTCTCTTAGATCGACGGTGGCGGTGCATTCTTCGATGGGACATTGTTAGCCTTCCTGCCATTAGAGTGGTGAGATGCATTTGATACACCCCTTTATGTCTTCATGGTGATTTGCGGTGAACTCTCTCCTCTCAGAACAAAACCCCGAAGTTAGTCAGGGCCCTTCTTCTAGTACCAAGTGTTGCTCCTAATCTTCGCACCTGAGGTCGGATAGTTGAGGTGAGGATGGCTGAAGTGACGCTATTGCTGGAGCTCTATCCGAATACCTGCAAAAAGTCCTTACCGAGGTGTTCTCTGATGTAGACCCTCAATACTCAAGTCAGTAGATGGAAAATAATGAGAAGGAGAGAGTGAGAGCGGAGAACTTACTTTGAGGGTCTTTATGTCCCTTTATTTATAGGAGAGAAATCAGAGTCATATATGTTTTGGAGTCGTGATTGCTTTTCGGATTTCGCATGTTTCTTTTTTTGGGAGACTTAATCATGAAGCAATCCTTTTTTATCTAGACTTTTTCAATTTAGGAGAGAGACAGACTCTATCAAGAGAGACTGTAGCTCAGACATAGACGATCAAAAATAAATTATCTGGAGCCAAAGTGAAATCCTCGATAAGGATCGAGGACTGAGAACAACCACTGCTAGCTCGATGGGGTGTGTTCAGCAACCTTCGGATCTATTGTATGTACATGATTTGACCAGTACCTATCTTCCGTAATTCGACCAGCACCAAAGATTTATTCAGTCGAGATCGAGATGGAGATCCACAACAATCTGATAAGCAAATAATCAATCCACTCAAATTTAGATCCACATAATAAATAGCTAGAGCTTGCATGCCGGCCCTTCTTTTTTGAGAACTTCTGTGTGCGGTTTATTTCTCAATGCTAGCCATAGAAAAATTTCCATCTTTTTTGGAATTACAATCCTCTAAATGATTTCATTATACGGACATTTTAAACCATCAAAATTGATGAAATTATAAAAAGAGTCAATAACGAACATACTAATTTCGAAGAGTTTCAAAATTAGTATTTGGAAACTCTTCCAAACACTAATCATAAAGTAGCTTTAATTGGATCATCTCAAACTGAGTAAAAAATTTCGTATTTGGAAGTTCCAAGAAAGACTACTCCAAATTTTAGTTTGGATAATGCAACTTCACCTCTTTAGAGAGGGGAGGATTTGATAATTGGATTCCATAAGACATTCTCTCATTTTGATCTTCAATTGTACTAAAGGCATGTTTAGTTAGCGAGAAGTGGAGAAAGAAAATATAGTGGAAAGTAGAAAATTATTTTTTCTTTTTCATTGAAATTTTTAAAAAAGAGAGATTGAAATTAAAATATTTTTATAGATATATAATTTATATTTTTCATGAGAAAAAAATATCTATTTCGGATATGAATTTTTGACTTTTCGATAAAATAAAAATTAGAGACTTTTTTTTTGAAAAAATCTTTTGAAATCATCAAAAGATCTATGCCAAAAATGAATATCTTTCCATCACAGTGCTTTAAACACTCCTCCACCATAAGCTGCAGTCAAAATATCATTAATTATTATAATTTTTTATTTAAAAATCATGATAATATGTAGAATAGTATAAAATTTTTCTTATATTAATGATATAATAAAAATTTTATAATTTTTTAAAAAAAATAGATGTTAGATCAAAGATAAATCACTCCCAAATAAGTTTTTTTTCAATGATCAATTAAATATATTAAAATTATTTTTTTAGACATCAATATATTGAGAATAATATTTTAAATTTTTTTAAAAAAATTCATTATTTTACCCGGAGGCCGGGATGGGATGAGATCGTGATACAGTAACGAGTGGGGACTGGGGAGTACCCTACCGCTTCTTGTTCTAGAAAAAGACCGCTGGAAGCCCAATCTTTGAAACTCTATTCAAATGGTTTACCGGAAGGTCGGTGGATCCACGGGAAGAAAACCCGGACCCAGGTGGAAAGGAAGCAGCAGGCCCTTCTGGATTCCACGTCGGAGGCTTCACGTGGGCATCGCACGTCTGTGGGGCCGCCAATCGGATCATTGCCGCGCCCCAGATGGGCCTCGTGGTCGAGGCCGCGCCACGAGGCATGACGCTCCTCCGCCCTACATTTTTCTTTATTTTTTCTCAAAAAATTACTTAAATATTGATCTATTGGAATATTTAAATTATTTTATACTTCACATAGATATATTCCACCGGCGAGTTCGCCGCTTGCTGGGGCCCACCGTAACGCCTGGCTAGGTGTGGCTCACGTGTCGAGGCCCCTCGCGCGTGGTGGAGATGTTGCCACATCTGACATAGGGAATCTCGGGGTGACACGTCAGCGCAGTCGTGTCGGACGAAAATATCCCGGGGGAAACAAGGCGAGCGTGACCGCAGAAGGCGGGAGGGCCAGGGCCTGAGAGCATGCCACGTGGCAGTATAACGGGGGTAGCTGTTGGCTCCGGCGAGGGGAACAAAACCCAAGGCCCAGAGAAGAGCTCATTTTTCTATGAGAGGGCCTAATGACCAAATTAGCCCTCCACGCAAGCCTGCGCTTCACCATTGGTTCGAGTAAGAAGCACCTCCGGTGACGCTGTCCCTCTTATTATCCTGCGTGTACAATGAAAAAAGTTGGAGGTTCGGACAGTGTATCTTCCACTTCATATTTGCTGTATAAAATGCTTTTGATGTGGAAATAAATATTATATCTTAAAATAGTATTTAAAATATTATTTTTCACACTTTTGCTAAATATTATATTATATAAATTAGAAAAGTATGTTTCTTTGTTTTATCTGTGACTGGATTCTTTATAAATGTACAGCATGTATAGCCATAGCCATTGATTAATAGTATAAATATGTCGTTTGTATGAATATTTTATTATTATTTGAAATTTTATGTGTACTATTATTATTTAGTACATAAGTACAAAAAGTATAATTTTATTTAATAAATTATAGAAAATGATAGGATTTTTATATCATTATTTTTACTAACATACATTTATAATCTAAAAGCAATCTTATTTTGAAGTAATAAAAATTAATTTTTTAAGATATATTTTAGTTTTAAAATGCCAATTTTGCATTAAAAAATCTCTAGATGTTTTTTCCATTTCATGCCACTTACATTTTCATTTATTATCAAAAAATATTTATCAATGAAAAAACCAATCTAGCTATCATAAATACTATAAATTAATGACAATAGTATAAGATTATAATTGTTGTGATCAGAGGTTCGAATGATTCGGATTGATCGGCCGCTGTATCCATCTTGATGAGATATTATTGTCCACTTTAGTCTCTAACATGTCAATATATCGTCTTGGATTTCACAGTTTTGTCCAATATAGAAGCTGTCTTGTTAAGAGAAGAAGACTTCGATCCTATATAAATTAGAATCTCTCTTGACTGATAATCGATGTGAGACTAAAAATACTGTTCTTCCATAACAATAGCCCTCTAGTCAAAAGAGACTCTGTACATGAATATACGTAGGAGATGATTCTATCTCTAGTACTAATTTGTTATCGTTGGAGAGTTAATCTGGTTTAAATCGTTGAACTGGAGCCAAAGAAGAATACGACAATCGTTGGACGACGGAATGAGATCTCCGAGGGGTGCGCTGGCATCTGATCCAATATCATAAGTTAAGAAAGATATTGGCTTACATAGCATCAAGATCTTCTCTCCACCAACGATATATCTTTTATCCAGGACAAAATTATGAGATTTGAGATGGCATATTGATATATCAGAAGTTAAAATGGATAATATTTTATTAAGATAGACGTATAGATCGATCATCTGAGTCATTGACTGCACTAATATTTATATAAAAATATTTTTTCATGGTAGTCTGGATGCCGGATGATGCATGCTTCTAACAAAACATGTTGTTGTGTTGGGAAAAAAAAAAACTCGTGAATCCGGTAAACATATGAGCTATAACAACGTCATCATACTATACCACTTTGCTATTGATAGAGGTGTGTGCACTGCGAGTGATCCGATCCGACAGTCACAGGGGCAAGTTTGTACCTTTGAAGAAAGGGAAGGGAGCGTGAGGGGACGCTATAAGCCCAAACAGGTTGCTCGGATTTCGTGGTCTTTTACCATTCTTTACCAATCCGGGTGGAGGATTTGGGATTTGGAGGACAAGAAAACACCAGAGAGAGATCTATCAATCCAACTACCCATCAGGAAGATTTCATCAAAAGCCATCCATCAGAAAGAGAGAAAGAGGTGGGGGGTGAGGGAGGGAAGGGGGGAGAGAGAGAGAGAGAGGGAGATGAAGGGGTGCGAGCTGTGCGAGAGGGCGGCTCGGATATACTGCGAGTCGGACCAGGCGAGCCTGTGCTGGGAGTGCGACGCCAAGGTACACGGCGCCAACTTCCTGGTGGCCCGCCACTCCCGCTGCCTCCTTTGCCGGGGCTGCCAGGCCCCCACGCCATGGAGGGCCTCCGGAGTCAGGTTCGGTCCCACCGTCTCCGTCTGCGAGCGCTGCTGCCTCCAAGGCAAGCGACGGCGAGAAGACGTGGCGGATGATGATGAGAACGGGGAGGGAAAAGATGAGGAGGCGGAGGAGGACGAAGGAGACGATCAGATGGAGGAAGACGACGGAGGGGAAGAGGGAGAAGGAGAAGACGAAGGGGATGAGGAGGAGGAGGAGGAGGAGGAGGACGGGGATAACCAGGTGGTGCCATTATCGCTGACGCCGCCCCCGGTGGCGAGCTCCTCCAGCAGCGAGGAGTCGTCTGGCCGGATCTACAATGGGTTCTTGAAGCGGAGCCGGGAGAACGCGGATCTCGCCTCCTGGGTACCTTGGCTCTCTCTTCTCTAACCCCCTTCTTTTTTATTTTCTTTCTTTTCGCTTGAATCGATTAGAAAAAGAAGAAAAACCGTTTCTTCGATTTTTCTAAGATTTTTACATACGGTAATTGGAATCATTTCTTGTTCCATAACTTGTTTGATAGATCTTTTAGAAATTCACAAGAATGTGGCTAAATCGTGTTTTTTCCCTTGAATTTTTCTTTAGTTTCATTTTTCGTTTTTCCTGAAATTACATTATTTCGAAAATCACAAAAAAAAATCCAACCATAGCTGTCAATGTTCATCTCCTTTCTATTTCCTTTCGATCTATCAAATAAAGTTTTTCTTTTTTTTTAAAAAAAAAGTCGAAACGAAAATATCTTAATTTGGAGAAAATTTTGGAACTAAATAATCCGTTGCTTCGTTCGAGCCTTCTGTTTAGGGATATCCCTTAACAACCTCTCCGCAGGACGACGACAACCCCTGCTCGTCCCCCCAGCGGAGCTACGTCGCGTCGGCGCCGGCTCGAGCTGTCGCCGATGACGAGGCCACCTCCCTCGGCGAGGCTCCTTCGGCTCAAGCCGCCGCCGCCGCCGCCTCCGCAAAATCTCGGCCCGTCAATCCCAATTCCACCGACTCTTCCGCGGCCGCCGTCCGGGTTTTGCGTCGTCGTCGAAATCCCCGCGCCGTCGATCTCGCTCCCTCCAACTCCCCCAGCCCTCCAATCTGAGTGAGGCCTCTTTACCTTATTAACCTTTATTTCTTTTTATTAATTTTATTCCTTATAACTCGTGGAGTCGAAATCTTAATTTTTTTTTAAAAAAAAAAAGGAAAAATCAAACAACCGTTGTAAATTGTAATGGATCTGGGGCTCCGATTTTTTTTCCTCTTTTTGGGAAATTTCGTGCGGACTGCGGATGTGATGGGATTGGGTGGTGTCAGTTCATTCCGGTGGCTGCTGTACACGTAGCAGCCGTGGATCTGATGGACCCTGCTCCATCTCGTGGCAATTATTCCTCTGCGTTGAGGTGGACCACTGGATGGTGATTGAACGAGGCTTTGTACGATGCCTGGTCTAACTTGCGCCTGATGGACCCGTTTTGGTCGGGACAGGAGGGCATAACGTAAACGTAACGCGTTCTTTTCTATTCGGGGTGGTGGTTGTGGCGACGAGCCAACGACCACCTGAAGAGAGAGAAAGTATTTGGTGAGGTATGGGTTATAAAATATATAAAATAACATCTTTCAGCTGGAATTCGGCCGGAGGCACTCGACTTAAAATATTACCATAGATTATTTATAGGGAAGTTGTGTAATTTGACGATGCTGTGTATGTTATGTTTCTTTTGCGGATTTTAACATAGTTTTTGCTGTTGTTTTCTCAAATGATTTGGCGTTTGAGTAATTGATGGTAGCAGCAGGTTGCCGTACATTTTATTCTTTTAAGGCATTGTAAAGAGGGATGACCGTTCTCTTTCTTTCCTTCCTTTACGGCTCATTCTTGGTTTTTTTAATTTTTTTTGTTTTGTTTTGTGCGTGTGTGTGTGTGTGTGATGGGAGAGGGGCCGTCGCACGAAACTTACCTAAAAAGCTTTGGATTTTTCTGTTATCATGTTATAACATGTTGATAGAAAAATAATTTGTCTATATTCTTTGATAAAACAACTTCGAAATCTATTACCCTGTTCTTTTACATTATAACTTTCCATATAAATTGCTAAGATTTATTCATCTTTCCCATAATACCTTTCATGCTTCTGGCTCAAATACATCTTGAGAAACATATGTCAATAACATCCATAATCATCGGCTAAAAAAAAAAAAAAACGTGAAACTCATGGCTTAAAAGGAAGAGAAGGAGATTTTAAATGAGAAATATGAAAGACTCACTGAAGTTTGCCTATCTTTTAACTAGAAATTGGTTGAGGATTGCAATGATGCAACCTAGGTTAGGGTTCGTTAAAGACAAAAAGAGCGAGTGAGAGATTAGAATTTGTTAGTGTATCAACATAAGGAAGTATTTTAGAAAAAAATAAGGCCACTTTATCCATCTCCTAGATTAGTTAATGTTTCTGCCTATTTTACCAATAAATGCTGCCTATGGGAAATTAATGTAGCAATCTTACTTTTTTGACCAAAGCATGAGAGTACCCAACCCAACAGAGCCTTAAAGAGGTTAAATTGGGGAGAGAGAGCGGAGGAGGCTACAAATGAGGTGGGTGGGGTAGCTAACTTTGGCCACAAGGCCTTGGGGACCAAGGTGTGGCATGTTTGATGCATGTGATCTTAATAACAAAAAAAAAAAAACCTGTAAGCAAGAGGAGATGAACCTATATGTCACTCAATAAATATCCTTGGGTGGTTGTGCTGAATGGAGTGATGGAGCAATGAACTACTTGTATTGAGCACAGCAGTCCAATCCTGGTTGTCATGTTTTAATCGGGGAAAAAAGCAAAAAAAAAATTGTGGCTGTGGTGAATGGAGTCATGGAGCATTAAAATATGGGCACATGAAGTAATCCTGATTACTAATGATGATTTTTATACGGGCACGTGAAGTAATCCTGATTAGTAATGATGATTTTTTTTTTGTGGTATATCAATAGATGCTTGATGGATGGTTGCTATCTCCTGCTGAGAGTTGTTGATCATTTATGAGAGGAGAGATCTGATGTACATGGCAAATTTGTTATGCTAAATTGTTAGTGTCTTTGAATGGATTAGGATTCATGAGAGGAAGAGGTAGAGAGGTTTTACAGAATCACCAGAATTGAGGTTATAAGTTGGATATGATCAAAACTGAGATCTAGAAATGTTGAAAACATCGAGCCAGGATGATCTTCTTTAGTTGTTTCCATTGCAATAATGGATATCTGCACTGGTTGATTCGGTCAGGTGCTCATATGATAAATTTAAATCACAGTGACAATGAGAGGACTCACAGGGCACTTGTAATGGATCATCAATTTCAGGTATGGTAAACGAAGGTTTGCTGTAGATAGAGGACTGTTTCTTTTCTTGTGGCTGCCGCTGTGGTCCTTGCTGGTGAGAGATGCAAAGCATCTCAATAAAGTTTCCACTTCATTGAGATACTTGAGTGGAAAAACTACATCAAGCTTGGTGTCTCATTCATTGCCTTCTTGCACGTCAGTGAGGATACCGGCAGCATCAATTGCTGAACCATATAAAAGCAATAAGACAAATAAGAGCCAAAAGATAATCAAGCAAATTATTGTACAAAATTTAGACCGCCATCAGAAGTCAGTGGAACGTCTACGTCCTAAAAAATGAGCGACCATTAGAGCTAGAGATTTCCAGACATTCTGTAGCAAGAGCCGAGTTCTCAGTATGTCCTTCATCTGAGGTTAAAGAGGAGAAGTGAGATTAACTTTACCCGGTTTGTTGCAAAGAGTTATCTGATCTTGATGGAAAACTTGATAGGAGTTTTGGAGAAGATCTATCTGCTAAAAATTTCGTTTAGAAAAGACCAATTGATTAATGGTTCATCGAGCATATGGCTGGTGTCCCCACTAAAAAGCAGCAAAAGCGGCAGAGATTACTTTGTAGTAACTTTTTTGTTACAAGGGTCCAGAATTTCTAGTAGGCACGTAGGTTTCATCATTCACGCTGGTGGACATTTGGGGCCTTGTGGTCCATGCAATGTCGATCCTCCACCTTCACTAGAGTTTCTGACCTAATGCTGAGGTGCACTTGCATCAGAACTATATATGAAATTAAATTTGTATTAGGGTCTAGTTAATTTAGTGAGGGATTTGGGTTGGGCAGCAACGTGGAGTCTCTTACCATCAGTTTATATTAGATTTGACTATTGAAGAACTTTTGTGGACAATCTGTGAGGTTCATAGATATGACTGTAGTGAGTACTTATTAAACTTGTAAACTTGTACCCCCGATCAACCTAGTAGTATTGGATTCGCTGATCCTGTACTGTCTACCTGAGTCGATTATGACTTATGACCAGTGCCAGTCTCAAACTTTTTTTTTTTCTCTATCATTTTTCCAGTCTGAAGTTGATTTTCACATTCCTTTCTTTTTCCCTTTTTTTTTTTTTTTTGATGCAGATGGTGCCGGTGACGGGCCTTCCTATATCCTATAAACACTGAGGACTGCTGCTGCTCGCTAGTTCTCTCTGACACATTTCAATTCGCGAAAAAAAAAAAAAAAAATAGTCACGCCCCCAATGTAGCTACTGACCATATTTATTTAGCCACCGCTTCGCTTAAAAGCTCTCATGTCCCAGTGGTGCCGAGAGACTTGTATGTGGGGTAAATTTGTACATCCAAAGGTTGTGTGTGTACCGGAAATAGACACAATGACAGAATGGGAGTGCTTGTGATGTTAATGACTCCATTTTCGTCCTTTCCACTTGCCCTTTACAAGATCATATCATTTAGAAGCTTTGTGTAATTTAAACACAATCACTCGGTTATCACTTTGTCAACGGATGGAATATAGACTTGGAGTTAAACAAGGCTCCTGAAACTAGCATACTATTTTGTCTGACTTGTGAGACGGCAGATTTAGTGTAGGAGAGCAAAATTTCTCTCCTTACATCCACAAAAAAAAAAAAGAGGAGGTTTTGGGATTGTTCATAAATCATAAGGGCCAAACTATTACCAAATGGCTTGAACGATCTTATTAGGCTTGTCCCTATTCACATGATCTGTATAAACTGCTGCGAAAGTGGTGTTGCAAGCTTTTATTCTTTATGCACACCACCTTGCAGCATGAATGAATATTTTCTGCACTGTCAAGTATATTGGCCACCATGACTACAGCAATTGTAGTTTACAAGAATGCATCTTTCCTAATGACTCGTACGTGGTCGTTCAGATAATACCATAAGGAACCCCCCTCCCCAAGCAAACAAAAATCAACGGGTGGAATTTCCAATATTAGTCAATCAAACATGGTGTATTCGTCCGTCTATTTTACGCTGTCCAGTAAGGATTACTTCTTAGGCATGCACATACAGGGACAAAGCATGGAATTAAATGCCGCTTGATCCCACCACTGAATACCTTTTCCAGTACAGAGCCGAAATCTCAATGCTCTTTGGAAACTACCGAAGAAATAGAACTGAGGATAAACCATAAAACCTTGAATATATCCTGGACAAGAATACATCAGCTGAAACAATATCAGCCTAACTGGCATTGGAATATCTGTCATGCTCGGCACCATTTCCAGGACTTTATATGGTAATTTATCTGCACGGAAGGTCAACAGCCTCCAAATTTCCAATATATCTTGTAATGATCCTACAGCAATGATGTTGATCCTACATAATGAGAAGGAATAATTGGTTCGAACCACATTGGTCCTACCCCAACAAAACAGAGATTTACAGCACAGGCATCCAGCAAATCTGGTCAAATTTCTGACCCTTCATTTCTCAGGCTGTCAAAGAATCGTTAACAAAAGACTGGTCAACGGCCTCCAAATTTCCAATATATCTTGTAATGACCCTACAGCAATGATGTTGGTCCCACATAATGACAAGGAATAATTGGTTCAAACCACATTGGTCGTACCCCAACAAAACAGAGATTTACAGCACAGGCATCCAGCAAATCTGGTCAAATTTCTGATCCTTCATTTTCTCAGGCTGTCAAAGAATCGTTAACAAAAGACTGGCCAATATCCCCAGTTGGATCTTTGAGGACTGGATGAACAAAAATCAGATTTTTTCCATGCCCTCATTTAAAGTACTGCTGGGCAGTGACTTCATATTCCCCAAGTATGTTAGTTGACAACTTGTTTGCTCCGAAATGATAACAATCCAGTCTGATGACCATGTCAATATATATTTCATTGAAAAGTTGCTAGAAATAAATAAACAATGAAAGATGAAATATTTAACTCAAAATTAAGGCATTTTTATGTTGTACAAGTGTGTCTATTGCCAGAAAAGTCTCATGAATTTATGCGCGTCTTCTGGGTAGATATTGTTTAGTCAAGAAAGATCAATGGGCTTAGCACATAGCTGCTGCAATTCTTCTTCTAGAAGTTGCAAAAGATTCGCTTTAGTGCGCCTATATATCCAGGATTTAGTTGCCACATCCCAATCAAACCTTGCTGGTCCACTGCAGGGGACAAAGATGAAAAACATATCCTACCATCATCAGCCATGTGAAAAGGAAATAGCCGAAGAACTGAAGAAAGAAGATAAGAATGAACAAAATGGAAAGGAACACAAATAATCCTGAACATTCCTGTATATATTAAAAAATACTACAGAATTATGTGGAAAATATATATAATGCATATTCCAGAGAGGAAATGGCATGCTAGAAAATGATTCCACTTTGTATTTCTTGCTTTCCTTCTCTGTCATACAAACTAAAATAATCTAGCAAAGGTCCTCAGCTAACACTCTGGTACTAAAAAGTCCATTAGAACTTTCAAACTTGCCTCCACTTGATCCTTAACTTCATGGATTTTATATTTTTAAATACACACCATCAAATCACATTATCTTAAATTTTCTTCTTTCTCCTTTTGACATACCCAAATCAACCATGTTGCCAACTCACAAGGTCTTCTTACAAAATTGGAATTCCTATGAAAAATATTCTCTTGCCGGATAATTTTAAGACCCAAGGACCAGCAACCTTGGAGGTTATTTATTTATTTTTATTTTTTTGGGGGAGGGGAATGGGGAAGGTGGAAGAGGAAAAAGGAACTCTAGCACTATCATTTAACACATGCCTTGGTTCTTATGAGAATTTAGATTGTTTATCTCATTCTTGTATCAATATTAAAGACACCAACATATAATTCATAGGGTAGTTCAAGGTGGAAGAAATTATTGAAATATTTTTGAAGTATAGAAAAATTCATCTCAAATATACATGCTAGTCTATGTTATAGACTTAAAGCAATGAATTTTTTAGTTGCTTTTGATTAGATAGTGTTTTTTTACACCACCCCCCCCCCTGCTCAAGTAATCCACCTTCATATCTATCATCTAGGTTATCTATAAATCTACAATAAGCTTCTTTTAGATAAAGTAGCATAATGACAGATGAGGAGACACCTGACATTGCAGAATTCGAGGGGGCAAAAGTTAGATGCTTTGTATATGTACTCATGTACGTTTCAAACTGGCATTCACTTTGATTCACATGGAACCTGTCTAATATGTTGGCCTTACAAGCAGTATTGACTGGCATAAGTACCGTGACATCACAATAGTGGAGCACAACAAAACAATTTCAAAAAGTGCACAAGAATGACAACATAGGACTTAAAACAGGAACATCATGTCATATCAAATCTGAAAAAAAAACCTGTAACTTACGCATATCTTGCATGTCCAGCGTGACATAGAAAAATGAACATGCAGTTTACATAATTTATGCATGATGCTCTATTTTATCTGTCCAATGGAATATCTAATGTGTCTGTTTAAAACTAACATAAGAAAGTTCATCCATTCAAGTTGCTCAAGAAGCTTCTGTGGCCTCTATGAGATCTATTACCATCAGATATTCAGGTGGCTTTAACATCTGACAAGAAATTTATCTGATCAAGCTACCGATAGATTATTGATGAACACTTGAATTAAGTTATTAGAGGTATATAATTCTATTTAATTGCATTTTATTTATTAAAAATTTGATGCTCTTTAGTCTATTTTATAGGTAATTGAAAGTTTGGATTCATACGATTCAAATTGGACTCAAATCGGATCAGATTTGAGTGAACCAAACAACCAGCTTCCATTCCAGTATGAACGTGACTTATTGATCAATGGAGTAGAAGCAATATGAAAATCCAACGATGTCTTTATTCACACTCCCACCTCTCCTTTCATAAAACCTAAGCCTCCTCTCTATAAATACACACCAACCCTCTTTTCTCAATCCATCAGCCCCCTTGTGGGGTTCTTCATCTTCTCCCCTCTCTCTTCCTCCTCTTTTCCATCAAAACTCTTCCCTTTCTCTCTTCCAATCAAGCCAACCCTAAGTTCTCTTCAAGCTTCTCTCTCTCTCCCTCTTTCTCTTCTCCATAAGTCTAGAAGAGATACTAATCCTAACACGACATCATATTCCTCCACAGATCTCTTTTCTACATCCCAAGAAATCAAAGAGAGGTCCTAATCCTAATATCGCTACCCTTTCTTTTCCACATACCCTCTTTCATTTACCTTTCTTCCTTGGAATTCCTAGATCAAGCCTTCCAGCCATCCTGCCATTGTCTGCACAGAGGAAGACGAAGGATTCAAGAAGACATATCCAATATCGGACACAGCTAGAAGATCAACTTGGTTTAGTTGTCTTGTATCGCAATTTTATTTCTTTTTTTTATATATTCTTCTTTATTTGATTAATGAAAAATAATTTTTGTAATTTCTATACTTCTTTCTTAATTTCTTGTAATATATTATTCTTTTTTTTTGTATTTTTGAAACAATCAACTAAGATCCCTACGGATACGATCCCGACTCACCCTATCTACATAGTAGTGAGTAGAATTAATTTTAGTGTGCTACGACACATATCAATTATCATCCACAACAGCATATACATAACCATGCAGGATCGTAATAGAGGAATATGAAATGCCTAATATGAAAACAAGTCACCACTACATTATAAAACAAAACAAATGTGAATGAATATATAAGATGCATGCAGAGTTGACATGTCTGTGCATTTATGCACTCATGCATAAGCACTTGCACAGAAAAAGACCTCGCACTGACAAAGCAAAAGATCATAATTAAATTCGAAGAAATATGAAACAAGAATAGATTTGAAACAAAACCATGTAACAAAGTAATGGTTTTAGTTTAAGTGTAATTGAGGCATGGGACCACTTATCATAAATTGACTTCCATCCATCTTCCTTTCATGACGCATAACAGATATAAGAAGGTACAAAGAGATCCCAGGTGATACATCTAAAAAAGAGCGTAATGCAGGCCAAAAAAAGTCCAAGTTAAAATGGGAGACTTGATGTCTGTTGCCCAACTATGCAACACAAGAGGGAGGGTAAATTAAGTTTTTAAAAAAAATTTAAACTGAACTTACAACTATGAAGATTATTTAACAATGAACAAGATATGTATGGAGAGTCTAATTTATGCAAGGTGTAGAAGTTGGATGCAAGAATGCAAGAGGATAAAGAAATTTAAAAGGAGAGCAAGTAAGCACAACACAAACAAGAAGATTTATAGTGGTTCGGTGCCAACCTTGCACCTACATCCACTCCCCAAGCTCCTACTTGAAAATTTAAATCCACTAAACTGTATTCAACCCGAATACAACGTCGGAACCTCCGACTCTAGCTATCCCAAGCTAAAACACTTGTTTCCCGAGTATAAGCCAACCCAATACAATCCGATTCAAGATTCGGATCAACCTTTCCACGTTTTGGATTCATTCCAAAACAAAATAAACAACTCAAAAATAGAGTATAGGAGTTAATCACATAAAAGTACAGATGTAGCTCCTTTAATGAGCAAATAATGCTTTAAATACACTTTACACAATTAGAAGGAAGCTCTTTCTGATTTCTTCAAGGTGGTTGGAGACTTGAATGAGCTCTTGAGGAGTTGGTGAACTTAAAATAAAAGCTTCTTGACCTTTTTAAGTGGGCTCTTGCTTAGGGTTGAAATGAATGCTTGAAGAATCTTTTTCAAATCTCTTTCTTATCTTGATTTTCTCCTTTAAGTGCCTTTTATAACTTCAAATAATGGTGGAAAGTAATCTGGACTGAAATAGAACCGTTAGAGCACATTAAATGGGCATTAAATGCAGCCAAAACAAGCTAAAAACTAGCCGTTATGGAATTTTTTCGTCGCAGGGGTCGACTCATAGGATCGACTCATGCTCATGAGTCGACTCATGAGGTCACGGAGGTCGACTCATGGGGTCAGCTCATATGGCACAGAACAGAAATTGACAGTTCTGTATTTTTAGCTTACACAGCAACAGAGGTCGACTCATAAGGTCGACTCATGCACAGAGATCGACTCATGGGGTCGACTCAATTGGGTGTGCCAGCTAAAAATAACGTGTTGTTCAGTCCCTTTTGTCATGAGTCGACTCATGGGGTCAACTCAAACTTATAAACATGATATTCTTTCAAAATACACATCCAAAAATATTGAAATTGCCTCCAATAGATTACAAATCTTGTGTTCTTGCTCTTGAGACTTCTGAATCAGAACTTAATAAAATTACGATTTTGCCCCTGAAATACAATAAATCTTTTTCTAAGTCAAAATCATTAGTAACCTCCTCAAATGCTTTGTAATCATCAAAATCAATTCAAGGAGCAATAATCTTCCCTTTTTTGATGATGTCAAAACACCTGAGCAAAAGCATATATAAAACATTGAACATGAATTTTAAATTTATGAAGATGCATTACTTCAATATTATAGCCAAGTATTTGAACAAAATACATCATAAGCAGTTTGAAGATCAATTTGAAATTTGCTTATAAGTTCATTTTTTTTGAAAATTAAAAAAAAAACTGATAATTTTGGTTCTTTGACACATTTGCTTAACAATTTTGCTTATTGCTCATTTCTCTTATTGCTTATTGCTCAAATTCGATTTATTAGTTCTCTACTCCCCTTTTTGACAGCATCAATTAAGATTTTCTACTCCTCTTTTTAAGGGATCTTGAAAGGATAAATTTTCTTTACTCTCCTTTTTTGATAGCATCAATTAAGATCTTAAGGAATTTTAAGGATAGAGAAAAGAAAAGAAAGATGACAAAAAAGACATATTTTCTTTACTCCCCCTTTTTGATACCATATTTTACTTCTTTAGCCCCCTTCTTTGATTGCTTATTTTTCTACTCCCCCTCAACATAGCAAACATAAAGGATATATCAACTTGCTCAACTAGAAGATATTGTAATTCATAGTATTTCTCAGTACTAATATGAGTTTTTGTTCATATCTCATAATTAAAACGATTCAATTTGATCACATTCATAGACATTCATTGAAAGTCAAAGCGCGCGCGCACACACATATATATATATACATATATATATATATATACATATATATATTCAAAAATGACTGAATACAAAGATGTTACATATGAGTTAATACAAAAGTCATGGATAGAAACTATCCAAGAGTCAATCAGCTAACAAAGTACAAAGATCAAAAGATAGATCCTAGACTTAGAAGTCTAACTAATCTAGATCTAATAGATGTCATGGCTGGATGGATCAGTGTCTGAAGAATCAGAGATGGGGTGAGGAGATGTAGGATCAAGTCCATGGGCACAACCTCGACCACATCTGCCTGAGCCATGGGTAGAGGTACCAGCACGGGTAGAGGGGTGAGAAGATCTTGGAGCCTGAGAAGCTACGGACTGTGCAATAAGAGAAAGTCTGACAGTGTCCAAAAGATCCAAGGCTCTCGATACAGACTGCATCAGGACACTGAACTGAGTAGAAGCATGTTTACTAGAGTCCCTGATCTCTCTCCTCAAGAAGTCAAAACCACTCTCTAGGACTCCTTGAAGTCTGGCTGCCTCTGCAGATAGGTCTGAGACTTCTATGATGCTCTCATGCGGCTGGAGATGGGCTAAAGCTAATACTTGCCCCTGCAAATCCAAAAATCTGCCTGTCAATCTCAGAATACATCCCTCAAGCTGCTCAATACGTACCGACTGATCAGTGAGCATCTGAAAAACAGTAGAAATATAAGGGATCGGTGTCTGATCAGATACATCCTGAGATGTCGATCCCTGTGCAAAGACTGAAGTACCAAACTGTCGAGATAGAATGGAGGATACACGCTGGGATATCATCTCAATTTGATCATCTGCCAATCTGAGCTCTGAAGGATATGCCCTGCTGTCCGGCTGTGGAACTGAAGTATGTCTCCTCGCAGACTCTAACGGACCAGCCTCGTGATCAGAAATAAACTGAATATCTGGTAATGCTGCTTTGTGATCACGAAGGGGTGAGGATGGTCCTTCCTCCTTTGTTCTATCCTCAGCACTCTATTCCACACCTTTTATCCAACCACCATCAGTTTTAGAAAATCCCATGCAGTGCAATGTGTGGCGGTTGATAGTGTCGGAGTGGGATAGTCTAGCTACAGCCTCCCCCTCAAAACTAACTCTGAACTTCCTAAAAACTAAGGTGAGAACCATACCAAAAGGCAAGTGTGCCTTGGACCTGTTCAAGGTCTCTCTCATGGCCTCAAACATCAATGCAGGGAGGTTCAGGGGGGTTTGTGTGATCACATGGTACATAATACAGATGTCCCTACCAGAAAGAAGATCGTGTCTACCACTTCTAGAAAAAAATAATTTGGTTACCATGTGGTGTAGCAGTCTCATCTCAATAGAAAGAATCTTTGCCTCTAATTTGTTCAGACTTCCAGTTAAGGTTCTCCCTAGAATAACATTTATTCCTTCCTCTTTAACTGGGAGCTCCATGTTGGTATACCCCTCACGTGGTAAATGAAGTATCTGCCCCAAAAGCACAGAATCTAGGCTAATGTCTACACCCTTCACTGTGGATTTCACTGTTTCATTGCTGTACCCCAAATTTAGGTAAAATTCTCTGACAAGATCGACATATGTATTTTCTTTTAAGGAGCAGTAAAATTTCCATCCTTGGTCCTTAATCTTTGATCCAATGGTGAACCCTTCTTTTTCAAAAAACCTGAAATCAATATTTTTTTCCGGATTCTACTTTCCTATCAAAGAGGGGTACCTTACTAGGGCTGATTGGTGATCGGGTTGAAGCTGAAGCTGAACCATGAGCAGGATTTGAAGCAGAAGTGGTCTCGATTGCTAGTCTCTTTCGGCGCACACTTTCCTCTAACCCGCGAACAGATTTCTTCCTCTGTGGAAGCTTCATCTTGGGAGCCATTTGCACAGGCAAGACTAGCACGAAACTTAGGAGAGCAAATGTGAGGGAGAGATGAAGGGTTTTTAATGAAAAGATAGATTTTGGAGAAGTGATGTGCCGATTTGGAGAAGACGGGTAGAGTCTAGGATAAGCTCGAATCGCTCCAAATGAAGAAGGAGAAGGAGAGGAACTTGGTTCCTAAGTGGGCGATTTGGAGTGTGAGAGTCGGTAGGAGAGGAATTTTGAGGAAAATCTTGGGTTTGAGGAAGAAGAGAGGGAGACCTTTGGTTCGGCGGAAGGAAGAAGGCGGAGAGTTGGGTCGGCTCAAGGAGAATTTTCAACAAAAAGAAAGCGCCCGAAGGATTTTATCATAATTACAAGTTTACCTTAGGGTTGACCCTAGGGGTTAACTCATGGCACAGAGAAATTCAGAAAAATGATGAAACAATTTCGAAGAAAAAAAATTTGAAACTTTAGGAGAGATGTTTACCCAAATATTGATCATATGAATGATAATTTGAGCTTTTGAGCTTAAAACAAAAAGAAAATTGAGCTCTCAAAAATTGGTTCAAAAAATTTTTGGCATTAAGAATTTGGAATCAGAGAGATACTTAAGCTGATGGATCAAGAATTCCTAGTTCTCTCCTAATTTCACAAAATCTATCTTCACTTAAGGCCTTGGTAAAGATGTTAGCCAATTGTTTTTCAGTACTAACATAGTCAAGAATTATGTCTTTATTTTGGACATGTTCTCTTATGAAATGATGCCTGATTTCAATATGTTTTGACCTAGAATGCTGAATTGAATTTTTAGTGAGATTTATAGCACTAGTGTTATCACATCTTATGGGAGTTTCATTGAGTTTGATATCAAAATCTTCGAGTTGTTGCTTAATCCACAAGATTTGAGCACAACAACTTCCGGCTGTAATGTATTCGGCCTCGACCGTAGACAGTGCTACCGAATTTTGTTTCTTGCTAAACTAAGAAATTAGGTTAACTCCAAGAAATTGGCAAGTTTCACTAGTACTTTTTCTATCTAATCTACATCCAGCAAAATCGGCATCTGAATATCCTATTAAGTCAATTAATGAATCCTTAGAATACCATAATCCTAGAGTTTGTGTACCATTTAAATATCTAAGGATTCTTTTAACTGCATTCAAGTGTGATTCTTTTGGATTTGATTGAAAACGAGCACATAGACAAACACTAAACATAATATCAGGTCTACTAGTAGTTAAATATAATAGAAAACCAATCATGCCTCTATAAAATTTTAAATCTACACTTTTACCTTCTTCGTCCTTGTCAAGCTTACATAATGGGCTCATGGGTGTGCCAATTGCTTTGGAGTTCTCCATTCCAAATCTTTTGAGTAATTCTCTTGTGTACTTACTTTTGGTGATAGAGATTCCTTCCTTTGTTTGTTTGATTTGGAGTCCGAGGAAAAATGTAAGTTCTCCCATCATGCTCATCTCGAACTCCCCCTGCATGAGCTTTGCAAAATCTTGATAAAGAGTTTCATTAGTAGACCCAAAAATAATATTATCAACATATATTTGTATAACTAATATATCATCTTGATTTCTTTTAATGAAAAGAATTGTGTCTATATTTTCTCTTGAAAAATCATTATTAAGTAGAAATTTGCTTAGCCTTTCATACCAAGCCCTGAGTGCTTGTTTTAAACCATATAGAGCTTTATTTAACTTAAAAATATGATTAGAAAAAGCATAATTTTCAAAACCTGAGGGTTGTTCTACATAAACTTCTTCAGCAATATATCCATTTAGAAAAGTACTTTTGACATCCATTTGAAATAACTTAAAATTCATAAAGCAAGCATATGCAAATAGAAGTCTAATTGCTTCTAATCTAGCAACAGGTGCAAAGGTCTCATCAAAATCAATTCATTATTCTTGATTATAACCTTTTGCAACCAATCTTGCTTTCTTTCTTATTACATTTTCATGTTCATCCAATTTATTCCTATATACCCATTTTGTGCCAATTATTGAATAATTTTTAGATCTTGATACTAAAGTCCATACATTATTTCTTTCAAATTGATTAAGTTCTTCTTGCATTGCATTAATCCAATTACGATCTTTTTCAGCTTCGTCTATGGTTTTAGGTTCAAGATGAGAAACAAAAGCAAAATGATTGAATGCATCTCTAAGTGAGAAACGAGTTCTTACACCATGTGTAGGATCACCAATGATTAGTTCCTTGGGATGATTGTGATCATACCTCCATTCTTTGGGTAGATTGTTTGTACCTTGAGGTTGTTTTTGTTGTTCTTCACCTTCCTCATCCTGTTTGTCTTCATGTTCTTCATCATCTTGAATGGTTGAATCTTTTAGAGTGATCTCCTTCATCCCTTCTATAAAAAGATCTGCATCATCAATACCTTCATTCTTCCTTGAAGGAAGATCGTTAGTTTCATCAAAGACAACATGTATTGACTCCTCTACTACTAAGATTCTTTTGTTAAAAACTCTAAAGGCTTTACTAGAAGAGTAACCAAGAAAAATCGCTTCATCGGATTTTGCATCAAATTTTTCTAGTCTTTCTTTACCATTGTTTAACACAAAACATCGGCAACCAAAAATATGAAAATATGCAATGTTTGATTTTCTTCCTTTCCAAAGCTCATAGGGAGTTTTCTTTCAAATTTGTCTAATTAAAGCATGGTTTAATATGTAACATGCCGTGTTAATTACTTCCGTCCAAAAGTATCTTGAAAGGTTGCTTTCACATAGCATGGTATGGACCATTTCTTCGAGAGTTCTATTTTTCTTTTCTACTATCCCATTTTGTTGGGATGTCCTAGGTGCCGAAAAGTTATGGCCAATTCCTTTTTCATCACAAAACTTTTCAAAATCCTGATTTTCAAATTCGGTTCCATGATCACTTCGAATATTTTGAATTGAAAAACATTTCTCATTTGTGACTTTTCGATAAAATTTAGAGAAAACATGAAAAGTTTCATCCTTATGTGCCAAAAAGAAGACCCATGTAAAACGAGAGAAATCATCAATAATTACAAAACCATATCGTTTTCCACCTAGACTAGTAGTTCTAGTAGGTCCAAATAAATCCATGTGCAATAGTTCTAATGACCTAGAAGTTGAAATAATATTTTTAGATTTAAATAAGACTCGTGTTTGTTTACCCATTTGGCATGCATCACAAATTCTATTCTTCTCAAAATTCAATTTGGGTAAGCCGATAACCAATTCCTTTTTAATAAGTTTTGAAAGTGAATGCATGCTAATATGTGCAAGCCTACGATGCCAAAGCCAACTAGTCTCATTAATCTTGGCATTCAAGGCTACTAGGCATTGCATGTTTATTTTGGAAAGATCATTCAAATCTAACATATAAACATTACCATATCTATGCCCAACAAATTTAATGCCTTCACTAATAGGACTAGTTACAATGCAAACTAGTTTCATATATCAAATATATATAGTTTCAGATCTAAATAAAAATACATCACATAGACATCAAATTTCAGATCTAAAACTAAATTTACACATATCAAATATATATATAATTAAATCTAAAATAATGATTAAAATATTTTAAAAATATCTTTTCAAAAATCGATTCACATCAAACTAGGACAACCTTTACAATATAGGGGGTAAACCTTATATCAGGACAACCCTATATCAGTTTGATGTGAATTTTTAATCATTCTAATTTTAGAACTAAACCTAAATTAAACATATCATATATGCTAATTTTTAGATCTAAAAGATTTGATTTAATTATAAAGATTCAAAAATAACTTTATATCCTTTATCACAAAATTGACTGATACTTAATAAATTATGTTTTAAACCATCTACTAATAAAATATTTTCAATATACTTGGAGAGAGTGATACCAATGTTACCTATACCGATGATCTTTTCTTTGTCATTGTCTCCAAAGGTGACCATCTCTTCATTTTTAGCAACAAGTGTGATGAATTGGGATTCATCACCAGTCATGTGTCTTGAGCAGCCGCTATCAAGATACTATCTCCGATTTGCTCCTTGAGATGCAAGACACACTTATATACAAGAATCAAGTTTTGACTTTTGGTACCCAAATTTTCTTAGATCCTTTTTGGTTAGTCATAATGGTTCCTTTTGAAATTCATATTTTCTTTACATTGAAATTTTCAGATTTATTAGAGAAACATGAATAAGATTTGTATCCTACTCTACCACATTTAAAGCAAGTTATATTTGGAAACTTGTTGTATGATGAGTTTACAAAGATATTTTTCAGAAATTTTTGTTTCTTTGAAGGGTTATATTCAAGACCACCTTTATCATACATGGCTTTTTGATCGTCAAGTATCATGTGAAGTTTATTTGAGCTTAAAGTGAATTTTTCCACCATTGATTTCAACTTGGCAATCTCATTCTTTAAATTCAGATTTTCTTGAGACGGTAAATTTTTCATTTGAAATGCTCTCAATTTCTTTTAGTAAAGATTGATTTCTTGACTTTAATTCTTTGTTCTTTACCCCTAGCTTCTTTAGTTCATCAATTAGATCATAAAAAGCTTCATGAAGTTCTTCAAAGGTAAAGTCAATAGGAGTTTCAATATTTACCTCATTTTCATGTGCCATAAGGCACAAGTTGGCTTGTTTCTTTGACTCTTCTTCTTGATGTTGTTTCATACTCAGCTCGTGAGTCATCAGCTAAAAGCTCTTCCAAAGGTAGGATGTTCAGATCTTTGGTTTCTTGGATTGCGGTCACTTTGGCCTCCCAAGTCCTTGGTAAAGACTTAAGAATCTTCCTCACGAGGTCACTGTTAGAATAAAACTTACCAAGACTCTTTAAATCATTAATAATATCAGTAAAACGAGTAAACATTTCAGTTATTGACTCATCAAGCTTCATTTTAAAAAGTTCATATTTATGCATAAGTTTGTTGATTTTTGATTCCTTCACTTGGTTAGTTCCTTCATGAGTTACTTCTAATCTATCCCAGATTTTCTTAGCAGATATGCATGTTGAAATACGATTGAATTCATTAGCATCTAGAGCACAATACAAAACATTCATCGCTTTAGCATTTAGTTGAGCCATTTTCTTATCAACCTCATCCCATTCTTTTTCAGATTTGGTTGATTCCACACCATCAATTAATTTAGTGGGTGTGTGTAATCCGTTTACTATGATACTCCACATATCATAGTCAAGTGCTTGAATAAAGATTTTCATCCGAGCTTTCCAATAGGTATAGTTTGACCCATTGAAAAGTGGAGGTCGGTTTGTGGACTGCCCCTCGACTAGAGAAATGCCAACTTGAGTTGCCATAGATTTTTAACTCTTTGATGGTTAAATCAAAGTAGGGCTAGAGCACCGAGCTCTGATACCACTTGTTGCCCAGCTATGCAACCCAAGAGGGGGGTGAATTGGGTTTTTAAAAAAAATTTAAACTTAACTTATAATTATGAAGATTATTTAACAATGAGCAAGATAAGTATGGAGAGTGTAATTTATGCAAGGTGTAGAAGTTGGATGCAAGAATGCAAGAGGATAAAGAAATTTAAAAGGAGAGCAAGTAAGCATAACACAAACAAGAAGATTTATAGTGGTTCGGTGCCAACCTTGCACCTACATCCACTCCCCAAGCTCCTACTTGGGAATTTAAATCCACTAGACTGTATTCAACCTGAATACAACGTCGGAACCTCCGACTCTAGCTATCCCAAGCTAAAACACTTGTTTTCCAGGTACAAACCAATCCAATACAATCCGATTCAAGGTTCGGATCAACCTTTCCACGTTTTGGATTCTTTCCAAAACAAAATAAACAACTCAAAAATAGAGTATAGGAGTTAATCACATAAAAGTACAGATGTAGCTCCTTTAATGAGCAAATAATGCTTTAAATACACTTTACACAATTAGAAGGAAGCTCTTTCTGATTTTCTCAAGGTGGTTGGAGACTTGAATGAGCTCTTGAGGAGTTGGTGAATTTGAAATAAAAGCTTCTTGACCTTTTTAAGTGGGCTCTTGCTTAAGGTTGAAATGAATGCTTGAAGAACCTTTTTCAAATCTCTTTCTTATCTTGATTCCCTCCTTTAAGTGCCTTTTATAATTTCAAATAATGGTGGAGAGTAATCTGGACTGAAATAGAGCCGTTAGAGCACATTAAATGGGCATTAAATGCAGCCAAAACAAGCTAAAAACTAGCCATTACGGAACTTTTCCGTCGCAGGGGTCGACTCATAGGGTCGACTCATGCTCATGAGTCGACTCATGGGGTCACAGGGGTCGACTCATGGGGTCAGCTCATATGGCACAGAATAGAAATTGACAGTTCTGTATTTTTAGCTTGCACAGCAACAGAGGTCGACTCATAGGGTCGACTCATGCACAGAGGTCGACTCATGGAGTCGACTCAATTGGGTGTGCCAGCTAAAAATAACTTGCCGTTCAGCCCCTTTTGCCATGAGTCGACTCATGGGATCGACTCAAATTTATAAACATGATTTTCTTTCAAAATACACATCCAAAAATATTGAAATTGTCTCCAATAGATTACAAATCTTGTGTTCTTGCTCTTGAGACTTCTGAATCAGAACTTGGTAAAATTACGATTTTGCTCCTGAAATACAATAAATCTTTTTCTAAGCCAAAATCATTAGTAACCTCCTCAAATGCTTTGTAACCATCAAAATCAATTCAAGGAGCAATAATGTCTCTTCCCAGTTCAATGAGCATCAAAATATGACCCTTGAGCTCCTTAGTTTCTTGAGTACACAAAGAAAACTTAAACATAGTTGGCCTTTAAACATAACAGCTTTTACTCTTCATACTATTCCATTTCTCTCTCCAAGCCTTAGTAGTTTTTCTGCCATGGTTAGGGAAAGATGCTTTCTAGGCATGCTTGCTCCACAACATTTCTATAAAGAGTACCAGCAACCAGATCCATCTTGTACCAAGATGTTATATGTCAAGCAACCTCATTTATTGTCAGTGGTGGAATATTCTTAGCTATTATGCCACTGAAAATAGAACAATTGAAGTTATTTTACTTGAGACAGATCTACAGAGGATGCAAAAACATGAAACAGGTCACAAATTGCAGAGCACATCACAATAAAACAAGAGATGATTTTGCCATTCATTCTCCCCAAAATGGAATACCTTTTCATCAAGGATAAACCTCTCATTTTGGAATATGATCAACATGAAAAATTGTCAAATGCACTATGAAGGGAGAGCCGGGAAGGATCGGAGTCCATGTGCCCTTGGAGTTCACCAATCCCTAGCTCAAAAGGGAAAACAATTTTAGCTAATTGATAAGCTCAGAAAGCCACCATTCTGTTCCCCCATCCCCCCTCAATTCCCCAACCAAACAAGCCCACATCCCCACCCAATTCACCGACCAAAGAAGGGGGAAAAAAGAAGAGACTATCTTTTAAAAGATGTGGTGTTTGAACATTTTTTTTTTCTATTATCTAAGTAAATTCCATACTCCACCAGTTACTCAGAGGCCATCCACAAATTGATGCCCCGAACCTACATGTCTTTCCATGCCGTTACTTTATTTCCTTGGACACCTTTCATGTCTCTCTAACAAAACATATTTTTATCTATCAATTTTATGCATGCCTTATGTAGCCTCCTTAATGCCTCATATGGCCCCATAAGCCCCACAACATTCACCATATTTTAATATCAGAATATCTACCCATGAATCTTCTTCATTATTCACTCCATTTATATTTGTTTCCTTAGAAAGTAATATTGTACAAGTCTACTTCTTGGAATACTTAAATGTAACTATCCATAGACCATTTCTCTCAGACCACTCTCCAATTTCATTTGCTCAAAAGCCATGTTATTCAGCGACAAGTTCCATTTCTATGAAAAGCAAATATTTATAGCATTTTTTCATGAATCCTCATCACTACCATCATCCAATTCAATGTCATCTGTTGAACAATAAGAGGTTGATGAGATTGCAATTTTGGCACTAGTACCCAAAACCTATTCCAAACTTGATGGAGTCATCTATGTCATCGGTCATGATTCAAAGGATCCTCATGTATCATTCAAACAGTTTCTGAGAAACCAATGCTTCAAAACAGGTAGCTTGCAAACATTGCAGAGAGCCATGAAACCTCAGACGCACTTAGCATACGTTGCTTGGTTTAGAATAATGGAACGATGGAGAAAGTAAAATAGTGGTCCACCATGAACTGAAAACAAACCAGTAAGCCTAGGAAGATACACAACAAAATACTCTTTCTTTTCTTTAAAACTTTATTCCTGGAAGACACAAGTGATTACATGCCAACTTATCGAACAGGCAACAGTAACATCCAAAGGTTAGAGAACAATACCTTACTGGTGACGACAACCAGATTTGTCTGTTTGGTGTTTGGTTGTTTATGACATATGTTCCCAAACTCCCGAGCTTCAATGTCAAAACTTGATTCTGCTCATTTGTATAGCAACTGAACCATTAAAATTAAGAATAAATGAGCTTCTAGGTAAGCACCAATAAGAGGAACTTATCTCATCTCACCCCATAGTCTATATCATAACCATCCATTTGGACAGAGTCACCATACTCCTTCCTGTCAAGGGAAAATCGCAAATTGTGGATGTCTGACATTTAATTTCTTAAAATTAATATACATTAGAAAATTCAAAGCTAATATTTTAACAAAGAAGGGTATTTCTGTCTATAGAATTGCCAAAAAAAGAGAGGGGTGAGGGAGAAAAATGACATGCTAGTCATTATAACTTAATCATAAAAACTACCTCAAATTTTTCCTGCAAATCATGTATTGTCGCATCTGCCAACCTATGAAACTCATCCTTCGCCAGAACAGACCTATGAAGAAATAAGAATTACTCAATAAAGAAAGAACTTTTTTAAGGGAAAACGAAAAGAATACAAGAACTTCTAAAAGGTGTAAATTTTCTTAAACCTCAATCCGAATTATCTCGACAACAACTTGGTTAAGACAGTTTCAAAAAAGAAATGCAGACGTGACCCATATTTCTTATAGACGTACTAATATTTGGACAAAACAGAAGAAGAAAAATCTTCCAAAAGACACTTAATTTTTCATAGCTATAAAAATTTAAAAAAATAAAAAAAGGAAGTTAAGAATTAAGTTTAAAAATTAACTAAATTTCATGAAAAGCCATAATCTCTCTACCCTTTAGAGCAAATTAGAAGATGAATAGCCTCATGAACATATATCACATCTAATTCAGTAGAGAATAATAGTCCTCGTAATTGCACTGCAAAATCCTAGCATTGCACCAACAAACCCTAAATCGTTACCTGTTCCCATGGAAGGGAAGAAAACCCTAGAAAACTCGTTAACACAGTGAACCGAATCGACGGGGGGAAGAAGACCACGCACCGGTAATCTACGACGGCCGGCCCCTGCGCTCTATCGATATCCGAAGTCCGAGTCGATAAGAAAACCCTAGAAATTGATGGATATCTAAGCAGCCTGGAAGCCCTCGAGACGGGCAGGAAACTGCCGTCGCGGACGCCGAGGTCGAGAGCTACGAAAGCTTCGAGAATCGGAGAGCAGCGGCGAAGGCAAGAGGAAGAAGAGCAGGAGAAGAGAAGAGGGGGAAGCCGAGATCGCGCTGTGGTTAATGGGCGTCGGATGAGAAGCCTTGGAGAGAAGGGAAACGCCATGAACCACTGCGAGAGCGTTCGAGAAGGAAAGAGCCAGCATCGAAGCTGGAAATTGGGCATAGAATCTCGCAATCTGTGCCAAGTTTCGGCCCTATAAGAAGTTACAGGGAGACCCTCAGTGCTTTACCTAATTAATTTAAAAAAAATTATTTTTCAAAATAATTTAATTTTTAATTTATTTATCAGATTGATGTAAAAAAATAAAATATTATTTTGAACGGTATTTTATCATCGCTACGTTACCCATCTTTTTTTCCATTTTCCATGTAGACGATGCCAAAAAAAAATTAAAATCATAAAATCAAATGACATTTTTTAAAACAAGATATTATTTGGTGTTTTAATTTTTTTTCAAAAAAAAATGAAAAAAATAAAAAAAATTATAATTTTAAATTTATAAAAAAATAAAAATTATAATTTTGATAAAAATAAAAATTATCATTTTAAATTAGTATTCCCATTTCAAATTATCTTTTTAAAAAAATATCTAAAAAAAATTATTGTAAAAAAAATAAAAATACTATAAAAAAAATTAAAAAAAAATAGAAATTATAATTATAAATTTTAAAAAAATAAAAATAAAAATTTTAATTTTAATTTTAATTCAAATAAAAATCATCATTTCAAATTACAATCTCTTTTTCAAATTAATATTTTTTAAAAAATATCATAAAATAAAAAAAATGAGAAAAAATTATAATTTAAAATAAATTTTAAAAAATAAAAATTTTAATTTTAATTGAAATAAAAAAAGATAATTTTAAATTATTTTCTTTATTTAAAATTAATTTTTTTTAAAAAATATATCAAAAAATCTTTAAAAATTTAAAAAATAAAAAATATCATAAAAAATGAGAAAGAAATGAGAAAAAAATAAAAATTTTAACTTTAAATTTAAAAAAATAAAAATTTTAATTTTAATTCAAATAAAAAATATCATTTCAAATTACTTTCCCCATTTCAAATTAATTTTAAAAAAATGATAAAAAAATAAAAAATAAAAAAATAAAAAGTGCCATAAAAAAGTCAAAATTTTAAAAAAATGAAAAAAAATAAAAATTATAATTTTAAATTTAAAAAAAAAAAATTTTAATTTTAATTAAAATAAAAAACATCATTTTAAATTACTTTCTTCATTTTAAATTAATTTATTTAAAAAATATTTCAAACAAATGAAAAAAATACCTAAAAAAAATTTCATAAAAATAGAAAAAAATGATAAAAATGAAAAAATAAAAATTATAATTTTAAATTATAAAAAAAATTAATTTTAATTTGAATTCAAAAAAATAAAAGAAAAAATGCCATAAAAAAAGTGAAAAAAAGGAAAAAAGTATGAAAAAAATAAAAATTATAAAATAAAATTATAAAAAAATAAAATTATAAAAAAATAAAAATTTTAAATTTAATTCAAATAAAAAATATCATTTAAAATTATTTTTTTATTTTAAATTATTTTTTTAAAAAATATCTGAAAAAAGAAAAAAATTGGTGTAAAAAAAATAAAAAACGCCATAGAAAAAGAAAAAAGGAAAAAGAATTGAATTGAAAAAAATAGAAATTGTAATTCTAATTCAAAAATAAAAATTATAATTTTAAATTTAAAAAAATAAAAAATTATAATTATAATTCAAATAAAAAATATCATTTCAAATTACTAAATTAATTTAAATTTAATTTTTTAAAAAATATTCCAAATAAAGGAAAAAATAACTAAAAAAAGCCAAAAAGGGTAAAAATGGGAGAAAATTATAATTATAATTTTAAATTATAAAAATTTTAATTTGAATTCCAAAAAATAAAAAAAATACCATAAAAGAAGTGAATAAAAGGAGAAAAATGGTAAAAAAATAAAAATTGTAATTATAAATTTAAAAAAAAAATTAACTTTAATTCAAATAAAAAATTATCATTTTAAATTACTATCTCCATTTTAAATTAATTTTATTTATTAAAAAATTATATAAAAATAACCAAAAAAATTAAAAATATCATAAAAAAGGGAAAAAAGAAAAAAATTGAAAGAAAATGCCAAAGGGAATGGCGTTTTCAAAAACGCCATTCCTTTTGGCATTTTTGAAGCGTAAAAACCAAAAAAAATAACCCCTCTCTCCCTCTTCTCCGACGTTTCTCCGGCATTTTCTTCTCTCTGACAGTACGACGACGAGCTCCCGATGGCGGTGAGCTCCCTTCTCTCTCTTTCCTCTTCCTCTCTCTCTCCCTGTTCTCTCCCTCTTTTTCCTTGGCCCGTCGGCGACAGACGGCCAGCGACGGGCCCGCGTGCCCCCATCGGTTGGTCCGACGGGGGGCCACCGGCGGCTGCCCCCCCTCCCCTTCCCTTGGCCGGCCCCCTCTTCTTCTTCCTCTTCCTCTCTCTCTCTCCCTTTTTTTCCTTGGCCCGTCGATGACAGACGGCCGATGGCAGGCCTGCGCGCCCCCACCGATTGGTCCGCCGGTGGGCCGCCAGCGGCCACCCCACCCCTCCCCTTCCCTTGGCCGGCCCCCTCTTCTCTTTCTCTCCCTCTTCCTCTCTCTCTCCCTCCTTTTTCTTGGCCGCCGGCGACAGACGGCCGATGGCGGGCCCGCGCGCCCCTGCAAGTTGGTCCGTCAGTGGGCCGCCAGTGGCCGCCCCGCCCCTCCCCTTCCCTTGGCTGGCTCCCTCTTCTCTCCCTTTTCCTCTCTCTCTCTCCCTCTTTTTCCTTAGCCCGCTGGCGACAGACGGCCGGCGGCGGGCCCCGATGACGGCCCCCCAGCGGTGAGCCCCAACGACGGACCGCGGCAGCGGGCCCCAGCAATTATATTTTAGTTCCAATTGATGACGATGAAGATGTCGAAGAAATACTGACCTTTCTTTTGAAATATTCAGAATGTCGATTTTTAGAATTATATATTGAAAAGGAAGATATACTGAGCTTTGGATACTATAGTCGGCTTTTAACTCAAACAGACAATAATGTTGGGTCTTACTCACCTTTCGTAACTCCTATGGTGCAAATCGATAGTGTTGAGGCCGTACTTGCAAAACAACATTCCACTACTGCCGGCCCTAGTTGTCCAATTATTCAGAGTCCTATGGTGATTTCTCCTGTGTCTTCTGCTACGGTGACTTCTCCTTTGCTAGAAGTAGTGGTAAGTACGGGAGATGACACTCATATAGGAAACGATGATTGGGTAGTCGGTGGAATAAATTTTGATAATCTAGGCTTTGAGTTATATGAAAGCGAAGATGAAGACTATTGGATGGATGAGGACAGTAGCAGTAATGATGATGATGGTGAAGATGAGAACAATGATGAAGATGTTCAGGCTAATATTAATGTGGGAGAACCTCAACCTCATTTGCATGAACCCCCATAATTTTTTAATGATATAAATTTAGATGATAGTGGTTGTGTTAGTGCTAGTCGAAGATTGAACTCTGACTATCAGTTTTGGGACTCCTCGATGACTGAATTTTTTAAAGGCCTAATGTTTGAGAGTAAAGATTATGTAAGGAGAGCTGTTGATCTTTATCATATTATGAAGCATCGGACATACAAGGTAGTTCAGTCGCATTCGAAATTATGGTCCGTACGATGCGCATCATCAGGGCTTTCAAACCATCTATCCAGGGTTTTACGCACTGCCGTCCTGTAATCAGCATTAATGGCACACACTTGTATAGAAAGTTTAAAGGTAAGATGTTAATTGTAACATGAATTGATGCAGAGAATGGGATATTTTCATTAGCATATGCAATTGTAGATGAGGAGACGATTGTAAGTTGGAGTTGGTTTCTTTTCCAGCTCAGAACACATATCGTCAAAGATAGAAATGGAATATGCTTAATTTCTGACAGGCATCTAGGTATATTAAATGCCATCGCAGATGAGTCTATTGGATGGAGTCTACCATGTGCCTATCACCAATACTGCTTAAGACATATCTGTAGTAATTTCAACGCTCATTTTAAAAATGTGCAGCTGAAAAGAGCAGTATGGCAAGCAGGAAGCACTCATCAAGTTCGCAAGTTCAACTTTATCATGGGTAGGAACAGAACAGTGAATGAAGAGGCTTGGAGCTGGTTGTCCGAGATAAAAAAGGAGAAGTGGACGTTGGCATATGATGATGGCTTGCGCTATGGTGTCTTAACTACAAATTTGTCAGAGATTTTTAACAGTATTTTACGAGGAGCTAGAAATGTGTCAATTACAGCTTGTGTTCAAATAACATTTTATCGTCTTGTGAAATACTTCAATACGAGGTATGCTCAAGCCTTGAGATATGTAGAGGAGAATCCAAATAATCTTTTTACTCCTCATGTTGCAATTAAGATTGCTGAAGATCAAATTAAAACTAACCAGCATCGAGTAACAGCATTCAACCTTCAAAGAGGTTGTGTGACAATATTATGTTTAAAATATATTTCTCATAAAATGAATGGATATCATATTTCTTTTTAATACACTTGTGATAATATCATTATTTTAGATTCATTAGCATATTATGGCTTACGATCCGCGGTATCCCAATCCTCGAGACAGCAGTATTCTCACATTACAGGAGCACCATCGATCACAGACTATTTTAGATGGCGGCATAAGCATTCCAATCCTATTTACTATTTAATTTTTTTAAAAAAAATATATATACATTATCTAATTATTATATTTTATTGCAGGAGTCCAGACACCTTCGTCTACGACGATCCGATGCTGACTTCTGGAGGACAGAGGACATCCCACATAGAGTGCTGGATTATTTACGATATCTTAGATTTTATGGAGTATATCGGATTGATCGTATACAGATGGATGTTGGTCTTATTACTGTTTTGCTTGAGAGATGGCATCCAGAGACACACACATTTTATGTTCCATTTGGTGAAGCGACCATCACTTTACAGGATGTCAGCATCCTTACTGGACTACTAGTTGATGGCGATCCAGTTACCGGAGTTGATCCCACGCTTACCATTTTGGAGTGGTAGGCTTTATGCTTGCGATTGCTAGGGTTTGAGCCCGATGCACACTTTTTCGATCATTCACGACTCAGGATTGAGTGTTTGGATGATCATTATCGATATTTTCATATTGCGGATGATGCGCCAGAGGAGATGGTGCAGCAGTATGTTAGGGGTCAGGTGCTGTGGTTGTTAGATAGTATCCTATTATCCGATACTTCATCGAATAAGATGAAGTTGATATTTTTGTCATTATTAGAGGATTTAGACTTCGCTCGTAGACTCAGTTGGGGTAGTGCAGTACTAGCTTGTCTGTACAGAGCTATGGGTCGGGGTTCTTATGCTGATCAGAGCGAGATTGGTGGTTATCTTGTATTATTACAGGTATGTGAATTAAAAATTTTTATTTTTAATATTCAATTATATTTCATATTGGGTATATCATGTATGATTTTTTTGAAATTTGCAAATTTGGGTATGGGAGCGTATGCCGACTATCAGTCCATTACGATGACAGTTGCTCGAGATCCCATCAGAGCAGCATGATCCTGATGTTCCATTCAGACTAAACGGACCATTGAGATATAGATATAAAAATATTATTTTTTTATTTAAAATTTATTATTTTAAATTTGATAAAATTTATTTAATATGAATAGATTATGAAACAGATGGAACGTTACATTCAACATTCATCATGTATCGACGAGAGTGGCACGGGTTTATAGGTGCTAGTTGGATACATTAGTTGATATATATAGACGGATAAATTTTAAATTTTTTATAAATATCATTTTACAGTATTCATAATCTATTAAAATTTTAGCTTACTAATTTTTTTTATTTTAACTATCAGTTTTTGTGGGAGCCATATACAGATGAGATATTGGCTATATTACCGCAGATGTGTACAGTTGGACATGATATATGGATTGCTAGGGTGCCACTTATTTATTTTGATGTGGTAGAGTGGCATCTTTTCGATCGTGTCTTGCGGCAGTTTGGTCAGATTCAGGGTATCCCAGAGCAGTTTGATACCAGCCAGGGACTTCATCGTATTGATCGACGAGGGAGAGCTCGTATTGACTGGCATATCAGACATGCAGAGTACATCGACATTTGGGATGCACGTCGGATCACATTGTTCATGGTGATCCCATTTTGGAAGGTCGTTCATATACCGAGGACTACATGGCTTGATTTTTTAGCATTACAATGTGAGTCATTGGACAGCCTCGGTATGCAGTTTTCGAATACGAGGGCGAGAGTTCTGCTGTGCATCTTTTGGTAAGACTATAAAAATTAATTTATGTTATTTATGTTATATTTTTATTTTATATTTTACAGTATATTGACTGTTTTATTTTTATTTTGTAAACTGATTCTATGTCGGATCTTGTGTTGGACGCTCGTCGTGCTTTATCTACGACTGATGAGGACAAACGGATTCGGATACTGTGTGAGATAGAGAGAACAAGTTTCGAAATATTAGTGATGATTGGTGTTGATCCATATAGCTGTGCGCCTTGGTATGGAGCAGCCGATGCACCAGATATGAGATATACGCTGTCACCATATGTTCCACATATGCCATCACCACAAATTCTGCAGATGTCATCACTAGATGCTGCACAGATGTCACCATCTTTTGATCCATAGATGACAGCACCTTCTTCTTCTTACATCCCCCAGATGACATCACCGGGTACCAGTTGGCCACGTAAGTATGATACTTTCTTTTCATATCCATCCGTGTATCCAGATGAGAGGGTTGAGCGGGTCGCTCAGTCCGTAGATGATCCGACAGCATCAGTTATTCCTGAGCAGCATGACCAGTAGACCTCCTCCACTAATATAGGGGAGGAGCCATCACAGCAGGAGCAGGAGCAGCCATTGAGGACCTTCCTGAGAAGGTCCAAGCGACCACAGGCACCACGACATCCTTGTGAGACTTAGTCTTTGTAAGATTTGTACTTAGTATTTTTAAAACTTTTATTGTACTATTTTTTATATGCTTGATATTTTTATTCTATTTAATATAATTAATTATTGATTTTATTTTATATTATTTAATTTTAAGTGATCGAATATTATGCTTTGTGGATATGGATACACATACTCTAATGTGTCTCCGAACATTAGGAGAGAAAAAGTTATGCTAAAAAGCTATAAAAATTATAATGTAAATAATAATAATATATCGAATAATTTAATTATGAGATGAATCAGATCGTACTGGTACAGCTCGATCTGGTACGGACACGAACAGCTACATACGGTGCGGTATGGAAAAAAAATTAATTAATTTGAAATAGAGAAAGTAATTTGAAATGATATTTTTTATTTGAATTAAAATTAAAATTTTTATTTTTTTAAATTTAAAATTATAATTTTTATTTTTTCTTATTTTTTCTTATTTTTTTTATGATATTTTTTATTTTTTTAATTTTTTAAAATATTTTTGGGATATTTTTTAAAAAAAATTAATTTTAAATGGGAAAAATAATTTGAAATTATATTTTTTATTTGAATTAAAATTTTTATTTTTATTTTTCAAAATTTAAAATTATAATTTTTATTTTTTCTCATTTTTTTCTTCTTTGTTTGGAATATATTTAAAAAAAATAATTTGAAATGGAGAAAGTAATTTGAAATTATATTTTTTATTTTAATTAAAATTAAAAATTTTATTTCTTTTAAAATTTTAAATTTAAAGTTAAATTTTATTTTTTTTTCATTTTTTAAAATTTTTTTCTTTTTTATGGCACTTTTTATTTTTTTTAAATTTTTTATTTTTTTGACATATTTTTTTTTAAAATTAATTTTAAATGGGGAAAGTAATTTGAAATGATATTTTTTATCTGAATTAAAATTAGAATTTTTATTTTTTAAATTTAAAATTATAATTTTTATTTTTTTCTAATTTCTTTCTCATTTTTTTCTTTTTTTATGGTATTTTTTATTTTTTATTTTTTAAGATTTTCTTTGGGATATTTTTTTAAAAATTAATTTTAAATGGGCAAAATAATTGAAAATTATGTTTTTTATTTGAATTAAAATTTGAATTTTTTTATCAAATTTTAAAATTATAATTTCTATGTTTTCTCATTTTTTCTTCTTTGTTTGAAATATTTTTTTAAAAATTAATTTGAAATGGGAAAAGTAATTTGAAATGATATTTTTATTTTAATTAAAATTAAATATTTTATTTATTCTAAATTTAAAATTATAAATTTTTTTTTTCATTTTTTTAATTTTTTGCTTTTTTATGGCACTTTTTATTTTTTTATTTTTTATTTTTTTGACATCTTTTTTTAAGAAATTTAATTTGAAATAGGGAAAGTAATTTGAAATGATATTTTTAATTTGAATTCAAATTAAAATTTTTATTTTTTAGAATTTAAAATTATAATTTTTATTTTTTCTCATTTCTTTCTCATTTTTTTTTTATGATATTTTTATTTTTTTAATTTTTTAAGATTTTTTTGAGATATTTTTTTTAAAAATTAATTTTAAATGGAGAAAATAATTTAAAATTATCTTTTTTATTTGAATTAAAATTAAAATTTTTATTTTTTAAATTTCATTCAGAATTATAATTTTTATTTTTTTCTCATTTTCTTCTCATTTTTTTCTTCTTTTATGATATTTTTTTAAAAAATTAATTTGAAAAGGAGATTGTAATTTGAAATAATGATTTTTATTTGAATTAAAATTAAAATTTATATTTTCTTAAAATTTAGAATTATAATTTCTATTTTTTATTCAATTCTTTTTTTATGGTATTTTAAATTTTTTTTACACTAATTTTTTATTCAGATATTTTTTTAAAAAGTTAATTTGAAATGAGGATACTAATTTAAAATGATAATTTTTATTTTTATCAAAATTATAATTTTTATTTTTTTATAAATTTAAAATTATAATTTTTATTTTTTTTATTTTTTATTTTTTTTTGGAGAAAAAATTAAAGTCGTCAAATAATATGATATTTTTAAAAATACCATTTGGAATGGTATTTTTAAAAATACCATTTCAAATGATGTTTTAAAAAATGCCATTTGATTTGGTAATTTTAATTTTTTTCTTTTGACGTCGTCTACGTGAAAAATGGAGAAAAAGATGGGTGACGTGGTGATGATAAAATACCATTCAAAATGATATTTTATTCTGTTTGCATCAATCTGATAAATAAGTTAAAAATTAAGTTATTTTTATAAATAATTTTTTTTATATTAATTAGGTAAAGCACTCGGGAGATCTTCAACTCCAGCTCAATTTTATTATTTTTTTATTTAAAAAAAAAATAAATTTATCATTTTAATTATCGATATATTCTTATATGATCCAATAATCTAATAAAATTTTATAAAATAATAAAAATATTTTTATCTCCATCTCTTCTTTTCACCCTCATCTTCGATTAATCCCCTCCATCATCGGCATCCCTCTTTTTTCCTCTTTCCTCTTTTTCCTTCTCACCCATTTTTTCTTCTTCATAATAACTTCCTCCACCTCCACCCATTCCTCTATCTCCTCCTCTTCCTTCTCATCTACTTCTCCTCCTCATCCTCCTCCTCTTCCAAACCGCCTAAAAACCAACCCCCTCTATGGCGGCCCCCTCTATCTTTGTCTCTTCTTGTCTTCTCCCTCTTCTTCCTTCCCATCCTCTTCTCCTTCATGTCCTCCTTCAATCTATGCCTTATCGATGGCCCTTCTCCCATATCTCTTTGCTCCTTATCTACTTCTCATCCTCTCTCCTCCTCATCATTTTTCTCCTCCAAAATCACCCATCTCTTCGCTCCTTCTCTTCCTCTTCATTCATTTCTCCTCCTCATTCTTCTCCTCGTCCAACCCGCCTATAAGCCATCTTCCTTTATAGCGGCCCCTTCTATCTCTGTCTCTTCTCACCGGCAACCCATCCTTTTCTCTCTTCCTCTTTTCCACCCTCTTTTCCTTCTTGTTCTTCTCCTCCAATCTATTTTTTGCCGGCAGCTCTTCTCCCTCCTCCCCTTCCTCCTTATCCACTTCTCTTTTTCATCCTTTTTCTTCTCTAAGTTCATCCATGAGCAAGGGGCATATCTATCCATTGAAAAGAAAACCTAACATCGTTTGTTGGTAAAATGAATGGCTGGATCATATTGGAACAATCAATAACTATAAGGATTAGTTTGATATTTTCTAAAATATAGTGATATAAATAAAATTAGATTAAAGTTGAGATGATGTCCCTATAATTTTTTTTTTCAAATCCCAAAAGTCAGCAACCAAACTAGAGGTGGATTCAGTTGAATATCGCCATCGACGAACAGTCCTCTAATATTTCTCAAGGTTGGACGTCAAGTCTTCTAATATTCCTCTATTTTCATAATTTCATGCGATAATTCCAATGAAAGATTTAAAAAAATAAGGAATCTAATCATAAAAATATAAATTATTTTTTGCATATTTTTTGTATTTCATTGAATGTTCATAATTTTTTATTTTTTTAACGATGAATAATTACTATCACAATATTCCTCTAGTTATTTAGCAAATCACTTGTTCACCAAATTTGTGTTACATGTTAACTTGTACCTAAAAATACTCACTATTTGTAATTATTCTATTCTGTAATATCTATTATGTATTACGTAAAATTGTTCATGCTAGTTTAATTTTTAATTTTGAAAAATATTTTTTATCCAGTATTTACATAGATGCTAATGTGAATGCTTGATGCATGTAAAATAATTTATTATGATGATTTGTTGGTTATATAATGTCTAAGATGTTTGCTAAGATGCTCCAAAGGGTAGAAATGTCATCTGATGAAGGAAAAAAAAATACTAGCCATCCGATTCAACGTGGATGGTCAAGATCTATATATCGGCAACTATCTATAGCCAGCCTAGTATAGATAATTGCATACAAGTTCAAGGATGTTTCATATTGATATTAATCGTTGGTATGACAATTCTTTTTAAAGTTGAAGGATTT
The DNA here is from genome assembly GCF_000442705.2 of Elaeis guineensis. Classification (NCBI taxonomy): domain Eukaryota; kingdom Viridiplantae; phylum Streptophyta; class Magnoliopsida; order Arecales; family Arecaceae; genus Elaeis; species Elaeis guineensis. The sequence continues at coordinate 23,791,542 of NC_025998.2, read as the reverse complement.
TTTTTTTGGATGCCTATTCTTACCCTTCTTCTTTCTCCCTCTCCTACTCCCCTCTTCTCGGTCCTTCTCCTTCTCCAATAATCCACAATGCCTCTCCATGGCCTCCATCTTTTGCCTTCCGCCCTTCTTTCCATCGTCTCAGTCTTTTCTTTTTTGGTAGAATGGATTGCTCATACAATTTTAGTATGAATACATCAGAAGGAAAAGTCTCCCAAAATACCTGAGAGATATCCCCCATATCTGTCGACACAGTCTCCATAGTATGTTTAGCCATATAGAAAGCCATTCAGTTAGCAGCACTATTGGCCTCGCGATAAATGTGGCGAATGTCGAAGGAGATGCAGTTCCTCGTTAAGCACCAAATATCGTGGAGTATAGGGTATGCATTCACCCTAGGTGAGTACTGTTGAAACCAAGCGATCACGGTAGCTGAATTCCTATCCACCAACAACCTCTTAGCTTCGAGTCTCAATCTAGCAAAAAGAATACCGGCTCAAACTACTTAAAGCTTGGCCAATGAAACCATGTTCCCAATAAGGTGGTGTCCGCTAGCAACCATGAATCTCGAATCAAATCCATGAATCTCGAAGCCCGCACCCCCTCTGCTGCATCTAATGCTGCTATCAAAGTTGATCTTGAGAAATTCGGAGGGTAAGGGCTCTCAAGTAATAAACACCATTCGAGTCACTATTGAAGCAATCGGGGGGGGGGGCCTAGATGTCCCAGATAGTCGAGGTCAAATCATGAGATGAGCAGCCTATGACCTCCACAGCCTGAATTATCATCTGCTCCTGGGTAAGTCTTACCATCTGCCATGTCGCCTCGAAGACACCCTTATTCTTGATCAGCTAAATATGATAAGCAATATAAGCAGCTCAAATCCCCATGGCTCTAGATGAGCCTGCCTCCACACTTCTCCAGAGACCCTCCAAGAAATGCTGGGCCACCTCAGCCTTTCACCCCTTCATTCTCATCATCATGAATGACGATGTCGAAAAGACTCCCAAATCTTTGAATCGCATCCCACCTTTGCCCTCCATCCAACTTCTCCTCCAATGACCCTCATGAGGTCCTTTATCTCTCCAATGTCCATGCCATGATCTTCATCATCTTCTTCTACAACCTCGTCATTATGATCTTCGCTACCTTCGATATCGATGTTGCCATCTCTGTCGATCATCCCAATATCCAGTTCGCCTTTGATCCATCCTTCCTGGAACCCTTCAATGCTGGACTTACCCATCTACAAAGCCACCCCAAGTTAATAGAGCCACCCTTGCGTTCCTCTTCCTCTACCACCACTTCGCCGCCTAGGCCAACAACATACAGTCCAAGATAAATCCAAAATTCTCTAAAAAAATCTTATCGAAAAAGACTTTGGAGATGATTTAGGGGATAGTAAACGAAAATAAAAATAATAATAACACTACAAGAAACTATATTATTAGCAACGGCTAATTGCCATCGCTAATAACCCAATCTCCGTCGCTAAAAGTTTATCAAAAATAAAGTTATCGCTAATTACTATTATTAGCGATAACAATAAGCTCGTCAATAATATGTATAATTAGCGATGGTATTAGCGACAATATAGCCATCGCTAATATTTTTTTATTTTATTTTTTTAATTAAAATTTTAAAAAATTATTAGCGATGGCATTACCGATGTAATACCATCGGTAATAATCTTTACCGATGCAATCAGCATTGTTAATGCAGTCGCCAAAGATTTTTTATTTTTTTAAAAATTCATAATTAAATTTTTTAAAATCTATTTTAATCATAGTAATAAGCAATTATATTTTTTAAAATCTCTTATAAATAAAATAATAATTATCTATCATAATCATAAATATAAAATTAATTATATTATATTAAAAATATAAATTATATAATTTTATAAATATATACTACTTTACAAGTATCAAAATTATATACATATCAAAAAAAAATCATGTGAGATCCTCCTCATCCTCCTCCTACTCCTATATGTCCTCTCCAGTAGCTGGTGGATGAGAGCCGAATATTCCAGCATTCTGTAATGAAGAAAAATAAAATATTATTAATAAATTTTGATATGAAAGTGTATATGTCGATACAGAGATGTATATTTCAATATACTACTCTGATTCTCGAACAGATTATTTTTACATATTTCATTCGATGCTACGGAGCTATAGATTTTTTCGATCCATCAATTGGATAATTAGATTAAATTTTTACCCTCTAAGTCTTCTTTTCAGACTCAAACTTAAACATGTGATGCTTCTAAATATAAAAATTTTAAATAAATAAAAAAAATTATTAATAAACTTACCTGCTGTGATAGCTGTGACAACGAGCCTAGCTGATCGTGCAATAACCATATTACAGATAGTGTCTCAAAAGCTTTGAAGTCGCTAGCTCTAAAGTCTCTGTATGACCTCCTCCATATGTGCATCACCCCATATCTAGATTATCGAGGCCTGAGAGGAGGATGTCAAAGAGTATCGAGCTGCTGGATGGTCGAAGCTATGGCCGAATCCTATGACCCGACTCCTACTCATCCCTCCGATAGCCCTGAGCCATTCCTCGAGGTTGATGGGCTGAGAGGATGGATCCTCACCATACCACGATATGAGATACTCAGCATAATCTGTCTATACAATTTAGAAATTCATTAGTCTATATATATCAGTATATATAAAAATTTAATAAATAATATTTTAAGTCATTACTGCAATCTATCAAGATCTAGGATCTAAGTAATCATCAGTCCTCCTAGATTGGTGTGTGACCTTCCATATCTATAGCTGCCCTAGTGCACAATCCAGCTGCCGTGCCTATAATAAATAAATAATAAAATTAAATTAATTAAAATATATATATGATTAATTCAATATGAAATTAATTTAAATATAAAATTTTTATCAATCTATCGATCATAATATGTGTGCCAATGGAGCCACCGGTGTACTTGATCGGATCCTGTTGGATGGTCCGATTCTGTTATACCCTCTGCTACCTATCAAAGTACTCCTCAGTGTTGCACCGATCATAGAGGGCCTCCCATATGTCTGTCCGCATCCAATGATCTATATAAGACTTTCAATCTGATGGTAACTCGAAACTATAGTGCTCTATGGTAGACTACCTAAGGCTGTATAGCCCATCTCAGAGCCTACATGTGGCCACCTTCTTGAAGGTCTGATGGCCAGCCTCCTCATACTGAGAAGTCTCGAATCGATAGTACTCCTATAAGTAGAAGCAATGTATATTAATAAATAGAATATAAACTTATCGTGAATTTAAAAATTAAACACCTTTGACTTATCAGGAACATCTCCAAGACTGCATCATGAGCCTCCGATGGCCAACTGAAGAACTTGTTCATTGGTTCCAACATCAATCATCGGATAATCCCAATAACCATATGAGGCACCCCAAGCTCTCTAAATGTACTACAAAATTGATTTTGAATAATAAATATTAAACTCTAAAATGACTAAATTTTAAACATATTCAGTGAAGATATAGTACTTACGAGCGGCTCTGAATGTAAACTTCTCTATCCTTCAGTCGAGTTGGAGGTGCCGTGAGCCAGACAGGTCCTCTACCATGTTGCTGACTCTGAGAGCCAGGTGCTGCTCCGTGTGACTGTGAGGTCACTGATGACCCCATGTCATCCGAACATGAGAGTATCAAGACATCATAATGAATGTTATATTAGATAATAAAAAATAAAATAATATAAAAAAGAATATTTAAAGTATTAGAGTTTACCGTGTGGTATGTGTGTCGCAGAACCATGCGAGTTGGCTGCATGAGAGCTCTCTTCTTGAGTGCTCTCTCCTTATCTGTGACGGCTCTGATCTCTAAAAGATATAATCTATAATCTTTAAAAATAAAAATAAATAGATTCATGAATTAATTATATAATTATGGATGGCAATATAAGATTTAAAATGATGTAAAATAAGTATTTAAAATGATTCAAGATAATATAAGAAATAAAATAATACCAGAAGGACATGGCGATTCTGAGTTTGTGAGAGAAATCTCTCAAGGCTAAAATCGAGAGAATGAGAGTGGTCGGAGGTGGCGTTCCAGATGTGAGATATAAGAGCTTGGATGCCTAGGTAGAGGCAGTCATTGAGAGGTGCTTGGACTTGAAAGAGAAGTCTAAGAAACGTTGTCCGAAATTTCTCTTGAACCCTCAACATACCGTTTGATTACTGTAATGACCTATAAAATTAATTATATTTTTTAAATTATCTATACTGAACAATCAATTGATCAATGTACATAATTCTCCCATCCATACAAAAATATATAAATATATAGATGCTATAGAATATATACATTAATTAAAAAATAGATCTATATGCAATACAATATTTTTAAAATTTTTAAATTGGTAGGTTTCTAAGTAAAGAGCATCATTGCAAATGGGGACAGTCGGGACGCACATCCCGTGCATGCAGATTTGGAGCGTGGTAGATGACTAAGCTGCACAAGCACACCAGCATGGCATCTAGGCAAATCCCATTCTAGAGATTTCAAAATACCGAGCGGCATTACAAATAAGGCTGGAAATGGGCCAGGCTGGGCCGAGCCACACCCTCCTTGAGTCCAGCCTAAAAATTTTTTTTGGACTTCGGGTCGGGCCTAGAGCCTAGAATCCAATCATCGAGCTGCTTCGACCGCCATCAGAATAGATGAACGAGCCAAAATCAGTTCGACGGTGGCCCGATCTCGAACCCCTATCGTCGAAGCCAGTAGGGCTACTCTCACCAAAGAGCTTTCCAGAGTGGTTCCACCTCTTAAGAATAATATTAATTTAAATAATATTATTAATTATATTATTAAAATTAATAATATTATTAATTTAAATATTATTAATATTTAAATTTAAATATTATTAATTTATGATAATCAGATAAATTTAATTTTAAATATTTAAAATTTAAAAAGATGAGAATAGGATGTGGCAATGACGGCAGAGCCGTCACTATCGCCGTCGCTAATACTCATAGTGTGACGACGGCATGGGTCTGACAGCATAGGTCCGATAGCGAGGCACTCCGGTGCTTAGGCACTCAGAAGGAGGGAGGTGGGCCCATGGGTTCGGTCTGATCCGATAAGGGGAGGTGCGGGGGGAGAAAGGGGAGGCTATCGCGGGTCTGGTCCGACAAGAGGAGGGCGGGGGGAGAACGAGGAGGCGGCGGGGGGTCCGATCTAGCAAGGGGAGCGGCGGGGGAAGAAAGGGGAGGCAGCGGGGGGTCTAATCCAACAAGGGGAGGGGCGGGGAAGGAAAAGGCCCACCGTCGGCTCCGAGAGGTGGCCGGGAAGAAGGGGGAGCTCAAGGATGCGGGCTTTGGGAAGAAGAGGGGAGGTCGAGCGGTGAGATGTTGGCTCCGAGATGCAGCGGCAGTGCTGGGGAAGAAACAGGTGGGGGCTCTGGAAGCTTCGATCCGGTGCGGGGACGTTGGATCCAAGGTGGGGATGGCGGCGCAAGGTTGGTGGGAGGAGGCCGGGGGCTCCAGCGGTGCTACGGGGGAGAATAGCAACTGAAGAAAGAGAGCTAGCGGGGGAGCAAGGGGAGGGTTTATGTGAGCCCGTTGGGAACCCGGAGGGATTATTAGGGCTTAATTATTAGTGACGGTATTATTTCACCATGAATGCCATCATTAATAATAATTAATTATTAGCAATGACTTTACCATCGCTCATAACAAATCACCATTGTTAATAATTATTTAAACTTATTACGATGAAAAAAATTTTCGTTGTAATAATTTATCAGTAAATACCGTTATTAGCGATGGCTAGTTAGTCATCGCTAATAGTATATTTTTTTATAGTATAATAAATATTTTTTTCAAAAAATACTAAAAATAGAGACCGATAACTAATAAAAATAATAAAATATTTTTGAGAAAAATAATAAAAAAGTGAAGAGCCTGGTAATCTGTTAATAATAAAATATCATAAATATTATATTCTATTCTATTGGAGGGTCCAGATGACTCCTAAATTTTAATAAAGTAATATAAAGAAGCATCCTAAATCCAACATTTAAAGATATTAATAATAGCAATAGTCTTATGTGGCTTTTGTGGAATTAATAACTGGTACAGTAGTATCATAGACTTACTGAAGATATTTGTTTATGGTAGGGAATAAAATTAAAAGATAAGTATGGACAAAAAGGGGAGATAGAGATAGGTGCCATAGATTCTCTCTCTCTACACCTATAAGGATACAACATGGTTGTCTCTGCTTGACTTCGATGAAAATTTTGTTGGAAAAATTTTTAATTATTTAATATTATAATTTTATATTTGATACTTAATTAATAGCTTTCGGCACATAATAAATATATAAATTAAAATTGATATATCCGTTCGAGGCACACTTTGGAAGGCGCTTCTTTTAGAGTAGAATTCATCCTATTCAAATGAAAATAGTTGATGACGGTCTGCTCCTAAGATACAACAAACCGCTTCGTGTTCTTCTTGAAGTACACTTTAATGAAGAAGAATCAGGGTCGAATCCGAACTAGTCAAATCAGCAAACTTGATTGAAATAATCTCTCTCAATCCTCTTTTATGTGAACACAATCCTCTTCTCAAATGCTTAATAGATGCACTTGAGTTTACTCAATTTGTACTCTCAACTCTCTCTTCTAATCTAATAATATAATTCAGATAGAAGGGGATGTTGTTCTCACGGATTGGAAGTACAATCCATTTTCTATTTATAGACATGAAAAGATGTGTATAATTGGATGCTTAAGCATTCTTTTACTAGATACATCTCTTCATTAATCCATCTATTCATCAAGAGTTACATCCCTTAGAATCACCATCAAATTGGATGCATCTTTATGTTAAAATGCATCTCTTCATTTATGGAGAGAAAGAACTTTTTAAGATATCTCATAACAAATAACTAAGAGTTGCGTCTGTAGAATTTTAAAAGATGAGAGAGAAATAAAGATAATACTACATCTTATCTCTTTTAGAAAATTAAATTATTTGGGAGTCTAAATTAAATAAGGTTGTTTATATTTATGGAATACTTAAAATCTCAAAATTTTGAATTAAAAAATTTAATAAACCAAAAAAAATTTATTTTACTCATCCATTGCTATGATTTTCTGACTTCACCTATGTTGACAAACATTGAGGTGGAGGCTGTGCCATACTAAAGTTTTAACCATTGTGTTGTCAGCCTAACTCATATAAATTAGGGGTGATAATTTTTTTTGATCTGATTGATTCCTAACATGACCTGATCCAAACGGGATGGATTTTATCTGATCCGATTAAGAGGCAGAACGGATATGAATTTTAGAAAAAATATCCAAAGTAGATGCTGGTCGGATACGGATAATGATATGCTCCATCTCGAACCCATCCTAATAATATCTTTCTTATTTAAATATATTTAAAGTTCTTTCCCTCTCTCCTCTTTACATAAAATCCAAACCCACTTGCCCTATCCGCAACCCCACCCCCAAATCCAAAATCCGCTCGTGCCCCCACCCCCCAACCACCCCAGCACCTGCAGCGGCCCGATGGCTGATAGGTCCCCACCCCTCACTCCCAACCCCTAGCGGTGGCCCGGCTAGTCCCCCCCACCCCTAGCAGTGGTGGAGGCGGCGGTGGCGACAGTAACGATGGGTCTCCACCTCCAAAACCCTAGCCACTGTCTAAGCTTTCCTATTCGGCTGCTTCAAGCCTCCTATCGGACTGAGACTCCTGAGGACCTAAAAAACAAAGGAAATACTAGTGAAAAACATAGGGAAAATCAATCAAAACAAAGGAAAGATAGAAAAATTAAAAGGTAAGACCTTTTCCCACATAGATTGATTTTTTTTTCTCATTTTTGCTTCTTTTTCTTTTCATTTCATTCTCTTTTTCGATGATTTGTGGGGAAGGAGAGCACCTGAGGGAGATCGGAGGGGTTTTTAGATTTCGATTAGGGTTTTTTCTTGAGCATATGGGATTTTGTGCAAGTTGTGGCGGTGTGAGTTGGTCCCTTGAGGTTTTGAGAGCTTAATCTTGGTGGAAGCATGATATTTTGTGGGGTTTGGGGATGGGACGGCAGGTGAATGTGGGGCAATGGCAGAGATGGAGAATGGAGAAGAAGACGATATGAGTATACCCGATCCAACCTATCCTTGGAGCCCAACCTGATCCGACCTAAGACGGATATGGATATAGTTTTTGAATTGTAGGGCGGATATGGGTATGGGCCAACCCGACCCATATCTGAACCATTGCAATTCCTAATGTAAATGGTATAGATTTTACAGTCTTGTAGACATGTGACCATGTAGCTCATCTTATATGTGGATGAAAGCTATAGGACAATTAAAAGCTCTTGCATCAACTTAGGAGTCAATCCAAGATAAGTAGAGATGCTAAATGCTGAAAATTGGCCATGCAAAATTGAAGTTATCAAGCTGTAATATATCTTATATACTAGTTAAGATTTATACTACTTCTTAATCTTTTTTTTTTATCAATCTAGAGAAAATAACTACTTTTTAATCTTTGTGATGCCGTATACAATAATTTCCTTTCCCAATTAAGAGTGAAGTCTTGCTTATTGGAGAAATCCTTCCGATGAGAGAATTTTATCAAATAGAGAAGTATTTAAATAATAGTTTTGATAAATTTCAAATTTATCTTAACTATATGATAAAGATAAGAAAAATAAATTTGACTTACCAATAGCAGATTGGTTCGTTAATTTACGATATAGATAAAAGAGAGAAAATTTGGAAGCACGTAACCACTATCCTAAGATAAATTTCTAACTCTCTTGTCAGTGTTTAATAGGAATTATATCTCAAGATACGATCAGGATACCTTCTATGATCGCTACTTTTCAGTGCTCCATGCCATCCGAACTCTTAGTCTTATAGATAATTTAAAATAAAAATTATTGTACCATCACACCACATTTTCACATGCCTATGAGCCACATCAGACCAGGCCAATGTGTGTGTGAGGTGTAAGACCCACTTCCCCCATCGATCCAAACAAAGGTGGTAAGGAAAGAAGGTATATAAATATCAAGAAGAGATTGTCCATTTTTAATATGGGACTAAACTCATAACAAAACTTTAGGAACCATCGGAGGGAAGGGAGATTTTGAGTTTTTCCTCCAACTCCCTGACATTGCTTCTGGCATTATATGCTTATTTCTTTTTCTATCACTTAAGGGCTTATTCTTTTGAGGATAAAAATTTACCTAAAAATCTATATTTTTCTAGATAAATATTTCATAGGTAATATTTAGATAGAAAAATAATTTATTCATATTTTTTTATGTATTAAAAAATAGGTCAAGAATTTATTACCCATGTTCTTTTGCATTTTAGTTTCCTAGATAAGTTGCTGAGATCTATTCATATTTTCTATAATATCCTTTACTATATAAATATTATTATATATAATAGTATAATATAATATAATATATTATAATATATAGTATTATTATAATATTATAATATATTATTTTATTATTATATATTATTATATCATTATTATAATATATTATTATATATATTATATAAAATTATTATACATAATAATATAATATATTATATTATTATAGTATTGTATAAATATTATTATATAGAATAATATAATATTTAATAATATATTGTTATATCACTATATTATAATATATTAATATATAATAATATATTATTTTATTATTATAGTATTATTATTATTATAATATATTATAAGATAGTAGATTATATTATATTATAATACTTTATTATAATATTATAACATAATATTATATTATATTATATTATATTATAAGGTTAAGGATATATTAAGAATGAATTAGAAAGATTATTTTTTTAGTTGATGGGAAAATGATTTAGACACTCTCTAGGTGGGTAAGATTTTTACCATTTCATAGATAAATATTACCTATGGTAAAATAACTTACTCATCTTAAAAAATGTAAGAATATGGTTAAATTGGTCAATAAAAAAGTTGATCAATTTTTTTATGATATTTATTTATAAAAGAACAAACCCTAAAAGGTAAAACTTGGAGCGAAGAAATGGAGAAATAGACTTGAAAAACTGTTTTTTCCTGAGGGACACACATATCTTGAACCTTCTGAAGGTCTGGCCTCTTCCTCTTCTTTGAAAGAGTTATATTTTAGCTGGTAACAAGATCAGTGAGCTTGTAGGCCTCCACCGTCTTCTCAAATTGAATATTCTTGACTTGTGTTCCAATAAAATCTCTACTTCGAAAGGTCTTGGTCAACTGGAAGATAATCACGGTTCCTTGCAAGCAATAAATCTGGAAGGCTATCCTGCCTAAAAAAATGATGGAGATGAGCAGCTGAAAAATATTTATTAAGTCTTCTCCCTCATCTTGTTTTCCACAACAAGCAGGGAGTAAGAATAAGCAGCTCAAAAGAAATCTTGGATAGTCCAACTCGATCACTTTACTCTAATTAGGTTGATCGTAGCATGAGATTAGAACATAAAAACTCAGGGCGGTGATCCCTTGGTGCAGCCCTTCACAAGTCATCATCGAACCATGGTCAATCAACTAACCCTTCGAAGCCATCGACGAGCTGGAATCGGTGCCCAGATTCAAGACAATGGATCATGTCCCCAACATGGACATGAAAACTATTAAGCTTGCAGTCTAGCAAGCCTATACAACGAATCCAGTGAGGGAGCGCTCTGAATTTCTTTTGCCATGCCCATGAGTAGTCATGCATGGCTTTAGTTTTAGTGGCTGATGTCCTGCGAGCCATTTTATATGTCCATGTGCTGAATAACTAGCAGAATGTTCTGGTTTACTATTATGTTTTGGAATAATGATCAGGTTATTAGTTATAGTAAACAATCATAGCTGGACTATTAGTTTGAGTCATGCTCGTGTTATCCTTCAATGGTCATTGATTTAATGCGCGGTATGTTTATCTCAATTTTGAAGAAGTGTTTGTGCAATCCAATTGAGAAGGCTTCTCTTCTGTTGCTGGGTTAAGGCGGCATTTTCTTGGTTGCCGGTTCTTGATGCTCGAATCCGGCTTCGAGATCCTGGCATCTCTCTCTCTCTCTCTCTCTATATATATATATATATAGAGAGAGAGAGAGAGAGAGCCTTTAGCCTTGGTGCATCCTTGATGCTCATGTCTTCTTTAATGCCATTTGTCCCCCTGCCTCCAACATGCAGACATGCTCTCCTTCTCCGGTCGGAAGATTACCTCACGGCAAACGCCATACAGTACTGAGAGTTTTTAATTTTTTCACTTTTTGAGGCTAGAGCGGAGTCGGACTGGTTTGAGTCTCAAACCCAGGATTTTTACTTGGGAAAAGTTTTGTAAAATCTCAAGGGATTGCACCATTCAAAACTCCAGTCGCCAAGCTAGCAAGCAGGTCAACGAGAGCTGTTAATTTTTGAAGCAGAAATTTGCAGATACCAGAATAGACTTGGCAATCCTGAGATGCACACCATACCTTTGATCCAGCCAGATCTGGAAGGCAGTTTGGCGGTGCTAGAGAGACATGTGGGTCTAGTACAGGACCCTTTTGCAAGTTGGAATTATGGACATTTTAGATGACATTTGTGGTCAACAAAGCCAATTCATATTGTTAATGATCCCTTACATTAAGGTCTGTCCGTTCCACTCCTCTCCAGAGCCCTAAACTTAATAGACTCAAACCTACATCACAATCTGAAACGATATTGTTCGCATCAAGATTTTCCCTTGATACCAAGATACTGTCCTCCGTAAATTGGTTTCACTTCATGTTCTGTGAGATGCATCTCCCTTGTCCTTATCTGTGGCCCTGCTAGAGACTTTGAAGCAGCAGCAGGCAAGCTCCGGACGTTGTTTGAAATAGACCTCAGCATATTTTTAAAGAGATTCACCGATACAGGCTTTGGCTTGAAATCTAACATTTAAAGCTCGGTAAGAGATGGTTCTATATCGTCAGTAGCCATTTTGGCAATAAGGAAGAAACAGATAACTATACAAGTAACAAGTGTGCACCAACTAAAAGTACATGTTCAAACGAGAGACAAACATTACAGCAGGGCAACGTTTCAACAGCATAATTGTTTCACAGGAGAAAGCAGTAAACCTTTGGATGACCTAGGACAATCCAACCCAAAAGTAAAGATACTCATCATTCATCCAGTTTACAAGAGGCAATTGACAAGTGAAACAGGGGATAGCAGTAACACTAGCACCACTTGGACACATAGCGGAGTCCCCTCCACAAAAACCTCAAGCTAGTTCCCTCCATTTGATTCATGGCTTTTCGCTTTCTTTAACGAAAAACAAAATACCTCATCAGTTAGATCTGCCAATAGGAAAAATGAATTTTTGTTTTAAAGCATTAATAATCTCACTACAAGAAAAGATGATGACCAATGATTATGGATGAAGATGTGGGTGCACAGTCATCGTACAGACCGGAGGAAAATGCAAATGATATAGGAATTCACGTTCATCAGAATGCATGGGAAGCACCCAACTTTCTGAAGATTTTCAACACTCGGTTTAAGACACAGAGATCCAACTAGTGAGACAAAAAGGTAATAAAGTCAAAAGACTAAAAATCTGACGTTAATACTACAGAATGACCAGTGGCACAGGTAAAACTTAGGAAATATATGGTTGCATGCTCAAGGATTCACAAAACTAACAACTTGTATGGTGCAGATTTTTTTTGGAAAAAAAAAAAAAGAAGAGAATGAGCAGATTGTTAATAACAAAAGGCATCAATAATGTATAACCATAAGTTCATACCACCTCACCTGGATTCAAGAGGACCACGCAACAACCCAGACAACACTCATCAAGAATCTGAAAAAAGGAAAAAAAATTAATATTTCAAAATTACTTTCTTAAGTTCATGCAAAGTTGGAAAAAAAAAAAAAGAAGGAACTTTTAAACCTAAGAAAGCAAAAATTATTATAGTGTTGACAACACGTTTAAATTTGCTCTTCTTATGAGATTTTGTCAAATAACGAACTATTTACAAAAATTGCATAAAACGCAATAACATGTCAAAGCACAGAAAATGGAAAAAAAAATTCAATATATTGTATCTCCAAATATCAATTGCAGAATTCCCTCAAAAGATATTAATTGCAAAATGTAAAAGATAAATATCTCACTGATGGTTAAAGGAAGAAGATGCAGATAATGCTAACTGCACAGGGAAGAGCACAAAGAAGTATTTAGCAAATAGCAACGTAATGTTGTGAACAACTCTCACATAAAAAACTGAAAGAAAAGTCTTTGAGTACCAGTTTCGGTACCCATACTGGCCAACTGGTGCCATATTGGCATGGTACATTTTTTGGTACCAAAGATCAGTATGTTGGTTTCATACCGTTACAGTATGGTACTCAAATCATGTCTGAAAGGACAGGGATACCCACTGAAATTTCTGCTTATGCCGGAACCTGCCACCTGTGGCACATGACCTTCATCCCTAAACATGATTATTTAGGCACTGACCCATTTCCTTTTGAGTTCTTTGTAAGAACAGTTCTTATAATATTATTTCTCTTTGGTAAACCACATATGGTTACATCATATAATAAGAAATTCTCAATAGTTCAGCTGCGAAAACATATGAATAAATCAAATTTATATTTTCTGGAGGGCCATGAATACAGATCAGTACTGTATGCGGTGTCATGAAGATTAAAGCTCTTGCCTAGCTGCATCCCCCCAGGTTAAGTCCACAACCATTTTAACAGGATTAGAAGATATAAAATATTGTTATTAATTTTCTAGACATATATCATGCACCATCATGTTTTAATGCCTCTATGCATAAAGTCCCCTGGGGCCATAACAACCATTATCATAGCAAACCAACTCCTAAGGTTAAGTAAAACTTCTAAGATGGCTGAATATTAAATCACACCAGTACTTTACAGAAAGGCTAATGTCAACATCAAAGTTTATGACAAGGAAATATTTACTCTAAAACCTACTTCTAACAATTAAGTCTAAGAGTTGCAGCACAAATTTACACGATTAGTAGTTTCTTCCTTCAAAAGATCCACTGCCATGGCAAACCAACTCCAATGGCAAATGAAACTTATATAACAGCAGGACATCAAATAACACCTGTTTCTTATGAATGGCTAGGCTCGATACATAGTTTATGACAAGAAACATTTTCTCTAAAATTTACTTCTAATTATTTATTGGGTAATGTAAGTATTGCAGAAAAAAAAAAACACAGGGATACAATTCCTTCCCTAACCACTAGAACTGAAGTATCTTTGATTATTTTCATAATTAAAATTTCTCACACCAATACCACCTTCAGGGTAGCAGGGGAGGCTTGGAATGTTCACAGTTAATATACTCACAGATCCCATTGCTTCACTTTATCTAATACCATGAACCACAAGCTGTCAATGCAACTTGTTTAGTGATCCACAAGCAAGGTCAAAGGCCCAGACCAAGACTCCAGCTCTCATCAAAACCATGCAACATAACTCACCATTTCCGCTAACTATTCGAATTCAAAGTAATACCTCAACCTTTAAAGCCTATATCATATGCATGGGGTCGGCATGGGCATCAATGTGTGATCCTTCAGAGTCCTAAAGAGTTCTCAAGCCAACAGCAAACCCAAGTGGGTCATGGTTTGGAACTATTCATTGCCATGAAGCCTAGAAGACCAATTTGCACAAATTAAGCTTATCAAACCAAAAAGGAACTCTAAGTCGATGAACTAGAACAAATCTAACCAAAGAGGGGAGAAGAAATGGTTTGATGCAAGGAACTTCTTTTTAAGGTGTTTGGCCATCCTCATGCAACATTTAAGGAAAAACATTTCATGGTATAACTACTATTGTCTTTGTAGAAATGGTAGATTGATTATAGCCATATGCAAGTTCAGAATTTACAACATATGCTGAGGATCTCTATAACATAATATTCAGCTGAAATCTCATGCACCACCAGTACCATATTCAATGAAAGGCTTGGGCATTTGAACATGGTATTGATATTTGAGGCACAAATTATAAGCCAAAGAACAGTAAATAATTTATTGACCATGCCAAAAAAGGGAAAATGTAACAGTGTTGCTTATAATTTTACTAAGTGCAGGAACAATAAATCATGAGGATCTAGCTGTCTTGTAAATTTGAATTAAATCCTAAATTTAACACACACAAAAAAAACTTTATATTATAATTTGATAATTCTCTAAAATGGCACATGGAGGGTAAAATTTTCGACAATGCAGATCCCAAGGTTTGCCATACCGTGTCGAACCGGCCGGTACACCCCATCTCGTACCAGACCGGTGGGGAACCGGCACGATTCGGCCGGTAAAATCGGTACACCGGCGGTACCGAAGAATAAAGAATGGAAAGTGAGAAAGAGAGAGAGAGGGAAGGGAAGGGAGGGAGGTGGGAGCCGCCGGAGGCCGGCGGTGGCCGACTGCGGCCGTCGGAGAGCTTCCGAGCCCCGTATCGCCCGATAGGACCTTCAAGAGAGCAAAAAAGAGAGAGAGAGCGCTCGGAGGGGGGCGGAGAACCTACCGGACAGACGGTGCCTCCGTTGCGAGGCTCCCGGTGGCCGACGAGCCGACGCCGACGGTCTGAGGGCGGTCGAGCGGGCGGAGCCGTGGAGCCTTCTTCTTTTTCGAAACAGACGACGTCTGTTTCGATTTTTTCTTTTTTTTTATTTTAAACTTATGAAGTCGGCAACTGGGTTGCCGACTTAAGAATTTTTTTTAAAAAAAACAAAAATCGTGAAGTCGGCAAACGAGTTGCCGACTTAAGAATTTTTTTAAAAAAAAATAAAAATCGTGAAGCCGGCAAATCGTTTGCCGACTTCATTTAAAACCATGTTTTTAAAAAAATTTGCGAAACAGGGGCGATGCCCCTGTTTCACGCCTGCGGCGCGGCGCGCGTGGACGGCGCCCTCCGACGGCCACGACGGCCAGTCGGAGGCTATCCGGCGGCCCCGCCGGCTCCTTCCCCTCCCTCTTTTTTTTTCTTCCTCTTTCTCTCTCTCTATTTCTCTCAATTTCTCTCTTTTTTCTTCCGGTTCGGATCGTCGGTTCGATACGGTATGAAACCATACCGACCCATACCGCCGGCCGGCCGAAACAGCCGACGGTACCGGTTCAGCAAACCTTGACAAATCCAAAGTCCATAATAACTCTTTGCAGGCAATTCATGCAGATGCAAATAAGACCATGATTGCTAGTTTTGATGGAAACTAAACCAGTTTGGTATTTCAAAATTTTGGGCACAGTTATCCAAGACCAAAAGCTGTTGATTTGACCGAAACTGGTCAATTTTGAGCATGGACATTAAATCAAGCCTCAAGGATTCAGTTCACAAGTTCTATAGGATTTATGTGAATTTGCAAACGATGTTTGAAAGCAAAAAAAAAAAAATGGGAATAGGTGAAAGTTTCAACTTTATCTCCAAGTTATACTTGAACTCAAGAAATAATTAGCTTTACATGAAATACCAAGTTATGATAAATAATCAAGAAAATTATTTTTACTATTACTTATCTAATTCACCATAAACAAATTTATAATGAAATTTTAGTTACCTCAAGCAGAGTAAAGTGCAAAAACAGCTCCTTGTTCCAAGTAGAAGTACTTAGTTTCACAATAAAAGCATATGCATATTCTATATGATTCCTTAATGAACCCAGATAACATGATTCTGCCCTTGACCTTTCAAAACTCAACGACTTCCTTTATTGCATGATCATAGGTATCTTTTGAAACTAAAAGTTACTTGATTGTTCTTTAACTTTAGGGTATGTTTTGTTGCAAACAAAACTGCCTGGAAAACATCTGTTTAGGAAAATTTAGTTGTCTTTTTGTTTGTTCTCGTAGAAAATTAACAAACATGGAAAGCTTATATCTGTCTTTGGATATATTTTCGTTTTCCATGAATTTTACAGCAACCAAACTTTGATGGTCTACTGTTATTAATTTAGCTTGAGATTTCAATCTGATCTAGACTTTATTGGGCTTTTAAAGCTCATCATTTGGAAGTAATGCCACATACAACAACTAAGAACTACCTTGCAAGAGCTAGTAACCAGAGTCTGCCATGTGACTCATATAAATAACAGCAATTCAAGTTGCAGACCTTATGGTCTACCTTCAGTTGTCTTGTGAGTTCAAGAATGACATGGATACAGTAACTTGATCCCCCGAAGTTCAAATACATAGTCACAGGTTACCAATTAAATGCAACTTCTCCAAATTTGCCCTCCAAACTAAATGCAACTGTTCTTTTGGTAGGAAATCACATGTTTTAATCCAAAGAAAATCACATGTTTTTTTTTTCTTTATTGCTTTCCCTTTTATCTGCTCCATACAGTGGGGCAGCTACCAATCCAAAGACCTATTCAAGGTTTGGTGGCTCTTAACATTGATCAGCATAGAGAAACTTAAATGTTGGTGGTGTTTTGAGTTTACAAATATTTTTGCTCCCAGATAATGTTTTGGTTGACTTGTCCTTCCAATCAACTACTAAGTGAGAGGATTAGAAACTCCATTACTCTACACTAGATCTTGATTTAAGGATTTTGATTCCAGATTTTGAGTTGTCTATTTTAAGGCCTTGATTTTTAACTAGTACCAAATTGCATCTGTTTGGAGATAGGATAGACCAAAGCCAACTACAAACGACATACACTCAACCCAATCATGTTGGGCAAAATCTAGATTGTTTCCAGAGTTAAGATTGACAAGATCCAATCAATTCAGATGAACGTAAGTCAGAATAGCCCAACTAACTCACAAATTTAAAAAGGGAATGAAGGAGCATGCAGTTATCACATCTCATGATGTAAGGCCACATGCCATTAACCCCCTTATCTTTTGATTCTCAATAGAACAATAGGGCCCAGGTAAGATGCTTTACGGCAGCGTTCCCGAAACTAGTACCAGGACCCTTGCCGGTCGACGACTGGCACGGTATGTATGGATCTATACTATACCGTGATGGGGGTGTTTCAGCCTCTTTTTTTTTAAAAAAAAAAGATTTTGAATTGAAGCCGGCAAACAATGTGCCTACTTCAATTCAAAAATAAAAAACAAAGGTTTGAACCCCCCCCCCTCTTCAAACATTCCACTCTCCCATGTTTCGAATGAAAAAAGCGGGAGAAGTGAGGAAGAGGGGGAGAGAGAGAGAGGGAGGAAGGGAGGGAGGGACAAAGAAGGAGAGGGAGGGGGGAGAGAGAGAGGCCATTCTTGAGAGAGAAAGAGAGAAGGAGAGAGAAGAAGAGGGAAAAAGGGACCTAACTGGAGGCTTCGGGGCCCTCATCAGTAGTTGTAAGTCATCACCATCAAGCATCAGGGATGTAGATTAGGGTTTAGGCGTTGACGGGAAGGATCAAAGCTGTAATCGAGGGATTTAAGCTATTGAATAGGGGCGAAATGAATTTATATCACTAAACATGCCGATAGCCAACTAATCCAGTTTGGTATCGGCACACCCCGAAGTGGCTAGTTCGGCACAATTCAGCCTTCTTTGCGTTATGGTATCCTCCAAAAGGAACAAAAAAGAGCATTATAGCGCGTCCCACTTAGACTAACATGGCTTAAACCTAGACTAGCCCATTTGACTAACCCAGAAAACAACAAGTTATGTGGAAGTTAAAATGTGAATGCCACATGGAACAAAACAAGAGTCACATGCAACAAACCACCACCCTTTATCCTCAAGACTAGAAAGGCACTAGGGGAGATTTTTGAGGTTTTTCTTCAAAATAATGAGAGAGAAGTAAGGGGTTATACAACTAATATCCTCAACATAAAATCGAAAAAGGAAGCTGAGTTGTAGATTCTAAGCCACAACTAGGTTGCATCCAACATTAACTTAGACGTCATATTTAGGATATCTATGAAATTTCAAATTGGCCCCAAACCAAACATCAAGAAGATGAAAAGCAATTAACGTTTCAACCCTTGCAAAAATATCATATTCCAACTCAAAGGGCTTTGTTTTAGAAAATACATATACATAGGCCCATCAAATACGCAAAGCAAACAATGTGAGATAAATGTTTAATTTAATATTTTATGGATGTGTCCTAAAATTAATCATACAAAGCCGGTCAAAGACTCAAAATGAAACGATTAAAGTTCATGAGATTATTCAAGATGTATGATTGAAGTCCTGGATTGGGCTAACTAACGATGGTTGAAACTTGAAAATTGGGGTATGATTGTTGAGACTAACATAGAAAGCATGTTCAGGTGCTCCAAACCTGATAAAATATCGAAGCCCTGCTGAAGTTCATTTACTTGATGAGATCAAATTCGAGGAACATCAACTGAATAATTTGATAACATTCAAGTTAGAGTGGTCCATGACCTTCCCTACTAGAACTTTAAGGCCCTTTACTCACAGCTAACAAAAATAATCCACTTAACTGAGTATTTTAAGCCTGATTACTTGTCCTTTCTAGTCTCCGACACTTGTCTGATCTAGTATAGGAATGAGGACCTTACGTGCTTTCATCTAAAAGTATGGGAAACATGTTTAGTCTGCATTTAAAGGGCCTAATCTAGTTCACTGGATTCGTAGGAATCTAAATTAAAATAAACCACAATCTTGTTGTTTCTTAGAAAATGTAAAGAAATAAAAACCCTCACAATCTAGTTGTTTTTCAGAAGATGCACAGGAACTAAAACCCTCAAAACTTATTGGTTAAGCATAAGAAGAGTTACAAGATTCCGTAGATCCAGGCCCAATGGGCCCACAGTTATTGCCCAAAATATTATCATTGTTTGTTCTGATTTGAGGTGCCTAAAAGGAATATTTATCAAAGTTCATACATCATGTGTCAAATTACTCTTGTATGAACAATGGAGGAGATCTGCATGTATCCAGCTTCACAAGTCAACAAAATACCTTCAAAAAGCATCATTGATGATGCCCTGTCATCAATGGCATGGTAATCTAGCACTATGAGGTAAATTAGCTGTTAGAGGCAAATGCACTAAGTGCTCTAGCCATTAGTACAATTTCATAATCATAATCCTAAAAACAAAAGATCATTCAAATCAATCAATCCCTGAACTAATATCCAATCTGATTGATGTTTTGAAAGAATGTAAGATGCTACCCAAAAATTACGCAGCCCAAGATAATAAATCTAAAAATAATAGATATAAAGTGAAATCAGAAAAAGATATTTTGATCCAAATTTGAAGCATGACATATCAAATTAAACATACAGAATCCAGAGTAGGGGTTTGGAAACATCCAATATCCAATTTCCCTGTGCAATAGCCTAGGCAGCTACCTAGGTGATCAAAGAGGTCTTAAGAACATTGTGATTGATCGGCCAATTCCAAAACAGAATAATAGTTCCAATCACAGTCTTCTCATGTATAGCCAATTTGAATGATAGGGGATCACTCTCTATCTGCTTTCCAAAGCTCATAGCCAAACTTGGCACCAAGATTTCTTCTCATTCCTCCTCCTTACTCTAGAATTTCCCCAAGGCTGAATTCTCCAAGGTGGTTTTCCATTCATTGAGAGGAAAATGGCCCAACTCAGATGAAGTATTATCTACCATGTAGACAATTTTATGTTCTGTAGATTTGTTGTATTATTATAGAAAAATGATACAATTATAAAACCTCAACATTATTAAATACTACATAACATGGTATATACTAAATGATACAGTACAAGCACGGCATGGTGCAGTACCTTACCACGCCGACTAACGACTAGCATAGACACCTTGCATTAAACATAAATATTGGTTATTGATCCTCACCTTCCAGTCGTGAACATATAATAAAAACCATTTACCCAAAAATAAAACACTGAGAGATTACAAAATCTTATAATAATAAATGGTTTACTAATTTAAGTTTAATAATAAAATTTTTAACTGCATAGCACACTGTATTTGTGATTCATGCAAACTCATACATATTTTCTAAAATTTGAATCACAAAATATTATAAATAGTATAACCAACAAGGTTCGCTTGGATTTATCTACAATGATGGTTTGAATTATTAAACATATAAGCATGGCAAAATCTTGTAGATAACCAGACCTCATCTATCATTTTGGAAGTTTAGACAGTCTATAATAAGTATGAAAAATTTAAAATAAAATTAAAGAACTCAGACCTCGAGTGACACATTACTAAAATCTGACAATGAGCAGAACAGGTAAAAATATGAATCTTACAATTGATGCAAAGCGATGCATCATAACCAAAAAATAAGAGAAGTGGAGATATAAACAATGTCCTCATAAAACTTATGCATGCAAAGTGTATGAATTGAGTATATACCGTGCACCGCTATTGAATTCCAAATCATCAACTCTTTGCAAATCAATAGAGCCCCTAAGTTGCTTGGGCATGGAAAACACTAGCTATTCATAAACAAGATGACAACAGGTTGTCTGCCAGTTGTAAGAAGTTTCAGACACTAGTGGATTATACTTTATATTATAGAGCAGATAAACCACCACAGATTCGATATGATTTGTTAGTTTAGGTTTAGGTATACATTAGCACAGTATCTCTGAACTAAAAGGATGCAGAGAATCAAAGGGATTTTGTAACTTGATCTCCAGAAATCCCAAGGAAGGAAAATTATATCAGCAACTAGTCAGCTCACATAAAATCATATAAAGCAAAGAGAAAAACAGTAATCTAACCTCAGATCAAACTATTGGAAAAAAAAAGGCAAGACAGTCTCATCCACAATCAAAAATCATTATAGTCCACTGCAGCACCCTAAGCCAAAATCTCCACCCTTTCAGCTTCTGTCCCTTCCATTGAACCAAAATATAATAAAGAAATTGAATATTTCGCTAAGGTTGCAGGTTTAGAACCTATGTAGATAAGTCAAGACTGGAGCAAGCCCTACCTATTTCTATTTTTCTCCATGGGACAGAGGCATAATAGGCGTATAACAAAACAAAAACAAAGAAACTCAAATCTACTATAAGTTAGAGCAACTTTAGTCCAGAAAAAAGATCAAAATCAATATTAAAGATCTAAGTTAATATTTTCTATCACCCACTGCCCAAAATCAACAATAAAGATCACATCCATACAAGAAATAAGATAGCAAATGTACTGATGGTGAAAGCCCGAACCTTTCTGCTCATCAGAGGCATCGTGGTACTCCTGCTCCTCCTCCGGCACCGGATGCAACTCTGCCTCCTTCTCCAGAGTCCCCCTGACCCCCACCACACCTCCACCGTCGGCGACGCTCCCGGCCCCCGCTCCAGCGCCGGACC
Source organism: Elaeis guineensis (assembly GCF_000442705.2). Classification (NCBI taxonomy): domain Eukaryota; kingdom Viridiplantae; phylum Streptophyta; class Magnoliopsida; order Arecales; family Arecaceae; genus Elaeis; species Elaeis guineensis. The sequence goes on along the minus strand of NC_025998.2, from coordinate 23,769,256 downwards.
CCTCATCAGGGTACCGGACGACCACAACGGGGCAAACGCAGTGGTGGACACAGTAGTCGCTGACGCTCCCGAGCCTTCCCTTGCTTGTCCTCCGGGAGGCCCCAAATCCCCGGCTCCCCATGATGACGGCGCTAAGGCCGAGCCTCTCCACCTCGAGGCAGAGCCTCTCCTTCATGTCGTGGTCCTTGACGATGTGGATCTTGAAGGGGATTTGGGCCTCCACGAGTGGCTGGGCAAGGTCCTGGGCCTTGGTGGTCGTGAAGGCGTCTAAGTCGTCCTCCAGCTTCTGCTGCGACTCTTCGGAGTCGGCCTCCTCCGCCACGGCCGCCGCGGCCGACACCGAGAGATCGATAGAGCCCCAGTCGGCGCCGTAGAGGACGCTGGTGGACCGGACATGGAGAAGGATCACGGCATCCCCGGGGCGGAGGTAGTTTTGGACGGCCCACTTCACGGCGTAGGCGCTCTCGTCGGAGAGGTCGACGGCAATCGCGATCCGCCGGTGCGACCCGGCGGAAGGGCTCGCCGCGGCGGCGGAGGAGAAGAAGTAGCGCGGGGAGGAGGGCTGGATCGTCTGCGCAGCCGCAGTCGCCGCCGCAGCCGTGGCGGCGGGCGGCATGGCCGCGGCCTGGCGGTCCGATTCGGGCGGGGTCTGCTGGGGAATCATGCCTCAGATGGATAGGGTTCTTATGGTTTCGTTCTTTTCTCGCGAAAAAATTCGATCTTTTTCTGGTATACCGCTGAGAGACGAACTCGAAGGAGAGAGTTTTGGGACAAGATTTTAGGATGGTTTTTGGGAAAGGAGGAGCGAGAGAGGGGAAATGAAAGGGTAGGAAGAGGGCGTGCAGAATGATGTTACTGGGGTGAGAGTAAACGGGGAGGAAGGTACAAGCGAGGAGCGAAGGCAGTGAATTTTGTTTACGTACAATGACGGAAATACCCTTCTACTTTTTTTACGGTTTCTTTTTCTGGATACTTTTCTAAGATCATTCTGAGATATTATGGATGCTGAAGGTCTGCTGTGTAGCATTGGACAAGTAGCAGCCTTTTGTTGGGTTATGACTTCGTGGTGTGGATCCCACCCGAATCCCGATTGTTTTAGTGCAAACAAAGATGTTGCGTGAGCTAAAGTATCCATTTTGTACCAATAAAAAGAAAAAAAAAGCTAAAGTATCCATTCTATTATAAGAAAAAATGCATGCTACTTTCAATTAGTGACCAAAACCGATCGATGAAAGATGGGAGAATTTTAGAAAAAAATTTAAAAGTTTCCAGAATTTTATATGTGTGTATGTAAAAGGAATATAATTAAAAAATACGTAAGTATATTAATAACATCAATCTTACTGGCAAATATTGGGCTGAAATAATAAGTCTCAAAATTTTAATTATATCATCTCAATAAATATCAAATATAAATCAAGATCTTAATTAAGATAAATAAAAACTTTGCATGTAAGAAATGTGTCTACAACATAACATTTCTTTTGACATATGGAGGTGAAAAGATCAATAAAACATGAAGTTCATAATATGAACAAACTTAAGCAAATATTTTAAAAAGTGTCATAAATTATGGTTGTTCCTAGCTCTTTTTTTTTTTTTTGAAAAATGGATGCATAACTACAAATAATAGATGCTTAGAACTTTTTAGTATTTTGTAATAAATAACATTATGATGACTATGTTTAAAGAATAAACATAGTGAAATGATGGTGGATATTACTATTTGGAATGATAAATCTATGATCCCTCCTACTTTAAAATTAAAAGTATGATCTATCTATCACTAGAAGAGCATAACAATTAGCTAGTTTAAGGACAAAAAGTATGATAGGAAAACTAAAGAAGTATAAGTTTATTCATAAAGCCACTATTAATATATGATCTCTTACTAGCTAGTTTATAAGATTTATTGTATCCTATCTTAAAATCATTAGCTTTAATAAACATTGCTCTCTTGCGAAAAAAAGAAATAAATTGAGGTATATGTTTAAATGTCACCCTATGAAGAAGGTATAGCAAGATTATCCTTCTATTTTTTTTTTTTTGGATATATAAGAGACAACTCATATAAAATACTATAGCCTAAGATAATCATATCTCAAAAACCTCAATTCTTCAAAAGTTTTTAGCTAAATAGGCCCTCATAATGGAGAAAGCAATTGGAAACTAAAAAAAAAAAAAGAAAAATGGAAAAGCATTATTTCAAGTTATTATAATATAACTTTTAACTAGTTATAATAGCAGTTAGGTGATAAATAATTTAAAAAATTGTTACTAACTCAGTTTTGATAAATTAAAAAGATCAGAGCATGCAAAAGTTATTATGATAATATAACAATAATAAGATGAAATAACCTAACAAATTCTAGTTGTTATACATCCTGAAAATCTTAGAATCACCCTCCACATGAGGTATGCTCTCTTCAGTAGTCGGCCTGTTATTGATCCTTTCTCTCCTTTTCTTTCTATATATCCCTCTTCTCTCCTCCTTTCATATGTTGAAGTAACGCGCACCGGATTGGATCGATCTGGGCTTGTGATCTAATATCTAATTTCTTTGAGACAATTCACCAAACACATTGCAGGCATAAATAAACAAAGACAAAGAACCAAGATTTACGTGGTTCGGCACAAAAGGCCTACATCCACGGGGAGGAGGAGCAATCCACTATAAATTCATCCCGAAAAATAGGTACAATATGAGGTATAAAATACTTTTATCCGAAACCAACAAGAAGGCAACAAAATATCGAATAGAAGGCAACTAAGATCCAATCGGATCAACCAATCTCAGCCTCGGCAATAGATCAAGATAAAACAATACCTGAGATGAAGATACCTTCCCCAACCCTCGGCAAAAAATCAAGATGATACCTCCTTACCAACCGAAGTAGCACAAGGCATCCGTGAAACCGAGAAGAAAGAAGATAGGTAGACTATCAGTCGAAGACTAACAGAAGAGAACCAGAAAGCAACCCGCACACGAGCACAAGCAGGAGATCGGCCTGAAAGCAAAACCCACGCGCACAAGAGGCACAGGCGAGAGATCGGCCTGAGAGCAAAACCCGCGCACAAGAGGCACAGGCGAGAGATCAGCCAGAGAGCAAAACCGCACGGGAGAACAAGCAAGAAACAGGCCCGCACAAGAAGCCCTAGAAAAATCTCCGCCCGCTCTAACCTTGTGTCAAAAAAAAGATGCCCGTGGCCTCCTTATAAAGGAAGAAAGCCTTCTCAAAATAGAGATTCAGCCGATGTAGAATTCCCAACTGTCACGGGAGACAAATAAAGAAATATAATTTGGAGCCAAATATAACATCATATTTATCTTCTCTAGCTTCATGTGCGACTGTCAATCAAATCAAGCCACTTCTGATCACCGACTAACCATGTCTCTCTTCCTCCCTTTGCTCTTTCTTTCTTTTTCACCTCTCTCTCTCTCTCTATCTTTGATTACTACGATGGTGGCCAAGCAGATCTAACTTTCATTTCCATATGCTCATCATTGATTATTGGATAGCCACCTCTCTTCTCCTCCTTCCCTCTTTCTATCTTTTTTCTCTTTTCTTTATCTCTCTATTCTTCTTCCCCTCTCACCCCTCTTCGGCTTACAACATGCCTACTAGTCAAATTCATGGCATCACTGCCTAGCTGCTGCTTCCCGTATTTCTTCTTTCACTTTTTTTTACCTTCTCTCCTTTTCTCCCCTTCATCCTCTCTCTCTCTCTGGCTTCTATTTTAGTTGCTAATATTGATATGGTTGGTGCTTGCCGGATCTGACTATCCTTAGTCATTTGTTGGCTCTCTCTCCCTTCTCTTCTCTTTCTCTCTTCTTTATTTACCTTCCTCCTTCCTTCTTTTTGGCTTAATCAAAGGCCAGTAGCAGTGGCATTGACAAGTAGTGGTGGTGATGAGAAGGCAACGATAATAGTGACAAGAAGTAGTTGCATAATAACAAAGGGCAACATTAATAATATAATGCCATGCCAAGAAAAATATCTACAAGTAGTTGTATTGATAGTTAAGGAGACAGTACTTGGGCACTATGTTAAGAATAGTGATAAGTGTAAAAGGTCTTCATTATTGAGATGAAAGGATATAAATCGATTATTTCCAAAAAAAACTGAATAGTTAAGACGAGAGGTAAAGCAGCTCTTTTTTCAAGAGCGAGAGCTTATATGGAACTCTTTGAAGAGAACTTATTTCTAAACAGAAAATATATTTATAGAAAAAAATTACTAACACACAAATCATTTATTAGAAGAAAACCTATATATATTAGAGATTATGTCTCACTAGTATTATATATGTTAGTTCGTTTCTACCTTTGTTATATCAGATTGTAGATGGTAGAGAAGTTTCCTCCCTCCTGCTTTCCCCTTTTTTTCATTTTTAATTTTTCTTGTTATATTTTCATGCATCCTTATTTAATTTCATTAGTAAAATTGAAGATAGATGTTTGCCATCGTCTTGTAAAAGAAAAAGAGAAAAGAAATGGCATGGAACTATTTCCCCTTCTTTGGGTGCGGGATAAGTTTATAAAGACTTTTTATATCATTTATTGAATGAGTTATGAACTATTTAGTGACCATTAGAGGAAATAGATGGCCTCAAAGTTTTGAGATTTTTTGCATGTTGTTTGATAATCGATTGCATGCGCCTCTGATGATTTGAAGTAGCTTGTAAGGTTGCTGAATCAATACCATATACAAGGGATCCTTGACATGCAGACTTAGTTTACATTAAAAACCAAAAAAGTGACGATGGCTTGAGTGAAGACAAAGCCAAAGCTTTTTTATACAATGATGGTAGCTGGGATGATGTTGGCCGTGTGCCACTGTTTCACTTTTTGCTTTTCTTATCTCGTGAGCTGACCTTTTTGCCACAGTTCTCGCCTTAGCAGCGGGAGGGTTTCGCATTAACTCAAGCGGAACTAGCCTACAAGGCCTTTCGTTGGACTGAGCCTTTTTATATGATATATGAAATTTCTGATGATATATGAAATTTCTGATTGCCTATTGAAGAGTCATATTAGTTATTACAGATTAACTATTTCTTACATCAAAAAATTACTGATTAATGATCTCAAACCCAATAGGCTTAAGTATGACATGTGCGAGAGATTTCATATCAAAAATCATACTTGCTTGCCACCATGCCAGATTGACTTAAAGATTTAACCATGATTTGCTCAACATTATTATATTGGTTAAAAACAATATATGTAATATTTCATTGTTTGTAATGTGAGATCTACACATGCAATCAATCATAGGTTGCATCTCTCTTCTCTGTTTTTGAGTAAATTAATCGGGGTTGGAAGGGGGCATCCCCACTGAAGAATGTTCGATTTGGAAAGTGAGGTCGAAGAAAAGCACATCCTCTCCCCACTATATAGGTGAACCCAATAGATAAATACGTCACTCCAACACCACCGAGATCTGGTGGACCAGAAACTGCTTTCAATATCCATGCCCAAGCCGTCAAGATCAGCTCCCTCCCAGTCATTCGCATCCTACCATTTAATTGAAGCCCCGATATCCGTCGAGACTCGAATTGTCTTCTCTATCAGTCCAGTATTAAACAAAAATCCTGCTTGGTTCTCTTACGATCAGGAGTGGACCATTAAATTCATTTCTTCTTTTTTTTTTTTTTTGTTAAGATGGAGTGTTCATACAGATCTAATATGAACACATCAAAAAAGATAAAAAAATAAAATATTATGGAAAGGTCCAAAAATAGACTCCTAGTTGATCTGCAAAATATCACTAGAATGCTTTGCAACGTAGGATGTGACTTAGTTCGCGGCACTGTTTGCCTCCTATAGACATACCGAATATCTACAAAAGCAGCTCCCCTCAGAAGTCTCCAAATATCAAAAAATAATGAGTGTGTGGGGCCCTTCCTGTGATGACCCTACAACCAACTCACAATGGTGGCCGAGTCGCTCTTGATGACAAGGAGAATCAGTCTCCAAAATCAACTTCACAAAGATGATATCGGTCCAGGCTATCCACAACTCTGCCTCTAGGATAATGGGTTCAAAGAGATGACTACAATCAATAGCAAAAAGTCTAGAATCCAATCCACAGATAATAAACCCAGCTCCATGACTACTATCAACCATGCTGCCATCAAAATTAATCTTGAGGTAGGTCAGAGGTGCGGACTCTTAGGTGATGAAGATTTGTTGGAATGCTACATGAGCAGAAAGGGGGTCCTAAATGTTTGATAACCCTATGGTCAGATCAATCGATGTTAGGTAGATAAATTCTATAGTCTGACTCAAAGTTGATCTCTCTAAAACAAATCTAGCCGAATCTCTTCACAAGTCGAACACCAAGCTGTTCTGGGACAACCAAATATAATAGGCAACGTAATAAACAACCTAGACCCCACCCTGCCTAGATACAGGTGATTTAATTACGTGTCTTTCTTAGAAGGGTTGTATCTTTTGCATGAAAGAAGGATTCACCTCCTTCGCACGAATCCACCATTGGATCGTGTGATGACCACCTTGAGATTTGTGAAGCTTGGAATGCTATGGGATATATGTAGGGTGAAATTTGGAGGATGCATGGATGCAACATTAGATCTTCCTTAATGGGTAAATGGTTACCCTAGCAAATGGATTTGTTGCAAGCAAAATGCAGGTCTAATCTTTTGGTGTTGACAATACCTATTGCATTTTTGGCCTATAATTTGCAGGTGATTCAATTCTTTTCTCCAAAGGATCCATAGCCAGTCTAACTGCATTGAGCAACCCACATTTATCCTTCGAGAGTGTTTCTGGGCTTACAATATTTCTAGAATTAGAATTGATGGATCTAGAAATGGCAATGTGCCAACTTGCATCCCTCCAACGCACTGCAAAGCTACAGTTATATATTCTTTGGCTACGAAGAGGAAATCAATTAGGGAAGAGGTGTGTTTCAATGGAGTGCTCACCGACCATTCATCCTCCCATGCTCGGTCTCTCCCCATTATCCAACCTGAAGCCAAGTTATTACAAAGTCTTATAGAATGTAGCAATGCCTGAGAAAGTCGGGATTTTCCTTTGGTTAGGAATGAAAGATCGACTACAAATTAAGGAGCATGAACGAGAAAATGAAGGTTAGTCTATCAGGTTGACCTACTGTTCATTCTTAACTAAAGGAGTACCGTAATGGTGTAAAAGGTTGACCTGCTATCTTGCTGTTGGCTGGCACCAGCTGGTGGAAGAAGAGACTTCCGGTCTCCAAGTTAGAACTTGGGATCATGGTTGTTTGCTGGCAACATGAGGCAGTTTTGAGTTGTTTATGGAAAACCTTCTTCACTTGCTCTTGCTCCTATTATTTCTAACAGGTTGGTATATAGGTCTTGTTCTCACAGAGATAAGACCGCAGGTGCCTCTATCAGTGTGCCAATAGGCGTGATCACCGCCGCAGTATTCGTCGCACTCGAAAATCGCATGGAAAACAGTAATGATGCAGATCGAATCGTTTGAAGTAGATAAAGACAGGGAATGTGTAATTTATGCAGCATATAAAGATAATGCAAGTGTATATGTACCATTTCTTTGTGTGAGTGCAACTGTATGTGCACCAATATTTCTTTGTATGTATATATAAAGGAGACGTTGCTATTAACTATTCATTAGTAAATATAGCCTGGCATCTTCTCATGTCTTCTCATCTTCCACGTAACCATCATTGCGAAATGGGCCTAACTTTGAAATTACAATACCTGCTTGCCTTGAGGATAATATTAAATATGTCTTGAGCAAAGTGAGCCATGCTCTCCACACTGCTGTACTAATATTATATTATATTATTGTTATTTTTAGTATTATATTATTATATAATAGTATTACTTATATTGATATATTAACAGTTGTGCTGCAAAAATAAATGCAACCAAGTTTGTTTCATTTCTTTGGTATTTATCTGAATTTATACAAACATAGGAATCACATCATTCCGGGTAGTTTCCAAGAATATATTTCCTAGGAACGAAAAGTTTATTCCGGATTTCCATTCTTGATAGTCGAACATAGCCTCAAGTTACAAAGTGAGCAAGGGGAACTTGCTTAATTATCTTGTACTCTTCATTATCTCAATAAAGCAGAGGAAATCTGGTTCCCTTTTTTGAAAAGAGAATTTTATTATCAAAAATATACATACTCCATACTCCATAGTGAATATATAACCTATAAGATGTTCTATCTTGTCCCTATCCAAGCCATCCTGGAAGTAGTATATCAGGAGATAACGTGGTTCCATGTGAACATCTAGCTTCCATCGTCAAATCTGTCTTCCATCGACAACAACCACCATATATTCCAAGTAGGATTTGTTTCTAGTTGGACACTTCTTGAGTACATATTTTACGATTCTTTCTCCCTCTCAAGCAATCCACGGATTTGAATATGGAGAAAGCCACCAAATCTGTATTATTATTATGTGATTAAATATCCTACAGGGGCTCCTAGCTTTATGAGAGTTCCAATGGTAAACATCAGAATTTGCTAGTTGGTTAGATGACAAGCCACCATCCATCTAAATTTTATATTAGCACAAAATAACATTTGAATACGAATTGTTCTATTGTTTTTACGAATTATTAAATAATTGTACAATAACTACTAATTAACAAGTGACAATTATTATAATACAAAAATATTTTTATCCAATAATATTTTTATATAAATAGATACGTGCATATGTTCATGCATGATAAAGTCGAAAAAAGAAAACCATCCATAAAAACAAGGTAATTGGAGCTTTACCTTAGGTTTGCCTCCATCATCAGCATAACCCGTACACCATCGATGTTACTTCCGTTGGACACCACCAAATTCATGGGGTGCTCGATACATATCGTATCACTTGGTGATACAAACTCGCAGATTCTACTATAATTGTTGATTAACAATAGCTCATCTTTATCTTTTCAAATATATTATATAGTTCATGTACTACTTTAATCAAGATGTTAGTTCCCTAGGCTACGTTAAGGGGGCAATATGAAGATCTACATGGCTTTAGGTTTCATAATACACACACCGCTCCTAAAATCTTGCCATCATACGTTTGCCTCGCTGTTTAATTCTACGGATAAGTCTGAATTATTATTATTATTAAAAAATCTGGCCCAGAGAGTAACGATAAGGAGAGCCAAGTCAATGCGCCAAAAACCAAAGCTTGTGAAAGTTCCAAGAGATGGACGCCAACGGCTCTCCAGGTTCTGGTTCCCTGTCACACGTCAAGCCAGCCCACTCAAAAAGATGAGAACAAGAGTATATGAGACATGTTCTATGGATGCGGTGCTGGGCCCCAACACTCACTTTTTTTTTCAGGTTTCTGGATCACCGAAGGGTAGCGTATGCGATCCCTTTTGGCACCATTCCACCAGAACATAGAAAAGGGCATGATGGATTTATAGATAGAGATGGAAAGCCATGCAGGAGAGGGGGAGGAGGTTTCTACCGAGAGGTCTGGAAGAGGGAAGCCGGGGATTGCGAGTCTTGGGATACCGCTAGAGAGCGTCGTCGGTTTCAAAGATGAGGGTTAGGCTGCGGCCAGCTAAGGGAGACAATGACTTTCGGTGGGTTTTTATCTAATTCTTTGGTCAAGCCAATCAGAGAGGCGAGTCGATCGTGGCAGCTTCCAGATTTGCGGGGCGTCTAAAAGCAAGTCCATTTGGGTTTAAATAACAGACGGAGCTTGACAAAGTAACCTAGCATGAGACCTCAGGCACAAGCTTACATATATATATATGCATGGATTGGGTTATGGCTAACCTCAAGACCCTTGACTGAGCAAGGACAATATTGGGCCAGGTTTCTTTGTTCAGGCTCAAGAAAGAGGGGTGAGAATTTTTGGGACAATCAAATAGTATGTGATATGGCTACATGTATGGCTCTGTGTTTGATAATGCAAGTTTGCATAGGATGTCATCATTTATTTGATACTGAATCTTGAATGTAAAATACAAAGATAGAGTTCCACATGGGAGAGGTGTTGAAACCATTTTGATGCTAAATCTCGTATATAAAATACAAAGTCAATGAGTACCACATGGGAGAAGTGTAGAAATTATTTATTTATTTTTATAGCTACGATGATTTGATAATTTTGTTTCAAGGAACCTTACATATTTTCAATATATAAACCCTGACATCCTCATCATGCCAAGTATCCACACTAAATCAAATCTAACCAAAAACACCCCCATATATCTCACCGTTTAAGCCTTGGCCTCAAATATCTACTCTAGCATCGTTGAAGGTCCAAAATCAATCGGATCCAATCATAGAGACCACAAGTAACCTATGATCAACCTCCCAAATATTCTTATTGTAAGGTTTTGGTCCACATATGGGTCTATATTATCTGTAACAATCTAAGTTTTTATTTAGAAAAACTAGCTAATTTTAACTTTCTTGACCTATATAAGTATTCAAAATCTTCCTGATACATAATTAATGTGGGATCAAATGCATAATTATAAAAGTCATCACATTTTGATTGCTGTACAATCTAGCAGCTTGGATGGCAATATCTTATAAATGGAAGGCATATCAATCATCGAACTTTCTATGAGGTTTTCATGTTACCATAACATCGCTTTTTGAATATTAGGATGGTTAAAACAAGCAGCGAAGAATGTGAAATATGGGATTTTTTCTTCCTCCCTTCTTGTTGCATTTTATTCTAGTAAGGGCCTATTTGATTGTCTGGGCCTGCAATCCCATTAGATTCATAGGATTGGGCCAGCACCCCAGGAAAATCAGCTTGGGCTAGGTTTTATTTAGATAAAAAAATCCAGGGGCCTTTGAAATGGGGATTTTTTTTTTTTTTTTTTAAAGGATTCAGGCCGGTCCACTTCAAAGACTCTTGAGTTTTTAAGACTAGCTCAAGCTGATTTTCCTAATAGTACTGGTCGAATCTACAAATCATAGAGGATTTAGGCCCAAACAACCAAACAGGCCATCTGTGGTATTCACGGTGGTTTTCTTTGATCCAGGGCAGTCTATAGATTCTGCAGCCGAGTAAGGACGGTGGCTTTCTTTGATCCAGGACCTAGTTCTTGCAGGCTTGAACTCATTTGGGCTTGAGGTTTATGGAGGCCTAATATTTTTGGGCCCAAAAAAAAGGCTCATGTTGGTAGCTAGGTAATGAAGAATACGGTGGCGTGCAGAGAAAATAGTTATCTTTCTTTTCTCATCCTACAAATCCGGTCCAGGCTTTCCCGATTCCGATCCTCTGTACCATTTCACTACTTGCAGGTGGACTCTCCAGAATTTGCTCAAATAATAGAGAGAGGAGTTTGGGAAGCAGGAGAATTAAAACCAGAACAAAAAACACGCATATTAATAAATGGGGACGATCTCCATGCAGAGCTTAACATCTGTTCAAATTTCAGCTCTTCAAAGAACAGGTTTTTATCAAGAAAACAGGCAAAACATGATTTTTATGTGGCTTTTGGAAACACTAAATCAATCGTAGACTTTGCTTGTAAATTTCAGGGTCTAGCTTTTATCAACAGCGATTAGGTCTGAAAAGATTTAATCAAAAAAAAAAGTCTGAAAAGATTTTCACAGTTAACACTTTCTCAGATTGGTTACGGAACCATAGTAGTCTTGCTGGTTTACAGCCATTTAAAGGCCACGACTTCTTTATCCAAGAATTCCATTTTGATTATTGTTAACATCCATGCTTGGGATCACTTACCATTGTGAGAAGTGCTAGTGGTATTATGTGATTTTCATCATATTCTATGTAAAGAATAACATTACTCCCAAAGTCTGGCTACACATCCTAGACTACATGCCCACATTATATGGTAGGAAGGCCGAATCAAGAGAGGAGTACAAGAAGAAGCAAAGAACGCTCAAACTTTTATTTGAAAAAGTAGATAATGCGACGGACTTATTTGGTAACTTATTACTAATTAGTAACTTATTACTTGCTTGCTTAGTTATCCCCACTTACAAACTGATTGATTACAAGGCCTTAAATAGATACAATATGACCTTTCTTATACCTTCCACACAAATGCATCATTCGGAAAGTTTAATCGTATGTAAGCAGGGAATGCCCGTCACTATGTGCTGGAAGAATCTTTTGCCAAAGTCCAAATACTATTTCTTAGTCAGATTTTTTTGTCTTTTTGGCTATGAGATCTTGAATACTATTTATTAAAGGTAGCAATTTACTCTATCATATCGGTGCACGATCAAATCTGATTTTAATTAATGGTGTGGGTTTTACCCGAGCAATATACAGTTGGAGGTGGGGATAAGCCTTCATTCTAGAAGTCATAGCAAATCTGGATAGTTATGGATGATATCAATGTCTACCTCGAATCTTGATAATTATAATAATCGATGATTTTGAATTTTTGATGATAATGAAGAAGAAAGTATTATAGTCGATAATGAGAAAGGTTAGTCATGTGAAAGGCTACATGCGAAAGGCTACATATATACTTTATCATTCACTTTTTTATTTGATTATTTTTCTTAGTTTAAGAAATATTTAACTTCCTAAAAAAAATTATCTATTGTTGGTATTATTGTTCAAATTTGATTTGCGATATTCTATATCTTTGATTATTTTGTTTAATATGATATGAAGTAATGAAATTTATTTTTATATTTTTATTATTTATTTTCATTTATTTTTTTTTGTAGATTATCCATCCTAATTCTGTCCAGCCTGTCGCATCTAACTTTACTCATCTTGCCCGACCTCAAAGTAGGTATAGAAAGGCTAGAAGAAGTGGCCTATTGGATTCATATCCATCTCATTGCCATCCCTATTATTTATTAATGTTTTCTACATTTCTAGACTTCTAGCATGAAATTCTTTTCTTCTTTTCTTTGGTGAATTTTTGCCTTTGAATTTGCTATCATTCTATTGCCCAGCTATGCAACCTAAGAGGGGGGTAAATTAAATTTTTAAAATTTTAAAATTAATTTAGAACCATAAGAATTAAGTAATAATAAGCAAGTTATATATAGTAAGTGATTTAAGCAAAGTGTAGAAATGAGATGCAAGAATGCAAGAAAATAAAGAAATTTAGATAGAGAGCAAGTAAGCACACCACAAACAATCAAGATTTATAGTGGTTCGGTGCTAATCTTGCACCTATATCCACTCCCCAGGCTCCTACTTGAGAATTTAAATCTACTAAAACATATTCAACAAGAATACAACATCGGTACCTCTGATTCTAGCTATTCCAAGTTAGAATATTTGTTTCTCAGGTACAAACCAACCTAATACAATCCAATTCAAAGTTCGGATCAATCTATCCAAGTTTTGAAACCCTTCCAAAATTAAAGATCAAGACAAAAATAGAGTATAAGAGTTAATGACAAAGAAATATAAGTTTAGCTCCTTTAATGAGCAAATAAAATTTTAAGTATGCTTTATACAATAAGGAGGAAGCTTTTCTGATTTTTCTCAAGGTTGTTGAAGACTTGAATGAGCTCTTGAGGAGTTGGTGAACTTAAAATGAAAACTTCTTTTCCTTGAAGAGGGCTTTCTGCTTAGGGCTGAAAAAATACTTGAATCTCTTCACTTTTTTTCTCCTTTAAGTGCCTTTATATCTTCAATGGATGCTAGAGAGAAATATGGACAGATTTAGAGCCGTTGGAGAGCTTTAAATGAGCATTAAATACGGCCAAAATGAGCTAAAAACTAGCCATTACGGAGATTTTCCGTCACAGGGATCGACCCCAGGGGTCATCTTCTGTGGCGCAGAACACAAAGTGACTGTTCTGTATCTTTGGCTGGCACAGACAATAAAGGTCGACCCTGGGATCATCCCCTTTGGGTGTGCCAGTCAAAAATAGTGTGCCGTTCAGCCCCTTTTGACAGAAGTCGATCCTTTTTTTTAAACTTGATTTTCTTTCAAAATATACATCCAAAAATATGAAATTATCTCCAATAAATCACAAATCTTCTGTTCTTACTCTTGAGGCATTCGAATCAGAACTTGGTAAAATGATGATTTTGTCCATGAAATATAATAAATCTTTTTTCAAGCCAAAATCATTAGTAACCCCCTCAAATATTTTGTAATCTCAAAATCAATTCATGGAGCAATAATCTCCTCCTTTTTAATGATGACAAAACACTTGAGTAAAAGCAAAATATAACATATATAAAGCATTGATTAAGAATTTTAAATTTATGAAGATGCATCACTGAAACATTATAGCCAATTATTTGAATAAAATACATCATGAGTAGTTTGAAGATTAGTTTGAAAATTTTTCATAAGATTATTTTTTTTGATAATTTTGCTTATTGCCTGATTTTATTTTTCTACTCCTCCTTTTTGACAACATTAATTAAGATCTTAAGAAATTTTTAAAGAAAAATTAAAAAGACTCCCCCTCACTATAGCAATCATAAAGGACATTTCAATTTGTTCATATAGAAGATATTGCCATTCATAATATTTTATAGTATATGTTGGTGCAAAAATCCACTTGCGCCGGAGAAACTGGAGTCGAGGGAGTCGCGGTCGCCGCTGGGACCTGCAAAAGAAGTCTAAACCGGAGGTGGGGTTGCTCCGGCAAGACCCTCCGACGCTCAAATCAGTTCTCTGCCTCAACAAGAATGGAGTGCTCGAACGGAAATTTTAGTAGAGTTTCTAGGCAAAAATGAGAGCTTATAGAATAACGTATCTGGGGTTCCCCTTTTATAGACGGAGGGGGCAACAAATTGATAGTGACACCTGTAACCGTCTGGCAGTGGGCCACCCAGAGTCAGAAAAAATTTATTGCGGAGAGTAGTGGGGTGGACCCGTGGCTATTACCGGGGCGTGCCACGTGGAGTCTGCCACGAGAAGCGGAGTGGCGTCCGTTGTCGCAACGTGCCAGAGGATAGAGGAATCACGCGATATCCGTCACAGGGAGTGGAGCAGGGCCGTGGCCATTATTACGGCCTGTCAGGGAGTGATGGAGCCGCGTGGAATCCGTCATAGGAGGTGGAGCAGGGTCGTGGGATGATGGAGCCGCGTGAAATCTGCCGCAGGGAATGGAGCAGAATCGCGGCCGTTACTGCAACGCGCCAGGGGTGGGAGGTCCGCCGGCTGAAGTCCGGCTGGAGTGTCTGGCGGAGAGAGGTAGTTAGCCATCTGTCCAAGAGGAGCTCGGAATCCAGCTTTCGCAGGAGTTCGGATAGAGTCTTTCTTCAGTCACAGCCGGAGGCGGAGCCCGGCTCCCGTAGGAGTCCGGGCGGAGCTTACCAGCAGTTGAAGTCGGTGACGGAGCCCGGACTCCTACGGGAGTCCGGGTCGAGTCTTCCTGTAATTAAAGTCAGGTGCGAAGTCCGGCCCCCGTAGGAGTCCGGACGAAGTTTACCAGCAGTTGAAGTCGGTGACGGAGCCCGACTCCCGTAGGAGTCCGGGCGGAGCTTACCAGCAGTTGAAGTCGCTGACGGAGCCCAGCTCCCGTAGGAGTCCGGGCGGAGCTTACCAGCGGTTGAAGTCGGTGATGGAGCCCGGCTCCCATAGGAGTCCGGGCGGAGTCTTCCTTGTGGTTGAAGTCGTGGACGAGGCCCGGCTCCCGTAGGAGTCCGAGCGGAGTCTTCCTTGGGTTGAAGTCATGGACGGGGCCCGGCTCCCGTAGGAGTCCGGGCGGAGCTTACCAGCGGTTGAAGTCGGTGACAGAGTCCGGCTCCCGTAGGAGTCCGGGCGGAGTCTTACCTGCGGTTGAAGTCGTGGACGGGGCCCGGCTCCCGTAGGTGTCCGGACGAAGTCTTCCTTACGGTTGAAGTCGTGGGCGGAGCCCGCAAGGGTCAATCCCGCTGAGAACTTCGGCTGTGGGTATTTTATACCCAACACCAGTCCCCCTACTTTCGAGTTTGAATTTCGAATGAAGTACAGAGAGATTGGCATAGCCGAAGTTGTCCCCTCAAATCCTGCACGCGACCGCCCCCAGATATTTTGGCATTAAATGTGCGCGTACTGGAGTCTTTTCGAATCGGGGCGATACGAAGGGACCCTTCGAAATTCTTGCTGGTACACTGGCCCAGGTACGGCGCAATAATGGCCCTGCCAACCGTCAGCCGCTTTTAGCCGCCTGCCGCGGCAAGTGGGACACGCGTCGAGCGTGGGCCGACCTGGGGGGATTCGCGATCATTATGGCGCCGGATCCCAGGGTCTATTTAAACCCGTCCTTCCATCTTTAGGGGCCTTATTCCGCTCCAGAGTTCTACCAGTATCTGCCCTTCCTTCGAGAGCCCTGTTTCTGTTGGCGTCTTCTCGGGCCATAGGCGCCCTTCGAGTCATCCCTGTTCTCGCCCTCCTGCATCCCTCTGAGTGATCTAGGTTAGTCCCAGAACCTTCATCTTTCTTCCCGCCATTTAGGGGCTTTTTCTTCGCCATTTTTTTTTGTTGTATTCCTTTGAGTTAGTCTCCTCTGGCCTCCCGTCCTTTGTCCTGTCTGTCTTCTTTGGGATCTTTAGAGTCTTCATTCGGAGTTATTCGAAATGTCTTCCGGCTCTTCCACTCCCAGTGGTTCCGGGAGTTCTTCCGCCTCAACCCCTCAGGTCCCTCGCTCTGTAGATGAACCCGCACCTGGGGCTGGGCTCCGCCCGATTTTTGCGTCGGGCGCCATTCCATGCTCCCTGACTCCGGATGAACTCCTTCTGATAAGGATTCGATATGGAGTTCCTCCGGAGTGCGACCTGGAGCTGCCTGACCCCTCT